>NW_026622952.1:37768837-38080568 GCF_023065955.2 Ursus arctos
TTCTTACTCTGGGTTGCACTAAAAACAGTTTGAAAGCTGCTGTCTTAGACACTCTGAAGCAAGCTGGGGTTTAAATGTTGATCAGGGAATCATAACCACCCTGTAATACCAAACAGCGAAACGGGAACATGGCTTAGCACAAACTTAGGTATGTCATGTGACTTTTACCAGTGCCAACTCTCAGCTATTCGTAGAAACGGAAGACAGGATATCTTAGAAAATTTACAAATTTCAGGTTTCTCAGGTATAATTTTACTCACCTTTTCCCTTACTTTGAGAAATATCTATTGTGTGCAACAGTGTCAAGGAGTATTCAAGATGCCAGAGTGATAACAGTGGAAAACCAGTCACTGAATTCATGGAACTCAGGACACTTCCAAACAAAATGTCTTATAATTCTGAGCTACAAATTTTATTATTTTTTCAATCTCCTTTTCTCCAGCTGTCACCCTTCTCTGATAAGAAGGCTAATGGACAGAAACTGGTCAAATAGGCGAACAAATGAAAGACAAAACTGGGGAAAATTTGAGCCTGAAAACCATTTAATTAGCCCCCTGGTACTCGAGGTAATAAAGGAAGTAATAATGCCATCATAATTTTGACTTCTAAAGTTGGCACCCCCCCCCCCCCCCCGGCCAATCATCAGTTCTGTAAACCCAGAATCTCCAAGTGTTATTGAGGCTGTTGTCACGGACATCCTGGATTTTCTTGGTAGGAAGTGAAGGAGAAGACCCACCATTTAATTCTGATGGAGACTTCGAATTTTCTGGGACTAAAGCTAATGTAGCAAGTTAATTTCCCCTTGGAAATTATCTTTCCCTGTTTCTAGTTGCTCCATGCTGGACTGTAACATTTAAGGATCACTGAGTAAAACCCCTTCAGTATAACCAGTCATAAACATTCCATGTTTTGTTAACTATTAAAGTAAGGAAACAACATACTTGTTTTTTAATGAGGAAAAACAGTACATGCCATGGCCTCTAAAGGCCTCCAAAATGGCTTTTCCATGTTTAGTTTGCACTGGAATTTCAAAAGCTGACAGTATCTTTGCTTCCTTCCTGCTCCTTGATGTTGTGAAAAGCTTCGCATGTAAGTCTGATCTTTCCAGTTGAACAGATTTATAGAGCCTCTCATGGATGCAGACATTCTTGTGCAACAGAATTCTACAGTGTGAGGGCTTGAGAGTTCCTAAACTGTTATTTTTTCTCTTGATAAACTTAACTTGTCTTAACCATCATATAATTTAAGTTTCTGATCCAGTCCACATTCCTGCAGGAAATCTTCTTTTAAACATGATTATATACTTTGAGAATGGAGCTGCTAATTTTTCCCTGAGTTGCATTTTTTATGGTTGCTCACTTACTTCCTGGTAGCATATTTTGGATGACACATCCATAGCAACAGTAGTTTTGTTTATAAGTAAACTGAAGAAGAAACACGGACTTTGGTTTGCCTGGGCATACAGAGCGCATGTACACTGCAATTGTAATTATGTCCACTGGTGGTGATGTGGGCCAGAGTTTATCAGCATTTCCAATCAGCCACCACAACACAAAATGAAACAAGCTAGTGTGGAAATTGCCATCCTTTTAAAATATATTTTAAATTTAGTGTTTAAAAATAAGTGTAAGTTGAAAAGGCAGAAGTTAAGCAGACAAAATGATACTATCCATCGAAAATTCTAAGACCACCAAAAAAACTATTAGAACTAATCAACAAATTCAATAATGTGGCAAGATACAAAATTAATACGCAGAAATTGGTAGCCTTTCCATACACTAACAATGAAATCACAGAAAGAGAAATTTAAAAAAACAACCCCATTTACAATTACACCAAAAAGAATAAAATATCTAGGAGTAAACTTAACCAAAGAGGTGAAAGACCTGTACTCTGAAAACTATAAAACACTGATGAAAGGAACTGAAGATGATACAAAGAAATGGAAAGTTATTCTATGCTCATGGACTGGAAGAATGCATATTACTAAGATGTCCATATTACCCAAAGCAACCTATAGAGTCAGTGCAATCCGTATCAAAATACCAACAGCATTTTTCACAGAACTAGAACAAATAATGCTAAAATGTGTATGGAACCATAGAAAAGCCTGGATAACCAAAGCAATCCAAAGAAAGAACAAAGCTGGAGGTAACACGATTCCAGATTTCAAGATATGCTACAAAACTATAGTAATCAAAACAGTATGGTACTGGCACAAAAAGAGACACATAGATCAATGGAACAGAATAGAAAATCCAGAAATAAACTCATAATTATATGGATAATTAATCTAGATGAAGGAAGCAAGACTATATAATGGGGAAAAGACAGTCTTTTCAATAAATTGTATTGGGAAAACAGGATAGCTACATGCAAAAGAATGAAACTGGACCACTTTCTTACATCATACACAAAAATAAGCTCAAAATGGATTAAAGACTTAAGTAGGGGCCCCTGGGTGGTGGTCAGTTGAGCGTCTGACTCTTGGTCTTGGCTCAGGTTGTGATCTGAGGGTCGTGGGATTGAGCACCAAATCAGGCTCAGTGCTCAGCACGGAGTCTGCTTAAGACTCTCTCTCCCTCTGCCACTCCTGGCCCACCTGCTCTCTCTCTCTCTTTGAAATAAATAAACTAATCTTAAAAAAAAAAAAAAGACTTAAATGCTGAGACCTGAAACCATAAAAATTCTAGAAAAGAACGCAGGCAGTAATTTCTCTGACATTGACCACAGCAATATTTTTCTAAATGTATTCTAAGGCAATGAAAACAAAAGCAAAAATAAACTATTGGGACTACGTCAAAATCAAAAGTTTCTGCACAGCAAAAGAAACAATCATACAAACAAAAAGACAGCTTACTGAATGGGAGAAGATATTTGCAAATGATATATCCAGTAAGAAGTAAGTGTCCAAAATATATAAAGAACTTACAGAAGTCAACACTAAAAAAACCCCCAAGGAGTCCAATTAAAAAATGAGCAGAGGACATGATAGATATTTTTCCAAAAAACACATACAGATGGTCAACAAACACATGAAAAGATGTTCAACATCATTAATCATCAGGGAACTGAAAATCAAAATTACATGCATCAATGTATCATTATACATCACCTCACACCTGTCAGAATAGCTAAAATCAAAAACACAAGAAACAACAAGTGTTGATGAAGATGTAGAGAAAAAGGAACCCTTATGCACTGTTGATGGGAATGCAAACCAGTAGAGCCACTGTGGAAAACAGTATGGAGTTTCCTCGAAAAATTAAAAATAGAAATGCCATATGATCCAATACTAGATATTTACCCAAAGAAAACACTAACTTGAAAAGTTAGTGTGTGTGTGTGTGTGTGTGTGTGTGTGTGTGTGTGTATACATACCCATGTATTTATTGTAGCCTTTTTTGTAACAGCCAACACATGGAAGCAACCTAAGTGTCCACGGATAAGGATGAATGGATAGGGAGAATGTGCTACACATATACACACACAGCAATATTACACAGCCATAAGAAGGATGAAATTGTGCCATTTGAGACAACATAGATGGACCTAGAGGGTATTATGCTAAGTGAAATAAGTCCAACGAAGACATATACCATATGATTACACTCATAAATGGAATCTAAAAAAAATAAACCAACAAAAAGCAGAGAACAAACGGATGGTTTCCAGAGTGGAGGGGGATGGGGGGCTGGGCAAATGGCTGAAGTGGAAAGGGAGATACAGGCCTCCAGTTATGGAATGAGTCCGTCACAGGAATAAAAAGCAGAGCAGAAGGAATACAGTCAACGATATTGTGATAGCGATGTAACGGGACAGATGGTAGCTACATTGTGGTGAGCACAGCATAATGTATAAACTTGTCAAATCACTCAGTTGTACACTTGAAACCGACATTGTATGTCAATTATAGCCAATATATGTTATATATTATAATATATACTAATCCATATAATAAAATATATAATGATAAAATATATACATAATAAAATAATATTTATCATAATGTATATAATACAACTACCACCTATTGAAAGAAAAATAGTAAATGCAAGTTAGCAATAGGGGTGAACTAATGAACAATCTGAGCCCACCCAATCATTAGTTCAACAAACACATCGAGTACTTATTATGTTAGATATTGTGGGGACTTACAGAGATATATAGAAAGTCATTTTCAACTTGAGCTGGTCCTGTGGACTGAAGATATATGCATGGAGAGCACAGTGTAGGGCAAGCCGTGTTAAAAGCAGGGATAAGCTGCATCAAGTTCAAATGGGCTCAGCAGAATGAGAAGTGACTTGACTACAGTGTTGAAGAGCATACGACAAGGAAGGGGAAGCCTTGAAGGAGAAGCAGGATTTCAGCCGTTTGGATAGGAGAAAGGAGGGAATTTCATATTAAGTGAGCAGATGAATAAATGGCGGCTTTCCATTTTGACTTGAGAGTGGAGAGAGAATGTCAAACAGGCAGTCTGGGGCTCAATTTGGGATGGTCTTGAATGTTACGTGATAGAGTTGACACTTCATATTCTGTAGAAAAGGAAAGTTCATGAAAAGGAAAGTTCTTTAAAAAAGAACCTAACATATCTTTGTTACTTTGGTTTTATTTTTTTGTTTGTTTTAGAACGGTGAGCAGTAAGTAGCTGGGAGTGGGTGGTAATGTACCATAAGAAAGGGGAGAGGGATGGCGTTCAGTTTGTGATGTGATCCTAACCGTCTAAGAAAAAAGGAAACTCCGTACATTAAGCAGGAGGACAAGGCAGGGGAAAAAGGACAGATCTTGGTAGTCAAACAGACCAGACTTGGGAACTGATGGACTGGTAGTTGAGGGCAGGTAAGGGAGAAGTACGGGTAGAGAATGATGCCAAAGATTTTGACTTTTTGCCCCAGTGGATAGTAAAGTCATAATGATTCACAGCTCACTGGAAAGGAGGAGTGTGTTTTCTGGTAGTTGTGGGGAAGAGTTGCGGGGGTAGCAGAATGATTATTTTTGTTTTGGTTAAGGTAGATGGAAATACATATTTAGAGCAGTAATTTTCAGATTTTCGCCTACATACAGATCAGTGGGAGGCTTGTAAAAATGCAGATTCTGATTCAGTAGGTCTGAATGGAGCCCGAAATTCTGTTTTTCCTCTCAGCTCCCAGGAGATGCCAATTCTGTTGGCTGGTTCACGTAACACAAATCTAGAGCCTGGGAAAGAAACGCATTTTGGATGATTTGGAGCCATTTTAATAGAGGTCATAATTAAAGTCATGGGACCAGGAGGCATGAACATTATAGAATATAGAATAAAAAGAGAAGTGGGAGCAGAGAGACGACAGATGTGCCCAAACAAGAAGGTCGGGTGGGAAAGGTGAGCCGGTGAAACTATCAGGAAGGAAGAGCCAGACGTATTTTAAAGAAACAAGGGATCCTAACAATCATGGAAGCCAATGGAAGAGTTTGAAAAAATACAGTGCTTATCAGTCAAATGCTAAATGGTTCCAAATGCAGGAGGAATGGGACCAGGACTCAGGATTAGTGAATTTAAGTGACTTTTCAGATATTGCTTTCTGTGGAAAGACAAGGGCATAAACTGGGAGATAGAACTGAATGGAAGGCAAAGATGAAGCAAAAATGCGTGTATCTTGTATTGTTTTTGACAACTGCTTGCCTGTGGACGCATCACACTGACAGTTTCTCGGGTGTATTATTGTTTCAAAGGGGGCTTTTTTGGATGCTAGGACTGTAAGACTGTAGTACATCATGAGACAGGTGACAAGAGTCCATGGAGAGACAAGGTGTTGACTTCTCAGAAAGTGAAGAGAGGTCTCAACAGCACAGAAGTTAGCTTTGGAAAAGAAGAGGGCCGTTTTTATCTGTCAGTTATGCATGGCCGTGTAACAAACCTCCTCAAAGCTGTGTAAGGACGTCAAGCAAAACCGGTTTATGACTTGTCACCCGAGATGACTCCTCTCTGCTGCAGGCCTCTCAGCTGGGCCCAGCTGACCCCAGTTTGCACACAGGTCCCAATGATCAGACGCCCTCGCCTCCCCGCTTGGCTTGGATGCAGAAATGCCAAGGAGAGCCTCTCTTTCACTTGGCCTTTCCAGCAGGACAGCCCCGGCTTTTCTTTGTGGTGGTCAAGGAAGGGAGTGCTGGCAGTAAGGCCTTTGACGGTCCAGGCACTGACATTCACACGGCATCACTGCTGTCACATTCTTTAGGTCAGAGCCAAGGATTCCAGAGGTCCCAGGCAGCTGAGGCCCGGTGTGAGGGAGGATGACACAGGGGCATAAACACAGACCCACAATAGCTTTGGGCCATTTTATGACAGTTGACTGCTCTTGCTTCTAAGACTAAAGGGAAAGAGAGAGGATTGGTGAAGATAAAAAAACATTTTGAAGTGCGGAGGGAAACTGAGGTAGTTTGGGTTGAAAGGCTTTGTTCAGTGTAGACTGAAGGAAACTCATTTCTTAAAGGAGAAGCAGTCACGAAGAGTTTCTATGAGTCAGGATGTGATTCCTTTTTCTCTTATACAATTTTTTTTTTTTTATAGATTTTATTTATTTGACAGAGAGAGAGACAGCCAGCGAGAGAGGAAACACAAGCAGGGGGAGTGGGAGAGGAAGAAGCAGGCTCCTAGCAGAGGAGCTTGATGTGGGGCTCGATCCCAGGACTCCGGGATCAGGCCCTGAGCCGAGGGCAGACGCTTAACGACTGAGCCACCCAGGCGTCCCTTTCTTATACAATTTCTTATGAACTCTGGGATTCTGAAATAAAGCTGATGTTAGGGCATGCCACATGATAAAAACAAAACAAAACAAAACTTGGTTTTAACAGAAATTCCCTTTTTTCTTTGAGTCAAGTATTTTGAAATGCATGCCATCTGCACCTTCACATCGAATGTGATACTAAGTGAAAATAATGGCAAGAACTGAGATTTTACTGAAATTGCAAGCTAAGGAGTTAGCGTGCCACGATTTCGCGGATACTGGCAGAAGACACGAGGCTTCAGGCTTAGAGATAAAGGACTTTCTTACTCACAGCAATAGCGGTATCTAGATTGTCTGCATGCTCTCTGGCTGCTTCCCTCAGCCCTAAGCCTCACAGGGCAATGTGAAGAAGGCTGGTGACATCTGAACACACAGTGGGTTGTGTTAGAGGAGAGAAGTCTGACTTTAGGAAGCCTGATTCTTTTATAATTGGCAGTAGGCAGGCTTGCTGTTTTTCAGAGGGAAATATCGTTTTCATTATACTGTACATTCAGCACGTCTGGCCTCTGTTATGATGGGAGGTACCAGTTTTCTCTTCCAAGTCTGTAAGTAAGCCTATCCTCTGCTCCAGAGAGAGATGCTCTCTATCTTCCAACACTGTTTGTTATTTAAGGCATCCTTGAAAAGAGAGTCCAGATCAAAGACAGCCAGGGCTCCTGTTTGCAAGACATGCAGAAATGTGGGAGACAAGTGGAGCACTGTCCCCCAACAATTAATTTTGAAATATTACTTCATTGTGCAAGAAATGGTCAAAATAAAATGCAAATAATTTTTTACCAGGAAAACATATTTCATAATAACCCTCAGTAAACTATTACTTAACAATATTCTTTACATTTGTGGCATGTTTATTTATGTATCAAATTTTATACCAACAGATTTTTTCATGGAGTCAGAAAAAGTACAAATAAGGCTCTCTTATTATGATTCATCCTGGAGCCTGGGTGATCTATTGGGATTTTTCTTTAATGGAAGTTTTAAACTGCTGTCAGGTATTCATCAATTATCACTATGGGTAGGCTTTCCATAGAACACATGAATAGAAAACATGGAATTATCTTTAACTATTGGAAGCTGTGTTGTATTGAAGACTGAATAAATGAATTCATCATGCACATTAAATGAAAGATAAGGATGACAGTGTCATAATAAAAGTTGTAAGCAATTTAGGACACCGATTTCAGTGTTTAGCAGCTTGATGGAGTCTTCAGGGGAAATCCCAGTCACCAAGGTATTGGTGGGTGTATGGGGCATCAGTCGCCAATGACCCTCCCTAGGATGGTCCTGTGCAGGTATTCCTGGCTTTATTTCCTGGATTCTAGCTCATCTCAGGGGTTTCCCTATACCTCTTATGGAATAGCTGGAGCCAGTTAGGACCTAGGGCTGGTCTAGGTCTACAAATGCTCCAAGGGATTTGTTCCAGTCCAATGTATGGGGGGAACACACAGGGACGTGATGTGGATTTACATTTCAATCTACCATGGGATGGTATGGGGGTGCTGCAGTCCCAGGAGTGACGGAACTCAGAGATCTTTTGTTTTATTTTATTTTTTTTTAAGATTTAAAAGAAGAATTTATTTGAAAGAGAGAGAGAGCATGAACAGGGGAAGTGGCAGGCAGAGGCAGAGGGAGAAGCAGACTCCCTGCTGAGCAGGGAGCCCAGTGCGGCTCAATCCCAGGACCCAGGATCATGACCTGAGAGGAAGGCAGATGCTTAACTGACTGAGCCACCGAGGCTCCGCCCCCCCCACCCCCAGAGATCTTTTTAAAGGAAGGATCTGAGGTTTCGAGTGCCCATGGAATGCTCTCACTTGGTGTAGTTTGAGGACAATATTTGTTAATCATTATGTAGTTATATTTTTCTATCAGCTTTAAAGACACCAGATCTATTTTATCTGTAAACAGATAATATGCTTTTGCATATTCAGTTTTCCTCAAGAGGTCATTATGGGGAAGGGTTGTGAACTCCGAATCACAGGTAAATAACCATGCATAGAAAGAAGCGACAGTCAGCAAGGAAGGCAGGACATGAAATGGAATTTAAAGTGTTCACTTTCTTACTTCAGGCTTGCAACACAAATAATAATTACATTTCCTATTGTCGTTTTCTCCTAAATTTATGTTTGCATTTCTTTTCATTGATTCAGTTGA
The DNA here is from genome assembly GCF_023065955.2 of Ursus arctos. Lineage (NCBI taxonomy): Eukaryota > Metazoa > Chordata > Mammalia > Carnivora > Ursidae > Ursus > Ursus arctos. The sequence continues at coordinate 37,777,750 of NW_026622952.1, forward strand.
GTTGAAAATACAATTTTATATTAAGGGGCAACACTAAGTCAATTATTTATCTTCTTAATGTTCCAATAGTGTCCGGTAAGTTGATGAAACACTGAAGTGGTTTGGAATATTGCATTAGGCAATATAGCTACAAAGAATAAGGAAAGAAATCAGTGGAAAGAATACATACGTTAACATCAACTTTTTCCCCAGCACGCAACATGCTTACTTTTTCTCCTGCGACCACATTAACCCTTGCTAAATACTGGCTGTCTGGACATCCTGCTGTTTTTCATGTTACTTTACTTATTTGAACATTTACTTCCTTATTATTTACTACTTTTGCTTTTCTATCTATTATCTTCTTACTCTCTTTTCTTCCCACCTTCATTTAATATTTTTTGAATACCTATTTTTACCACTGTGTAGTTTTAACTTTTCCAGAATCAAAACCTTGCTACTCGAATGATAAGGAAATGGGTTTGAAGAAATTAATTACGTTAGTTTTTAGTTCTGTGAAAAACACTAGTTGCCTGGGAAGTAATAAACATCAGTTCTATGGAAAACCTCCTACTTCATGTTAGCAGATTTTGGTTTCCAGATGGGGATTTTTATCATCTGGACTGCTCTTCAGCTCTCCTTACAAACTTTTTTATTATTATTATTTTTTAAAGATTTTGTTTATTTATTTGACAGAGAGAGAGACAGCCAGCGAGAGAGAGAACACAAGCAGGGGGAGTGGGAGAGGAAGAAGCAGGCTCCTAGAGGAGGAGCCTAATGTGGGGCTCGATCCCATAATGCCGGGATCACGCCCCGAGCCGAAGGCAGACGCTTAACCGCTGTGCCACCCAGGCGCCCCTCCTTACGGACTTCTAAGATTGAGTACACTGTCCAGACCGACAGCAGAGGGTGATCATAGAAAGGGACGTTGGTTCACCGACCCAAACTATCACACCCCAAGCAAATGACAACGGTGACATTAAAGTGAGAAATAAGACCCTCCTTAACAAAGCTTGAGGCTTCTTACCAGCGTTATCAGGCTCTTCTAAAAAGCATAGAAATTACAAAGAACACCTGGCCTTCGACCACACTGACACACATCGGAGGGATGCTTTCTGAGGGGCTAGCTAGGCAAGGACGAGCAGCAGGGAGTGTCAGTAGAGGGAGCTGGAATAGTAGGACTGTGAGCAGAGGAAAAGCTTAAGGAAAGAACACAACATAGTTCAAGTGTCGCCACTGTACAGTGAATTGGGGGGAAATGGCGGTCGTGGGAGGCTATCCCAGGAGTCTAAACATCAAACGTGGCTTTTGAACCAGGAGGACCTCCTGATTGCTAGTGTCATGATGTAACTATTCCAAGTAGTTATCACTGATGTTACTTTTTTCTCAGGCTGAAAGGGGCTTGGGTCATGCAATCATCTTTCCTCGAACACACGTGCCTGTGGACCCCTGGGTGGAGACGGAATGCAGTAATGTGGTTGCAAGCAGTGGCTAGGAGTGTAGGAAGAAGGCACAGACTCTGGTGGTTTGGATGAAACTGGGCAAGTAAGAAACAACAGATGCCATTTATTGACTGGTTACTAAGGGCTGGGCTCAGCGCTGGGATGTGGAGAAGTTAGTCGAGGTGAATTGAATCTCTGTCCTTTAGTTTACATTCCGATGCAGATTACCCAGAAACCAGGGAATTTGTAGGCATTGATGGTGAACCCAGGGTGTCAAGACGCTAGACAAGACAGAATGTCAGAAACACAACAGCAGATGCTTTACTATGGAGATCTTGGGAAAAATAAAGCTGCTTCTTCTTCTGCCAAGAAGTCTTCTTCCACATGCACAGGGGAAGAAATCTGTCAATAGATGTAACGAACCACGGTCTTGCAAAAGGGAGCAAGGAGATCATGGAAGGGCTGGGAAGCGGGCTGAGTCAGCTAGAGCAGAGAGGGCAGGACCCATGGCAAGGGCAGAACTGACACGCAGGTCATAATCACCCACCAGTCAGACATGTGCTTCTCATGGACAACCCTACCTTCCAAAGAGGGCATGCCATGATGCCAGCACACAGCAAGGCTTTGCTCCGGAAAACCAGGAGAAAGAGTCTGGCTTTACTACTCTTCTCCTTAATGCCCTCCATTTTTCTTCTCATCACTACTTCCCACTCATCTTCGAGGCTCATTCTGTCTTAGGAACCATGCTTGCGGCTAGAGCAGTTACAAACTTGGACTTTACCACTGAGAGGGTCAGTCTCCACTGAGGAGAGAGATGGGAACAAGTGACGACAGTACAGGGCATTTAAGGGCGAATGGAGGCAAGTCCAAAGTAGGACAGGCCCCTGAAGGTGGAATCTCTCATTTGAGGGGAGGAATTTTAAGGGAACATTCAAAGAAGAGGTGACGAATCTGAAGAATTTTGAAGGACAACAGTTGTTTGCCAGGTGCGTGGTTCCAGGGCCTTGGAGAGAGGAAAAGATATTCTAGGCAGACACAGAGCCTGTGTGAACGTGAAGGGGGGCGAGAACCAACAAGGAATCGAGGACACCCCAGGACTACAGTATGGGAAGAGCTACGGGCGGGAAGGAGGCTTAAAGGGCAGGCGCAGGGCAGATAAGCAAAGGCTTTGCTTGTTGCAGTGCCCCTGAACTCAGGGAACCTGCCCAGACCCTGCCTTTGTATGCGCCTGGCTGCGGGTGTGAGTCAAGTTAACATGTGTGTCTCTGGCTGCGCCTGGCCACAGCTGATTGGACAGAAGGTGGTTACATGGCCCCAGAGGAACCAAACCATTGAGTAGACCGAACCCATTAAATGACTTCTAGTCCAAAATATGAGCTAAGAGTCACACCTGTGATGGGTATGTGAGCAGAAACCTCTGGAGCTGGGGCTGAGCAGCCCTTCTCCATGGAGAGCCTCTCGAAGTTGAGCTCACGGGTCTACGAGAGACCCACAGGTGCTGAGAGACAGGTGCCGAGAGAAGCAGAGACCTGACACCGTGTGACTCAGGGGAGAGGTTCTTGAGGTGACTCCCCGCCTCTGTGTGCCATGAGGGGCCGTAACTTTGAAGAAAAACCGCTTTGGGGGGACGTCAGTTTATGTTCTTTGCAAACAAGCAGCCCTAAAATGCATGCTATTCTGAAGAGTTTGGATTTATCTTGTAGGTATGGAGAAACTATACAAAGTATTTAGCAAGGGGTACCAAAATCAGGATTTATTTTGTTGTCATGAAATAACTTGGCTGCAACATGGAGATTGGTTCAGAGAAGATTCAAATCAGAAGGACAGAAAAATTCCAAGAATCCATGGGAATAATCTGGGCAAGAGCTGAGGAATTCCTGAAGTAAGGGAAGGACATGAGGAAGATAATATAGAGCTAAGAGGTATTTAGAAAGCGCAGTCAAAAGGACCCAGTGAATGACTGTTGTCAAGGATAAAGGATAGAAGGATGGGTGATGCATTAGCTTGTGTGACTAGCAAATTGGTCATCATGGTAAGGACTTCCGAAGGAGACAGATTTGCAAGTGAAAAAAAATGAGATTAGTTTCAGAGATTTTGAGGAATGCATCATAGGACACTCCCAAGGAGTGAGAGCTCCCAAGAAAGTTCTGGGCTTCCACAGACATATGGTAGTTGAAACAATGGGAAGTTTAGTGGAATAAAGAGTATAAAGGTATAAAACAACTCAGAAGAATAGCAGTGGTCAAGGCACAGGTAGAGAAATAAGCTGAGAAAAAAACTGAGAAGGAATGCGTAAGAGGTAGAAGAAAAGCCAGGAGAGCAATGGCCAGAGGGGGGAAAGAAAGATAATAATAATAATAAAAAAGTATTGCGGCACCTGACTGGCTCAGTTGGAACAGCATGTGACTCTTGGTCTCGGGGTCATGAGTTTGAGTCCCATGTTGGGTGTAGAGATTATTTAAATAGATGAAAGAAAGAAAGAAAGAAAGAAAGAAAGAAAGAAAGAAAGAAAGAAAGAAAGAAAGAAAGGAAGGAAGGAAGGAAGGAAGGAAGGAAGAAAGAAAGAAAGAAAGAAAGAAAGAAAGAAAGAAAGAAAGAAAGAAAGAAAAGGAAGGAGAGAAGAAAGAAAAGAAAAGAAAAGAAAAGAAAAGAAAAGGAGGAAGAAAGGAAGACAGAAAGGTACAAAGGATGGAGCAAAGTCAGTGGGTTTAAGACTTGAATATAGACATTTCAAGGGCCATGGTGGACCAAAGGAACAGACAGATGGGCTGGGCAAAGGCTGGTTTGGGGAGCCACTGGGCAGAAGTTCACTTGTAGGGGTAAGCAGGTGTCCACAGGCCTGGGTCAGATACAGCCTTGGTGTCCAGGAAAGGCTGTTAAGGATTTGTTGAACCCTATACAAGACTAGAGGGTGTTTTTTGTTTTTTGTTTTTACCCATAGACTTCCTTTATTCTGGATTTTAACAACCTAACTATCTAAGAGCATTTAAGAACTGCATTTTTCCCAGGCCTAAGAAATGCAAAAGGGCAAACCTCCCATTTTGCTAATGAGAGAATACAATTACTGTCTAACGAAAATAATTTAAGGGCTAAGTAAGATAATTTAAAGAATCTGGAAGAGTCATAAATGCAAATGAGTAAGTTTATATAATGTTTGTCTACCCCTCCCAGCTGATCCCAGGAGCTACATGCCTAGCTCTATTCAGTCCTGATGGGACTAGGCCCAGGTGACCTGCTGGGGGCGCTTTGCAGCCCTAGATCCCGGGCTCAGTCCTGCTGTGGGACGGACGAGCGTTGGGCACTCGGAATTGCAGCCTCATGCAGGTGGGTCCTGGGTTGTTATGTCTGTCCTTTCCTATCTAGACTCGAGAGCAATTGCCACCTGTACTCCTACCGCCTTCCTATGCTGTCTGATAGGGACTCCACGGAGCCTGACATTGACCTGAACCGGACGTGACTTAAGCCAGTTTCCCGCACACTCTGGGACCTCGGCATTGAACCAGCCGACTGTGTTTCCCACAGCTTCTCTCCAGCTGCCTCTACCTCTCCCTCTGGCTGTGTTCCCAAGGGCTCAGCCTGCTGGCCCCCATTCATTAAAGGGCATGATTTTTAATCACAGATAAATGGCTACTTCAACAGAAAAAGCACTCCGTTTGTTTCTGTATTTTCCCAGAGACAAACTGAAGTTAAATAAAAGGAATGAAGTATCACATTCAATCCGAAGAGGGCACTTCACTCGGAAACACTGCCCAAATGTCCCTGTTTTGTCAGAGACGGGAATAAATGAAGGAGAGGACACGGCCATTTTTCAGGAGAGATTGGCTGCTTTTCAGTGGTTTTTTATGAAATTCTTGCTTCAGGGTTAAGAGTCCCAACTAGTGTTTTAAGAAACTGTTCAGGGAAATCTCAGACGTGATTGATTGCCCGTTGTAATTTGGTTGGCAAATAATCCTGTCTATACATTTTCTTTTCTTAAAACAAAATTTGGCCTTTTTCCTGTTGTGAAAACTGATAATATCAGATTAAAGAAAGAAGAATTTTATTGTGTGGTGAAGCTATTTTTACATTTGAGATTAGAGCTATCAGAGGAAAATATATATGGCAAAAAAGATATGTGAATTTAAAAAATGTGGTTCCACTGAGATATCATTGCGATACGACTGATTCTGTCTGGGAAGAATCTGTTCTTTCACCTCCTCCATTCTGAAAAAAAAAAATCTAAATTGTCCATAGTTTAATTGGCCTTGGGAACATTTGTGGCATTAATAGTTAAAGGTTAGGGTTTTGATTTTTAAAAAAAATAATGATCATTGATCACTTCCAGTTTGGAAATGTTTAAAGATTTTTTGAACATTTTTTAGTATGCATTAAAAAAGCTCCCCAAAATTTAGGATTCCAGGTATATTTTCAGCTCCAATGAAGTATTGGGGTGGTTTCTGGCCAGAGGAGATCAATAGAATAGGGCTGCCAATATATATTTGTCAATATATTGAGATACTTTTTATTCTCAGACCACAAATGTAGGGGTGGGGGGGGGTGGGAAGCATCCTTCTTACGAGGAGAGTACTTAACCACTAAAAATAGCTCATAGAATGTGAAGTCACTAAAAAGACACTACGAGCTTCTCGTGGGAAAATGAGAGCCCTGTGATTGGCCTTCGGTGATAAGAAAATTTCAGATTACATTAGGGACCAGCCTGGGACATCAGACTGGCTCTCATTCCTTCCCCAGAGGCGTTATTTTGGGAAAGCTTACAGATGACAGAAACATGTTTGCACACAAAATAGAGAGAAAATACACTCTACCGGCTGTGTCAGTGACAGTGACCGGTCCCCACCCAGAGAAGTCAGGGCTCCATGTGCGGACAGATGAGAGGAGGGACCTCATCAGCCTCTCCCACGCGGGGCGGTGAGGCCCGGCCCAGGGAGGTGAAGGGAGGGCAGACAGAAAACCAACAGCCCAGGCGGGAATTAGTGTAATCATGTGGCGTGTGTCTTGTGGGTGACCTGGCAGTTGGAAAGGCCTCAGAACATCCTTCCTCCTTCGGTCTCCCGCGAACCCCTGGGTTTGCCTGTGTCTCACCTATCCCACAACGGGAAGCGTCTGCTTGGAAAGGATTTCCAGGTTCATGGCTCTTAGGGGATATTTGGCTGTTGTCATGTGTCTATAGCCTCCCCCTCCAAAGGGATATGAACCCTTCCTATGGATTCTCGAAGCCCCACTCCCTCCAGACACAGAGCCTGAGGTCAGGCCTGCAGCTGGAGGGAGCGTTGGCAAACTCGGAACCAGAGCGACTTGCTGGCTGCAGCCTCCCTGTCCTCCCGCCTCAGGCCACAGGTTGGCAGCGGCGCCCAGGGCTCGGTTGGTTGGGAGGGACGGGGGTAGGCGAGGGGAGCCGGGGCTTCCTCAGCCTCAGGCCTTGAGTCAGTCAGCATGTCCTTCCCTACGCTGGCTTCCTGGCCCTAAGCGGACTGGACCTGTCGCAGGAACTCTGAGCTCCGGGCACGGAAAGGTCTGAGCGTTGCTGGTCTCGTCCTGTCACCACAGAAAGCGACGTCGGTGAGTCCCGGGGATGGAAGACAGACAGCCAGCCCTGCTCATCAGACAACCAGAAACTCCATCGGAAGTCATTTTGGGGAGAGCTAGAGATTAATCAACATTATGTAAATATCCTATTAGCTTGTTTCGGGTCCTCAGTACTTGTAACCTCTAGAAAATCAGAGTGCGGCTCGTCTGTGATGACAGCTCTCATGGGAGCAGCTGTAGCCAGGAGAGTCTGCCCTGCCCACACACCCCCCCCGCCCCCCCCCCCCCCCCCGGCTTTCCTGTACCAGTGCTACCTTGCGGCCCCTTAGGACATACATAAATAAAAACAAAGCCTTGTTTCCTAACAGCAACCCTATGATCTGACGGCGTCCATCTTTACAGAGAGAGGAGTTCAGCCTTGGTTTGAGATCCTGCCTCTCCTACCCACTAGACACATGTCCACCAGCAATTCCTTAACAGCTCTGACGCCACTGTGCGCACTGTACAAATAGGGGTAGTCGCACTGCTCAGGAATTTTATTGGAAATACTATAATGTGCTTGTTATATCTACCACGTAGCAGGTATTCAAGAAGTCAGGAGTACGTATAATTAGTAATAATTGAAATCTCAGGTACTCCTATACTTTATACTCCTGGTAAACATGAAAGAGGCAGTTTACATGGCCCTAGTTCCCCATCTTTTTACACCCTCTCTCCGGGGACCTCACAGACAACTGAATATGAATCTCTCACCCTGTGGATTTTAATATTTTACTGCTGCAGAATCGTCGGGGAAATCTGTTAAAATGCAGGTTCCCTGGTCCCACCCATGGAGGTTCTAATTCTGTAGGTTTGCAATGAGGCCCTCAATTGCATTGTTAAAAGCATGCCAGGGGTTTTGGCCTGGTAATCGGACGGACCACAGTTTGAAAAACAGGACCCCATGTATGAAACGCACTGCACCCACCTGGGCCCTCACTCTTCCGTGGGCCTGCTGGTTGGCTATAGTTCACTGAGTGGCCAACGACGCTCAAGGCATTATGCTAGGTTTTCATACATGATGCTATTTTATCTTGGTAATAATCCTATGCTACAATAATGAGTGCCCTGGCTTGATGTGGAGGAGACTGAACTAGAATATTCCACGTAGTTCCTTCGCTCATACCTCTGGCCCTTGGGCGGAGATGACTGGAGATGTTGTCTATTGCTCGCTCTTTATTCGGTGTCTGTCATGCCTTTGCCTTTACACACAATGTACACACATTAGTACACACATACACGTGTGCATAAATGTGTGTACTCCTAAGTGGTGCAGTATAACGTTTGTAAGGCACATCTTGTTGGTGCCCGTTCTGCAGTCCACTCATTCACACTGCTATATAGAACTCAATGGCATGAGTATGATACACGAAGATGAACAACCAAGGACTAAGAGTAGTAGGTGTTGAGTGTGAATTTAATTTTTAGAGCAGCGTTATTCTTAACGTGGGTTCAGTGAGTCTTTCTCAAAGCTCCTTTTAAAAAAGATAGGATTCTGAAAGGCACTTTTTGATTGAATGCGGAAGGGAATTGAGAAGCCTTCCTTGGCATGGGTCATTATCATGGCCTGATGGCTTTGGGGCAGGCACGAGATCCGGGCCGTCCTCCGCAGGGTCTAGTATGAGTCCTATAGAGGACTCACGGGGGCTGAGGGTCAGGCAGCCGTCAAGTATGTTAGCACATGTGCATGACTGGGCAGCGATCTCGTTCAACACGCAGATTATCCATTCCCTTGTCAGGGGGTATTTGTGTTGTGCTCAGGTTGGTTGGTTTTCCATGAAAAATAATGCCGCTGGGACCATTTTGGACATGTATCCTGGTGCACATGGGGAAGTTTCTCAAGGCAATATACCCCGGAGTGGAAGATTTGGCTCACAGTGTACGTGCACATCTTCAAGTTTATTAGATAACGCTAAATTGTTTTGCAAAGAGTTTGTGCGAGGTTACCCTCCCCCAGCAGTGTCTAATACCTGCTGCTGTACATTCTCGCAACACTCTGTTCCTTCTGGCTTGTGAGGAATGAATAGCTCCCTTGAGAGTCAATTTGGGAAGGGATAGGAGTTGAGTAAATGCAACGTTATGAAGCCTCCCCAGAATTAGCGTTACAGAGCCTCAGGAAAGAGCTTGGCTCACCTATTTTTGGTATCCAAATGCGATGCTGAGTGCTGGCACTTACAGGTTTAACAAATTCGTATTTACTTGGTTGTAAAATTCTAGCCCCTGAATTGCCTTCCTATCTGGTTTGTTAGATTAAAAATCCTAAAAAGGCTTGTATGCATTCTGTCTGCTCTGAAAGAGGCATAATTCCAATCTATCATGTAGAATTTTTGTGTGGGTTTATAAAAATGGCTTAATGGCTAAAAAGCATACGTAACGTTTATATAATTAATGAGGTTGGTACATCAAAACAAAACGGGAGGGATGCTCAGAAGCCAAGTTAACGAGAGAAGACATAACACACACACAAAATCTCTGAATGCCTTTAAGTACAGTAAAATTTCAGATATGTAATTATTTAGGGTGAGCCGGGATGCGGACAGCTGTGTCTGCCTCGCTCAGCAGGTGCCGGGGCCTCAGCCAATCTCTACAGTGGTAGCAAATTAAGGTCACTGGGAAAGGCAGCTCCTGCTGTTCCTGTCACTTTCTAACCATCTGAAAAATGATGCAGCGTTGTTCTGCAGGAAGGCTAATAAGGCTTCAAGGAATCGTAGAAGGATATGGAGAACGCGCCAAGTACAAGGGGCATTGGATGACGAGGAAGAAAAATGCGGAATTTACCTCCTTCGTCATTAAACTTCCGGGATGAATCCCGCTCAGGCTGATCACTACTCTGAGTTCACATCGCAGCGCCGGGCAGCAGTCTGTGAAATGATGTGGTGACTCAGCTCTGTCTTTGAAAGACAGGTGTCCACTTTAGAAAGCCAGCAACCCACTCAGCGGCCCTCACGACAAAGGCAATCAGCGGCTGACTAGTCAGCATGGGAGTCGGCGGCCGGAAGGCTTCTCTGGGAGACAGAGAGCAGAAGCAGCCAGCCTCCCGTCAAAATAAAACTCCATTCACTCCAAGAAATTCATATTGCACTTCTGTTATGTTCCCAGCAGTGAATTGGGCATGGAAGGGGAGACAGAGAAGAAGGAAGACAGGGCACATGCTTGGAAGAGCTGCCATCAGACATGTTCTTCCCTTCAAGAGAGAAGGGAGGCAAGAAGAAAAGGAAGTCATATTTGTGATCAAACTAAAATAAGCCTTCACCCTACCTGGCTGGCCAAATGATAATTTACAAGCGTCACATCAGTGAGGTTCAGAAAAAGATGGGCAGTGTAAATAAAGACACTGGAGCTTTCTTACTTAGATGTGTTTTACCAGTGAAAGAGGGAAGAGGGTAGCACAGAAGTCCTCTCTGAAAGTGGACAGCTGGGGAGAAGTAAGGACTCTCCTATCAAAGAGATACCTATCTTCAGAAGTGTTGCTTGCTTCTGTGTGCTTGACACGCCAGTGGGGTGAACTGGACCAGTGTCAACCCAGAAAAATTGGAACAGCCTGAGTGTATCTGGAAGCAAATACTCCGCAGATGGTGAGAGAAGTGGGAGGTTAGCTCAGACCACTTGATTTTAATTAAACAGCTTTCAATTTTGTGAACTTGGAAAAGAAAAGGCAAGCAGAACTGATCAAGTCCATGTGACATTGACTCTATTTCTTTAACACTTCGATAGAAAACAAGAGCAAAGTGCCAACTGTGCAGTCCCCTTTTCTAGGGAAGACAGCGTTCACATTACTGGGACTGAGTATGAGGATCTGAGAAGCAGAGGATCATAGACGGAGGCTTTAATCATTGTTGGCACGTATCTGAAGAAAGGATGGACATAGCCGTGATATTTGCTATTTAGGGATGTTTGATAGAACACCTTTGAGGGAGGGAACACGGTTTCATGGTTTCATGCTTAGTAGAACAGATGGACCGAAGGGCAGCTCCAGCCCTGCTCCAAAAATTGACTCCAGCACCCTTGGGTACAATTTAAAGGCAGCCATTCAGAAAGATGGCAAGGCCAGATGCAGGAAGCTTGCCAGCGTCCAGGTGTACACAGGGGGAGGGGGGTGAACTAGTTTTTTGCTTAGAACTTAAGCTGACTGGGTTTCTCTTTCTGCTGAAGGCTTTACAGAGCCCCGGGGAGAAGGGAGAAGGAGGCGCCGTCTCCAGTAGCCTCTGCCATCTTCATTCCCACTCCTCATCTTATTAATGCCAACCTTCTCCTCATCATCCATATTCTTCTTTCTTTTTTTAAAATAAGATTTCTTTATTTATTTGACAAAGAGTGAGAGAGAGAGAGAGGGAGAGCGTGCCTATGGGGGGGGAGGGGCAGAGGGAGAAGCAGGCTCCCTGCTGAGTGCCCCCCCACCCCTCTGTGGGGCTTGATCCTGTGACTCCAGGATCATGACCTGAGGCGAAGGTGGATGCTTAACAGACTGAGCCACCCAGGCGCCCCCCATATTTTTCTTATTCGGAAATCACTAGCCAGAAAATATAGGTGCAGCCATTATAGACATTCTAATATTGAACATACAAGGTTTGGGGTGGCCATCCTCAACTAGGAGTGATTCACCCCCCCACCCCCCCAACGGGGACATCGGGCAATATCTAGAGATGCTTTGGGTTGTCACAGCTGCGAAGAGCATGCCAGTACATACTACTGGCATGTAGTAGGTGGAGGCCAGTGATGCAGGTAAGTATCCTACAATGCACAGAACAGACCCCACAATCAAGGATTACTGGGCCCCAAATGTCAACAGCACCAAGGTTGAGAAACCCTGGGCTAGGTTAAGACACGAGTTTTGCTGAAAAAATCTTGGAAACCTAATTTTATAAGGTTGATCTTAGGCTTTATTTTATTGGCCATGAGGACCAGCAGGCAGTTTTCATGATGTTTTTGTCACAAGGTGCTTCTTACAGCCTCAATCATTAACCTTTTTGAGAAACGTTGCAGATCACTCTTGTGAATTTCATCTCCGTTCTGCTGACTGCTGATTTTGATGGAGAAGTGAGATTTCCTACTTATTCTTCAAATCTAGATTTTCTCGTTTTAGGTAAGTGGGACGAATCTCCCTGTCGATGATCTTTTTTTTTTTTGCTCTTGAGGAAATTATATATACTCAGCAAGCATCAACACCATATTTTGGATAGCTGCTGCTTGAGTATTTACTTTTATTTTATTGAAATTTAATTGAAATAATTTGTATTTATAGCTCCTTTATTAATATTGCAAATATATTTGTTCAGTAAAGTGAATCAAACAAAAGATTTTCCTGGGAAGCCTGCAGAAAGGTCGTACACCTGACTGTGTTTCCTCTTCCTCCGTGATCGCTCCAAGTCACTGCTGCTTCTAGGGCAGATGGCACAGTAGCTTGTTTTGCTGGGCTAAGCTCCATAACTTAGTATATGGCAGAGATTTGGAGATTTACTGCAGATGCCCAAATATTTGTTGCTCTTGAATACAAAGCATTCTTAATGAGAAGATTCTTGAATTTTTTTTTTTTTTACCCTGAACAAATGAACATTTGAGGATGCAGGTAAAATAATCAACTATCTGACTAAAATTATTTAAGAAATTTAGTTCTTGCCACACATTTAAAATCCCATTATTACCTAATATAATAATTGAGCAGCATTTTTTTTTCCACTTCTAACTTCTGCAAAATAATTTAGTTCAGCTTGTCACATGGATCTTTAAATGGCGGATTTTCACCATCACCAGGGCTACTTTTTGAGCTCTTTCCTCTCACATTTTCTGTGTCATATTCCTTCTGTCTTTGAGAAGTGGTATTTTTGAATTATATAGGGTGTTATCATGGGAAATTTTATTCCATGCCATAGGTACCCATTCACATAACATTAAGAATTATTTTTTCCATTGTGTATGTATACATCACATCTTCTTGATCTGCTCATCTAACAATGGACTCGGGTTGCTTCCATATCTTGGCTACTGTAAATAATGCTGCAATAAACATTAGGAGTGCATATATCTATTTGAATTAGTGGTTTCATTTTCTCTTGCCCTTTACCACAACATGGATAGACCTAGAAGGTATAATGCTAAGAGAAATGAGTCAGAGAAAGACGAAATACCCTATGAATTTTCACTCATATGTGGAATTTAAGAAACAAAACAAATGAACAAAGAAGAGAAACAAAAAAACCAGACTTTTAACTATAGAGAACAAACTGGTGGTTACCAGAGGGCAGGTGGGTGGTGGGATGGGTGGAACAGGCGAAGGTGAATTAAGAGCACAGGGTGAAGTGTTGAACTACTATATTGCACACCTGAAGCTAATATAACACCGTATGTTAACTGTACTGGAATTAAGAAAAAAGGATAATTTTTTTCATTCATCTTTTAAAGCGTATATTTACAGTGTTCACTTGTAATTGGTCATATATCTCCAGGTGTAAGGACTGTATCCATTCAAAAAGATCTCTTTAGCAAATTCTGCAAGTTGACTTCCATCAACTCAAAAACTAACAGCAACAGAGGTCATTTCACTAGAATTTGTCTACCATAAACCTTATTTTGTTGTTCACAATAAAGTAACCGAGATAGCATCCTCTAAGTTAAGTGATTTTTCTCTTTTCTGGGTGTAATTTTTTTAGGGAAAAATCTCTGACTTTAATGTTTGGGTGTACAAAGTATGTAACTGTATATTTATCTAATTTGGTTCATTAGGTGTTATTTTGAGACTTATACTTGGCTATAACTTGGATATCCTAAGAAGAATCTAGTATTACAGTTGGAAATTGGCTTAAGAATATACATATATAATTTTAAATATATATTTTATATATTTTTACATATTTTACACATTTTTAAATATATATTTTTGGTAGTGCCTGGGTGGCTCATTTGGTTGAGCATTTGACTCTTGATTTTGGCTCAAGTCATGATCTCAGGGTCCTGGGATGGAGCCCTACATCAGGTTCCATACTCAGTGGGGACCGGATGTGAGGACTGAGGATTGAGGATTCTCTCTCCCTCTGCCCCTCTCTCCCCTCCTTTCTCACTCTCTCAAATACATAAATCTTTAAGATATATATATATATATATTTAATTCTAAACTCAGTCAAATTTTACTGAAATAATTTTTTGAAAAGCTACTACTTAGATTCATCCTAGACCCTGTTCCCATCCCTAAACCAAGAACAGACTCTTACTTACTGCTTAAATAAGAGCTCCCTGAATAATACCCACATGGGGGAAACCAGAGCCCAGGTGCTGCGTTTGTATGACTTCATCCTGAAACTACCACATGCTCACCCCCAGAGAGGTAGCAATATGTTTCTAAAATAATATGCAGATTTAAAGAAAGCTTTATGGAAAAAAATGAATAAAATATCAAGCCAAAGTACATGGGTTCCAGGTGTGTGTCCAAGATGGCTTTTTCACAGATGCAAATATTTCCTGAGAAATTGCCCTTGTTATGTATCTTAAGGTCATTTGCACAACATAAATAGGCAGTAAAAAAGAGAATTTCACCTGGATTTGAGCCACAGCTCCAACATTTACTACCTGGGTGACTTCAGACAAGTCACAACATCAGTTCAACTTTCTTTGTCTCTAAGGATGCTTCTCGAGGTGGTTGTCAAAAATATATGAGATAATATACTTGGAAATGCCTGGCACATAAATATCAGTTAAAACTTATTAGTAAAAGTATAAAACTGTGTTGATAATTTAGTGATTATTTGTTGTATCTTTGATTGCCAATAGTTTATTTCTACCCATTTGACTGAGAGGGTATGGAATTTTTTTTTTTTTTTTGAGGGGCTGCACCAGTATTCTGTATTGATAATTTGGGAAAAACTGTAAATAGTTTTGCTTTCAAAATGTGGAATAATGGAAACTAAGAATTTTTAAGGCATCCCAGGGTTTTTCTAGGTAGAGTTCTTCCCTGGTCCAGTTTTCAATGAATATGGGGATATATAAATTTCCCCATTGTGGAATGTTTATTTACTGGAAACTTTCCACATTAAGGCATCGCTTGGTCTGTGTTCACTTGGGCCTATGGCCATATCTGAATCTGGGTGGAGTATCAACGTTGACCAACATACTGAGACTTCTGGATAAGACAGCAAACTATTATGGAAGCTGGCTCTTCCCTAAGCTCAACCAGGAAACACCACACAAGCAACCAGAAGAATGACTGAAAACAGAATCAGTACAACTCTAGTGGTAACAAAGGGTATCAGGGTCTTTTTCAGGGAATAGCAGTCCAGACCTGAAGAGCTGCCACTACCTAGGGGCTGCTGGGAAGGAGCTTTCTAATTGTCCTTAGCTCTTTTTTCTACATTGGCCCAGATACATCATTGTTTGCCTCAGTGCCCTGCAGGGAAGGGACACAGCAGCCCCGTGCCAGCACCGATGGATGAGGCAGGTACCGTGAAAGTGGGGAAGGAGCACTGATAGCTTCCATCCCCAATGGAGAGGTCGGTTCTTTCTTGCTAAATGGGCAAGATAATTGCAACAGAGGGAAGCAGAATCCAGAAAAAAAACCAGTGTGTATGCAGAAAAAATGGGGAGCTCAGTGATGGACAGGATTGGGTCCTATGTGGAAATAAAGGCTTCCAGATTTGCAATGATAGAGGCTCTTCTCTCTAAGTCATTTCTATACCTCCTAAATGTACCTGGAAGAAAGCACATGCTAGGTCTAGGGTTTCATCTGGACTCCCACTACTACCAGCTAAGGGAACGATTAGTCCTAAAAGACTTTGAGCACATAGGAAGAAAGCACAAATATCTGAGGAGGAGTACTAACTCTTAAAAAAAAAATTGATACTAAAGGACCTTATCAGAGGGAGTTGACTTAATGGCTCAGATAAAACAGGAGTTTAAAATCAATAACATAAATGTCGTCAGAGAGGAGGGGGAGATCCTGCAAATAAAAAGCAGAGGCAATCAGTGAGGAAGAAGGATCAATGGAGATAAAAATAAAACATGTAATAGCAGAATGGATATAGTGAAAGTATAAATCTGTGACATCAAGGATCTAGTAACAGAATTTTCCTGGAACATTCAATAAAAGGACAGAGAGATGGAAAATATCTAAGAAAATCTAAAATATATAGAAAGGATAGAAACAGAAAGGCCAACTTTGACCTATTAGTTAAAACTAAATGGAGCAGAGAATTCTTATTGTTGTTATTCAAATAATGACTGAGAAGGTAGAAGAGTCAGATCAAAAGGACCCAAAAAGCAACAGATAACACAGATGAGGAAAACCCTAAATCTTGACCCATCATATTATTTAAAAATATGAAAGACAAATTTCTAAAAGCATCTAGAAAAAATAACATTTCACTATAAAGTAATTGACATCAAAATTCTTAATGGCCACCGTAGAATATCAAAGAAACATTTAAAAAATATTGAAGGGAAATAACCTCAAACCTGGAATTTCATATATGACTCAACTATTATTTATACACTACATTTAATAAAATGAAAACATTCTGAGATACACATACACATACAAAGATACATAAGACCTTATAGAAAACATTCTGGTTCTATTATTATTATTATTATTATTATTAAGATTTATTTCTTTATTTTAGAGAGAGAGAGAGAGAAAGAGCTCTCGAGCATGCATGTGCACATTGGGGGAGGGGCAGAGGGAGAGAAAGAAAAGTAGACTCCCCACTGAGTGGGCACATCAAATCTCAGAGACTCTCAGGGAAAATAAGATGCCATAAAACATAGTCGACAAGAGATAATTAAAACAAAAAGAAACAGAAAGATTGAAAATAATTAGTTAAAAATGTATAAAACTATCATCAATTTTAGTAATGGACAAAATAAAATTCAAGCTGTCAAGGTCTATAAGTAAAAGATGAAAATATTTATATTAGAAATAGTTGATCAAAAAGAAATTGATGGGAAAATATGTATCTATGTGTATTATGAAGACAGGTACATTATGAGGGAAAAGTAGCTAAATCAACAATTGCAGTTGGAGTTGGTAACACACCTTTGAGAAGACAAAAAATAAAAAGAGAATGGATTTAGAAGAGCTGGAAAAACCCTGTGATTAGTAAACCTAAACCAACAGATGTCTACAGAATTTTATATTCCAAAACCACAGAATGTACTTTCTTGCTGCATGTACGTTATAAAATGAAGTCTTGAATTCTATAGAATGAAAATCATAAAATTAGAGATAAATAACCAAAAGATAACTTTAAAGTATCTACAGATAACCTTACGTAATATAGAGATCAAGGTGTGACAAAAGTAGATCATGAACAACAGAACCGCTAAAGATTTGAAAACTATGACAAAATGGATGAATTTCTCAAGTTCTATATACAACCAAGATGATTACAGGATTAAATAAAAACTTGAATAAGACGTTAACTGGGAAGAAATTAAAATGTAATAAAGGAGTGCCTCGGTGGCTCAGTCATTAAGCATCTGCCTTCGGCTCAGGGCATGATCCCGGCATTATGGGATCGAGCCCCACATCAGGCTCCTCCACTATGAGCCTGCTTCTTCCTCTCCCACTCCCCCTGCTTGTGTTCCCTCTCTTGCTGGCTGTCTCTCTGTCAAATAAATAAATAAAATCTAAATAATAATCATAATACATAAATAAAATAAAATAAAATGTAATCAAATAACTCCCCCCTCAAAAAGAGTTCTGAGACCAAATAGGTGGAAAAGGGCATTCTACATTAAGTAACTCTTGAGGAGCAGATCTCTATCTCATACAACAAAAAGCTTCCAAACTCAATTAAATCGAATAACATATTAAAAATACATAATAAATGAGTATATTTTTCCCAAAGAATATAATGATATTTCAATATCAGACATTCTATTAAAGTAAATAACCTTCAGCAATGATCGTATCTATTGGAAAAGCTTTAGTTGTATAGCCTTTAAAAATGGAAAAAGGAAAAAAGATTTCCCCTACTACTGCACATGTTTAACCTAAAATTGCAGGTGTTAGGTAAGGCAAGGAAATAAGAAAAACAAATAAGATGTGTAAGAGTCAGAAGGAAAGCAACAACATTCTCACTTATTTGCAGATGATAGGACTCTCTAAATAGAAAAACAAGCAAAAGCAATAGAGAAGTTTAGAAGTGATAAAACAGCAAAACTGTTATAACACAGAATAGACATCTTGAATCAACAGCATTTTTTAATACCAGACTTGAAAATATAATAAAAAATAAGATTAATCACAGTAACAACATTTCTTAAAGTTTTCAGGAGTTAGCATAATAAAGGATCCAATCTTTCCTATAGTTTAGGAATTGGAGCAAGGACTAGAGTGAATCTAGTTAGTAGCGTTTCAAAGAATTTTTTGAGCAAAATTTAACTGAGCTTAGAATTTAAGAAAATGTTTTCTTAAATCAGCTTCCAATGAGCATACCAGATTCTTCTCAGTTCATCCAAGTTATAATCAGGTAATAGATGAGTTACTCAGAGTAGCGCCCAAGTAGAAGTGTCATAAAACACCCAATCGATGGCCAAGTTATACAGGCAATGCGGTAGGCAACCTGTAAGATGACTCTCCAAGAAACCCTGCCTCCTGATACTCACACCTTCATGTAATTTTATCCTGTTGGGTGTAGACTGGACCTAGTCCAGTCTTCTAACGCACAGAATATGGCAAAGGTTATGGGATATCGCTCCAAATTGAGGTTATAAAGAAACCGGTTTTCATCTTGCTTCCCTTCTCTCTCATCTTCTTGCTGGCTTCCTCTGAGGGGAACCAGGTGTTAGGCTGTGAGCAGCACGATAGAAAGGCCCATGTGGCAAAGAACCAAAGGAGGCCTTTGGCAACATCCAGAGAGAAAAAGAATCCTGCCAGCAATCATGTGAGTGAGCCTGAAAACCAATCCTCCCCGAGTTGAGTTGAGCCTTTAGACAAGACTGTGGGTGCTGTTGACAAACGCTGACTGCGCCTTGTGAAAGAGACCTTGAGGAAGACACTCAGCTGAGCCACACCTGGATTCCTGATACACAGAAACAATGGGCTAATAAGTGTTTGCTGTTTTGAGCTGCTAACTTTGGTGTAATTTGCTGTGTAGCAAGAGATAGCTAATGCAGACAATTATCTAAAATAAACAATTTGCTAAAGAAGAATGTTGATGATTATGTGCTTCAAAATGAGAAATATGATTTACTTTGTGTCCTTATGGACTAAATAAATAACAATAAAAACAAACCAAAACTGTGGTCACATTCCATTAAAGCCTTGGAATCATTGGGTCCACATGGCAGCAAATGGGGTCAGGAGACATGGCAGACACTGCAGATTGGCTCATTTAACACTCATTTGAACCCCTCCATTTCTTGTCTTCTTGCACCATGGTTCTGGAAGGAAATATTGAATTTCCAGCTTTCCTTATAGCTTAAAGTGATCATGAACATAGTTCTGGACAATAACACAAAGAAAGAAGATCCCCAGGAGAGTTTCATTTTTCATACTAAAAACAAATTCTTCCCAGGAAGTGGATTTTGCTTTACCCCCTGCACATTCTTCCTGCTTTGAATATAAAAGTGGTATTTAGAAGTGCAGAGCATCTTGCAACCATGGCCATAGGGAACAAAAAAGCCCACATGCTAAGAATGTGAAGCAGGAAGCGGAAAAGTTCCTAGTTCCTAATGGCCTTGTTGAGGTGAAGGACAAGTCTAGACTCTTCGGTGGTGTATCTAATATTCGACCTGTCGTTTAAGCCGCTGTGGTACGGTTTTCTGCTATTCATAGCTGAGTGTATTCTTAACTGAAACAGGAGAATAATTTTAGATTTTTGTATCAAAATTTCCTTAATTTAAATGGGATACTTTGAAAGACTCATAAACTCCCTCAGTTTATGTCAGTCAGTACTGGGTAAAATGAGAATGTCATGAACATTCATTCCAGGTACCATTTTTGTTTTAGCAGAAATTTAAGAAAAATGAAGCTATGAAAAACCAGTCAGAGTACCAAAGACCTAAATCTTCCTTTGGTGTTGGTTTGCTTGTGGGAGATCCAGTGACTCTGGACTGAACGATACCCAACTCCAGGAAGTTTCAAACTCAACCCAGGTATATAATAGCCCAACAGGGGTCCTCATTTATTACTGTATTTTACTTCAGGGATTATTCCAGGCTTATTAAATGGAATTCTAATGACAACCTGAAATCTGGTGTTAGAATGAGACCAGTCTACTCAATCTAATGAATCTAGCCCTATTTTACCAGTTTCTTTTGGTTCCTAAGAACTATATGTAAGTTATAAATTTAGTGCACCATCCAGGAAATAGTACACTAATGGTCTAAGAGCCCAATAAATCTCCCTGTTTTATGCCGGGTACTTTGTGGCTAGAAATAGAAACCAACTTTGGCTGGTTTAAACAGAAAGTATTTTATGAAAAGGATGTTGGGTAATTCATAGAATTGCCAGAATAGCTGGAGAGTCAGACATGAGGAATGGGCAGGCACCAAGGGAGGTGGCGGATGACAGCCGCAGCCAAACTTCCATCAGGGACAGTCTGGCAGGAATATTTCTCTTGTTGTGAAAGGACAATGGAGGTCAGTACTGGTCCTGGACAGTACTGCTAACACAAGCTCTCATCACCATCCCTGCCTCTTTTGTCTTGGAAAGAGAAGAGTGCTACTCCTGCCTCTGGATCCGAATTCTCCTTTGACCTAGCTTCTTTGCTCACTTATTCCAAGCTAGAGGATATCAGTGTCTGTCCGAATTTAGCAATGAGATTAAGCAAAAACTTAAAGAAATGAAAGGTGGACAAAGGATTGATTTCTAACTCATTCCCTTACTCTCTGATTATTTTAAATAAGGGATGGTGTAAATGGGGCAAAGTAATTTTTAAAAATTATGACAAATGAGTGGTTGTTGAATAATTAAATGAGATAATCAAAGATTGCCAAAGACCTTTGTGTATTACACACATACAGCAAGAATCTACAATGAGACTCTGGTGCATATGTTGGAGGGATTTGGCTTTGGGTGTAGGGCTGACACCAGGAAAGTAAATAAGTAAGTATCTTAGCTTTCTCCTCTATCCTGTTTGAGGCAACTTACTCAGATGAGGCTTAAAAATCCCATGGTGATTGGGCATCCAGAACTTATGTTTTTAAAAATATAATGTAGATTACCCAATACTTTCCATCGGTCATTTATACAGTTCAGTATCTTTGGCAAATTACTTGGACTTTTAGCTTTACTTCCTTAAGATCTTTCCTTTTTTGTTAATTTTGATTTATTTCTTTCAGTTCCCATCACCTCATTTAACTTGGTTCCCATGATATTCTGAGTAATAACTCACTGTTGTAATTGTCAGCCGGGATTAATCCTGTTTGTACTAGAGAGTTACACAAGTTCCTACCAGAGGAGATGCTTTACCAAGTTTGCATTATTCATGTGTAAAAGCAAATACACAAATGTTAAGAGTTGGAAAGAAAGGAAACCAAGAATTTGATCTAAAGGTCTTTCTGTAGAACTGAGAAAGACAGGTGGCCTGGAAGGTTTTTGGTGTCAGATCTGAACTCTAATCGGTCAAGGAGAGATATTTGCAGAACTGGGTGGTCAAGATGGCATCTCAAGAATTTTCAGACTTCATTCTTGAATAGGAGAGCCCAAAAGTCAGTTCAAAGAAATGCTCACGCTCGAGCATTTTTATGCAAAATGATGAAATTAGAGGAACATTAGAAACAGCCAGATTCTGAGAATTATACACAATGAACTAAAAGTGGTGTGATCGTTATTTGTGTTAATACTGCTAACTATTTGGGGGAATTTTATTTGACTAAAACCAGGATTCTTTCTTTCCCAAATGACTAGATCAGGTACCGTTGATATATGTTTCCGTGGTGCTCCTTCACTGTGCTTATAACATTTATAATTTCTTTACTGTTCCTCCTTCCCACTAACTTAGAAGTTTCAGAGGACAGGAACTGGGTCTACTTTGTTGCGTCTGTGTTCCTGTCCTCTAGTAAATATATACTTGGCACATAGTAAGTCCTTCATTATTTGTTGATTGATTGGCGAATAGGAACACAGAAGTAAATGAATTATATTCAGAAATTTCACCCTGAAGATATCCACTGAGAGTAGAAGGCAGAGGAGTAAATATTCTAGTTAACTCTGTCTCATTTCTTGACTCCTTAATGCTCTTGCTAGCCTTGCCTCAGTTCCAAGATTCTGTGTTTGCCTTGTGATTGTCCACTGCAAGTCCTTGGAAAGGACTAATGCTTGTGTTCAATAGACTTTCCAAAAATATTTATTTTTGGATATCGTTTATTGTTGACTGATCCGGCAGTCTTGGCTGCAAAGTCTTTTTTTTTTTTTAAGACTTTATTTATTTGTGTGTGTGTGAGAGAGAAAGTGAGCTGGGAGAGGAGCACCGGAAGAGGGAAAAGCAGACTGTGATGAGCACAGATCCCAGTGCCGGGCTCGGTTTCACGACCCTGAGACCATGGCCTGAGCCAAAATCAAGAGTTGGGTGCCGAACCACCTGAGCCACCCAGGCGCCCCATGGTTACAAAGTCTTAAGTAGAGTTTGGTATGAATTTAATTGACTGTGGAATCTGAAGTTATCTTGAGCAGCTGTTAAGCCTAGGATTGGTTCAAACATATATAATATGCAATTACATATAATTGATTCTAGCATATTTATATATATCTGTTACATACATAATTGGAATCCACTAGACTTGAGATAATCTGTGTGAAGTTGGAGCAAAATGTAATTGTTGCATGTACATGACCCTTTTCCATTAGGTTGTGTGTTTTTTTTTTTTTTTTTTGCTTAGTGATTTGCAGTTTTTATTTTTTGACATTTATTGTCTGTTATATACATTGCAGAGAGTTTTTGCTGATCTCTCACTTATGATTTAACATTTTTGAATGGTGTTATTTTTCTTATATAACTTTTTAATTTTTTACTGTATAATTTTTCAGTGATTTTTGTTTTTCATCATGATTTCTAGGTTTTGGTTGTAACTTTAAAAGACCTTCTTTAGCTCAAGATTATAAATATACTTTTCTGTGTCTTTTTTTAAATACTAGTATAGTTTTGCTGTACGATATTTAACTTTTAAAACTGGACTTTCATATGAGTATGGTGTGAATTAAAGCTATTCTTATTTCTCAAATGAAATGTTAATTATCTCATTACAATTTGTTAAGTTAGTCCAGACTTTTTTCTACTCACTTGCTACCTTTATCATCATCTAAATCCATATATTCACCTGGGTTTAAATTTATTGTTCATCTGTTTATCAATTCATTTATTTAATTTTTAATTCTTAGAGCTTTATTTAGATATGTGGCAGGTCATGTCCTCACTCACTGTACTTATTTTCAACATTTTTCTTTACCATATATATTTGTTTTTCTATTACAGGTAAACCTGAGAACAATTTGTCAATGCAGCTTAGAAAAATTCTGTTTGGGATTTAAGATTGCATAAATCTTGTGAATTAAATTGAGAGAACTGACTTTTGTCTAATACTGAGTTTTCTCAACTATAATATTTGTACCCATTTCTATTTCTTATATCTTTTTTAGATGTATACAACAAAATTTTATAAACTTTTGTATATTGGACTCCTTTTCTCATTAGGATAATTTCTCATTTTTTGTTTTTTATTGCTTTGCGAATAGGATTTTTTCCTCTGTTATATTTTCTAGTTGATAGTAGATTGTTGGGAAATTACTGATTTTTATATGATGACACTGAAACTGGCCACTTTAAAGAATGCTTGTAGCTTTTCATAAAAATTTACTTTCTTGCATTGAGTATCTAGACAAATAATGACATAATACAAATAGTAAAATAATATCTACAAATAATGAAAATACTATCTCTTTCATAATATTTGTGCCCTACTCCTTATTCTGTTCCTACAGATACATTGATAATGATGATGATGATGTGTTTGTGTGTGGGGGTGTGGGTTTATGTGTTTCATGGTCTCATACAAAATTGGACTTAGAAGTCTGAGAACAAAATAGACTTATGCTAAAGAAAAGAACGAAAATACAGGAGAGTGAAAAGGTTGGTCTCTTTAGTACTAATTGGAGCCTATAAGACAAAATTGAAAGCAAAGATATGACTGTCAAATCTTAAATATAAGAACATAATGTGATTTACTCATATCTAAAAATAGCCACAAATAATAATAAAATAATAATACGTGCCAAAAGACACTGTTTGATGATCTCTCTAATTATTCATTATGCTGACAACATTGCTGAAGGAATTTTGAACATAGACTCTTCTTCCAAAAATATGTAGCAATGAATGTATTAGTCATTGGGCATGAACAGCCTAGTCCAGGAAAAGACAATGAATAGACAAATATGTAATGAGAATACAAGTCAAGAGTGCCAGGACAAACCACATTAGTTTAAATTAAATAATACATTTTAAAAATCCAGAAAGAATAGATATGAACTTAACTAAGTATGCCAATTTCTGCTTTTTTGGATGTTTTTGGTAAATAAAAAGGAAATGATGTGATTTTCATGTTGCTCTGAGGGTATAATTAAGGTGAAGGGCTCATCCTTTTGACTATTAAGATGAAGATGTGTCCTGTGTAGACTATTCATTGTTCAACGATCCATGGTTATGATCTTCTTCTTTCCTTCCCTTGTACTTTTCTTGGGACAATATTTTAATTTTAGTTTATTAAATGGTATTTTAATTATATTGTATACTTAGGGTTAAGTTGGTTATTCTGTTAATGTCCTCCAGAATATTGTCACGTGATATATCACTCCACTTAGTATCTCTCATTGAATCAGGTCTCTCAACTTTGGAGCAGCAGTGAAGAGTTTTGTACTTGGACCACAGATTATTCATTTACTTTTGGGAGCTACTTTGGGGAGTCTTGGGGGCAGGGACATGCATCCTTAATCCAGTGTCTTTTAAGGCAAGCTCTTTTTGATGATAGCATGAAATGATCTTAACAAAAAAAATATGTGGACTAGGTCACATTTCATTTAGAAATTATTAAGTTGCAATTGCTGATTTGGTAAGTCAAAACCAGTTGAATGTTGGAATATCATGGTTTATAATTGGGTGACATGATTTCACTTACTGTTTTTTGATAGTATAGAGGAACAGAGATGGGCAATCATTGTCTTCTGTTTTCTGCTTGTGACAAGATATAACCATGGAAATATTGATCTACTAGGGGAATACTATTTTATCAACTTTACTAAGCTATACAGAGTCAAGAAATATAATAAAAATCATTAATATCCCTTACTAAAGGGATTTATATTTCTTGAACTGCTACCTCAGTTATTTTAGTAACATAATGGTTAACTCAGTAGAGGTTCTTCCCTCTAAATTATATTCTTAGGGAACAATTAAGATAGATTTCACCCTCTTAGGAAAATGAGAGGTTTTCAGGAACTATCTGTAGGTTTCTTTAGAATACTCTAGAAGCTATTGTGATCAGCCATGTACAAACTTGTGATAGTCCTTGTTGAATCCATTTCAGTGAGATCTTTAGAGAATAGCTAAAGAATTGTTCTGTTAGGATAAAGATTTAATATCACAAAGAGAGATCATGAAGACCCACAATATAGAAAGATTCAAGTAGGACAGTCTGTATCTAATAGAATTGGAATAATAGTGTCAGGTATAAAGAAAAAATGCAACAGTTTAATATGCTATATATATATATTATATATATATATATATATATATAATATATATATATATTCCACTTAATATGTTAAATATATATGTTTAATGCTAGAAATTCTGTAAGTTAGCTTTCATTCTCAAATTATATTGTAAGGTAGAAAAAAGACATTTATGAATAATTCTAGTATCAAAAATTTTTTCCTGAAATGGATAACTCCTTTAAGAAAAACTAATCTTTATTTAAATCAATTGAAAAGTGACACTGTTCTCCCACTTAATATAGGTAAAAAGGTTGGCGCACACACAAAAAACAAAAACAAAAAGGAAAAATCCCTTAAACTAAGGTGAGTTTTCCCTGCATCTATCAGTTAGATAAACATGAGGAATTTTGGAGATTAAAAGTTAAGGATTATTTAACAGTATTTATTAAGGAACTTTTTCTCTTAAGTTCTTCAATAAGTTGCTGTCTAGATCACAAAAGGTTGTTTAATATCAGAAAGCATAACCCTTAAATCTCAAGACTTCTGCTTAAATTTGACTATGCAAAATATTCTTCTTCACTGATATTATAATATTGTCTGCATACCAGTAGTAAACAATTTAACACATTATCATTATAATTTAGCATTCTTCAATTTAATTTTATATAGAATTTATTAATTGTAGATTCATGAGTCCTTCTCATTGTTTGGCTTCACCTAATTCCCCAATATGGTGCTTTGCCTGCAAAACCACTTTAAGTTTTAATTCACAGCACAAATGTTCCAAATCCTCATACAGTAGTTTGCCCAAGACTCTGCACACATTTTTCCAGTGTTCAATGAGGCAAAGATAACTAAAATACTATGCAGTGGATGGGTTTGGCGTGAAGATCAAATGAACGACCTACTAGGGTACAGCAAGGCATCAGGCATCAGACTAATTTAAACAGGAATTCACAATATTCCGAAGAGATAAATTCCACACAGTTTTTCCCCCCACCCAACTATAGGAAAAGTTTAATGAAAATCTCTGGAATGGTTGTATTGGCAATACGTAGAGTATCAACTAGTCTATTGGGGATTAACTGTCCCTAAATGTGATATGAAGAAATTTCCTTAAAGCTCCTGTTTTCTATCGATAGCTATAATATGTGCTATGCTTGATTAAAGGGATGCAAAATGACTTTTCCATATTCAACTGTTTCATAGGCACTACTCAAATTGTAGCCAGTAACGCACTCCAGTGATGAGAAAGGTGATTCTACGAACTGGACTGCAGTACATGTTTCCACTCTTTACAATCAAGGAGTCATAGAAGGGGAAGTGACCACAGAAGTAATTTCATTGATTAATCACATTTTTACTTAATCAAGTTGAGATATTTAATAAAAGGTTTGCACAGTAACTCCTAACTTCACCATCTCCGACCCCTTGATAAACCCCTTCTAGATATTCTGTTTCTCATCTTCTTTCTTCCCATCCAGGGCCTGGATTTGCACCATTTGAAATAGTTCTCCATAAACACATCTGAGATTAAGAGGAAAAGATAAGAAAGAAGGGGTTCCTAAGATTGTGGTCCTGATGGTTTGAGACAGAAGTGTTATCAGCTTGAGTTTTCCTCAACTCTACTGTCCAATTCCTTGTTGGAGAGACCCTTAGGCAGAAAGCCAATATATGAAAATGCAAGGGAATCAGAAAAAAAATATCACTGAAGGTTTATCTTTTTTTTTTTTTTAAGGTTTTACTTATTTCTTTGAGACAGAGAACATGAGTGGGGGGAGGGAGGCAGAGGGAGAGGGAGAAGCAGACTCCCTGCTGAGTAGGGAGCTCAATGCGGGGCTTGATCCCAGGACCCTAAGATCATAACCTGAGCCAAAGGCAGGCGCTTAACCGACTGAGCCACCCAGGCATCCTGGTTTGTTTATCTCTTATAAGTGGTTCTGAAAGTGTGACCTATGGTCCCTTTGAGGGTTTCTGTGAGTAACTTTCAGGGGATCTGTGAGTCAAAACTATTTTCATGGTAATATTACAACACTATTTGGCTCTTTCACTAATATTTATACTAGTGATACAAAAACAATGGTGGGTGAATCTGCTGGCGCCTTAGCACAGATGAAGGTAGTGGCACCAAACTGTTGTGGCTAATACACTTGCATTAAACACACACACACACATACACACACACTAGCTGGCTTAAGAATACTCTTGATGAAGAGTAAAAATTACTTATTTTATTAATTTCAATCTCTGAATACATGTCTTTTCAAACATGTTTGTGGGAAGAAATGGGAAGTACTTACCAAATTATAATGGCTGTTCTGAGGAAAAGTCCTCAAGCACTTGTTTGAGGTGCAGTCTGAACTAGCCACTTGTTTCATGGAACACCATTTCTACTTGAAAGAATGACTGACAAACTACAGCTAATCAGCCTTGTCTGTTTGGTAGATGTTTCTTTCTTTTTTTTTCAGATTTTATTTATTTATTTGAGAGAGAGAGTGAGTGAGAGAGAAAGAGAGAGAGAGAGCATGAGCTGGGGGAGGGAGAGAGAGAGAGAAGCAGACTCTCCGCTGAGCAGGGAGCCCTATGTGGGGCTCGATCCTAGGATCCTGGGATCATGACCCGAGCTAAAGGCAGACGCTTAACTGACTGAGGCACCCAGGTACCCGTTGGTAGATGTTTCTTGAAAATGAATGAAGTGAGCGTGTCACCTCAAGGAAGAAAATAATAATGTTTGTTACCAGTAAAAATTAGAATTTTGGAAAATTTGTGTCTGTCCCTGTGCTTGACTGCTTCCTGTACCTACAGATTTTCTGATAAGATCAGTGATGATCCTCATTAAGGGATTCTGGGGAAGATGGTGGAGTAGAGGGATTCTAAGTTCACCTCGTCCACAAATGCACCTGGATAATACCCACATTAACGTAAATAATGCAAAAAACTTCTCAAAGCCTGGCAAAACAGACTCTCTGCAGCTAAATGTAGAGAAGAGGCCACACCGCAAAAGGTAAGAAGGGTGGAGACAGAGTCAGGAATCAAGCTGACTCATGAGACTGTCCACAGGAGGGAGGGACACTGCAGGCAGGGAAAATGAGAGGAGCAGATCCCTTGTCAGGCACCCCAGGCACAAAGATCCATACTGGAGAAACAAATCCATAACATTTGGCTTTGAAAACCAGACGGATTTAACTTTACAATCAGTGGGGGCTTAAACCTGGAACTTTAAAAATCAGTGGCTGTGTTCTGGGAGAGCCAGAGGGCAGTAGGAAACTGAGCCCTACCCTTACAGAGACAGCATAACAAATAGTCCCACTGCTACACAGCATAGAGCAGCAGTTTGAAAAGTGCCTGGGGTATACAGGAAGAGTTATTTACTCATCTCAGAGTATGTGACGGAGGGGCAGGGATCTTTAGGAGACTCCTCCAAGAAAAAAGAGCTGGCAAGTGCCATTTCCCTTCCCCATGCCTAGCCAAGATACACTAACATCTATGGGAACCAGTTAAACACATGGAGAGTTTACTCTCCATCTGGATTGCTAACAGCACACCCTGCCCTGCGCAATCCTGTAGACCCAACTCTCTAACTCACCCTCCTAGGTTTTCCAAAGCAGCTACAGGTCACCTCCTACAGCAGAGCCTTGCAAACCTTGCTAACACTGTGCCCTGTTCCCATTTTCTCCTATGGACATGCCTCATCCAACACGACCTTTGTAGGAGTACATATGAAACAACACTACA
Organism: Ursus arctos; assembly: GCF_023065955.2. Lineage (NCBI taxonomy): Eukaryota > Metazoa > Chordata > Mammalia > Carnivora > Ursidae > Ursus > Ursus arctos. Next base: position 37,807,111 of record NW_026622952.1, read on the forward strand.
AGCATGGCAGTATGCAAGCAGCCCTGACAAGGCCTCCAAAGTAACTCCTGCACTGGGGAGAGGGGAAGATAACCACATACAGTAGTCCCACTGGGGCCCCAGCATGGAGCTGGGGGCAGACATCTGGTCTGAATCAGGACCCATCCACCAACAAAAGCTTCTCAGTGGATGACTCAGGGGAGAGAGCAACCTGCAGTTCCTTGAAGTTGCAGCTCTGGAAAATGCTTAGTCTGACCCAAACAAGCCCAAGGCAGCCCCAGCTTGGCCCATTAATAGCACAGGGACCAAACCTTACCCATGATAGGCAAAGAGAGAGACTGCAGACAGCTAGACTGAAAACAAATATGGCTCAGCCACAACAGTAGGGCACATGCAACACACAGAGGAGACACCTCTGAAGTTCCACTTCCTGGTGAACAGGGGAGACTGTGCTGCAGGGGACTACAGGACCTCTTCTGCATAAGGCCATTTCTTTCAAGATAAAAGATATAGCTGACTTTCCAAACACATAGGAAAAAACACAGAGAGTTAGACAAAAAGAGGAGACAGAGGACTATTTTCCAAATAAAAGAATAAGACAAAAATCACAACAAGAGATCTAAATGAAATGGAGATAAGTAATAAGCTTGATAGAGAATTTAAAGTAATGATCATAATGACACCCAGTGGACTTGGGAAAAGGATGGAGGAGAGTGAGACCCTCAATAAAGAGATAGAAAACATAAAAAGAAACCAATAAAAAATGAAGAACTCAATAACTGAAATTAAAAATATACCAGAGAGAATAAATAGTAGACTAGAGGAAGCAGAATAGATTAATGACCTGGAGGACAGAGTAATAGAAAGGAATAAAGCTGAACAAGAGAAAGAAAAAAAGAATAATAGTAATAGGATTAGATTAAGGGAACTCAGTGACACCCTCAAGCATAAAAAAATTCACATTATAGGGATCCCAGAAGGAGAAGAAAGAAACAAGGGGGCAGAAAATTTATTTGAAGAAATAATAGCTTCCCGAATCTGGGGAAAGAACAGAAATCCAGATCCAGGAGACACAGAAAGAGCCCAACAAAATCAACCCAAGGATGTGCATAGCAAGACACATAGGAATGAAAATGGTAAAAAGTGATAGAGAATCTTTTTAAAAGCGCAAGAGAAAAGAAAACAGTTACATACAAGGGAAACCCCATAAGGCTATCAGCGGATTTTTTCAGCAGAAACTTTGCAATCCAGAAGAAAGTGGTATAAGATATTCAAAGTGCTGAAAGGAAAAATATGCAACCAAGAATACTCTATCCAACAAGGTTATTATTCAAAATTGAAGGAGAGATAAGCAGTTTCCCAGACAAATAAATGTTAAAGGAACTCATCACCACGAAACCAGCCTTACAAGAAATGTTAAAGGGGATTAGTTGGGTGGAAAGGAAAAACCTTAAGCAGAAGTGAGAAAAGTAGGAAGTACAAAAGCAGTAAAATTAAGTATATCTAAAGAGAAAAAACTGGAAGTATCACAACCCCAGATTTCAAGATATATTATAAAGCTGTAACAATCAAAATAGTATGGTACTGGCACAAAAATAGACACATATAACAATGGAATAGACTACAGAGCCCAGAAATAAATCTATGATTATAAGGTCAATTAATCTTTGACAAAGGAGGCAAGATTATACAATGGGAAAAAAAGAGTCTCTTTGATCAATGGTGTTGTGAAAACCGGATAGCTACATGCAAAAGAATAAAACTAGACCACTTTCTTATACCACACACAATGATAAACTCAAAATGGATTAAAGTCGTCAATGTGTGACATGAAATTATAAAAATTCTAGAGGAGAACATAGGCAGTAACCTCTTTGACATTGACTGTAACAACTTCTTTCTAGATATGTCTCCTGAGGCAAGGGGGGAAAAAGCAAAAACAAACTATTGGGATTTCATCAAATAAAAAGCTTCTGCACAGCAAAAGAAACAATTAACAAAACAAAAAAACAATGTACTGAATGGAAAAAAGATATTTGCAAATGATATATCTGATAAGGATTTAGTATCCAAAAATACATAAAGAAATGATAAAACTCAACATCAAAAAAAGAAACAATTAACTAAAAATGGACAAAAGACATGAACAGGCATTTCTCCAAAGAAGACATACAGAGGGCCAACAGTCATATAAAAAGATGCTCAACATCACCAATGATCAGGGAAATGCAAATTAAAACTACAATGTGATATCAGCTCACACCTGCCAGAATGGATAAACAAAAAACACAAGAAACATCAAGTGTTGGTGAGAATGGGGAGAAAAAGGAACCCTCTTGCACTGCTGATAGGAATGCAAACTACTGCAGGCTCTGTGGGAAATAGTATGGAATTTCCTCAAAAAATTAAAATAGAATTACCATATGATTTAGTAATCCTGCTACTGCTTATTTACCTAAAGAATACAAAAACACTAATTTGAAAAGATATACACACCCCTCTATTGCAGCTTTATTTACAATAGCCATATTATGGAAGCAGCCCAGGTGTCCATTGATAGATAATGGATAAATAAGTGATATCTATATCTGTATCTATATATCTATGCATACAGCAATAATGGAATATTACTTAGCCCTAAAAAAGAATGAAACATTGTTATTTGCAAGAACATGAATAAATCTAGAGGGTATAATGCTAAGTGACACAAGCCAGTCAGAGAAAGATAAATACCTTATGATTTCAATCATAGGTGGAATGTAAGAAACAAATGAATGAACAAATAAAAAAGAGACAAGCAAAAAAGATTCTTAACTATAGAGAACAAACTGATGGTTACCAGAGGGGAGGTCAGTGGGGGATGGATGAAATAGGTGAAGGGGAAAGGCAATTAAAATACTCTTTTCCTTTCCTCATGCATATATGCATGAGGATGACTTTGTTGGTATGCTTTAACCAAACCAACTTTTTAGCTCTTCTATTAGGTCACACACTTAAAGAAATTTGCAAAAGGTAAACCAATGCCATTCTTATCACTAAATTTTTGGGAAAAATTTGGGTATTTTGCAAAAGAATGTATTATATATGTTAACATGTGATAGGTTGCTACTGTTGTCTCTAAATAAATAACAATAAATATTTAAGATTTTCTCAGTATTAATTGCTAACACAGTAAATATGGTTACATAATAATCCATATAAACGAAAGCTTTTGTGGTCCTCAATACTTTTTAAAAATGTAGAGGGAAGCTCCCGAGATTTCAAAATTTTGGTATTCAGCAAGATATCAAATCTAATGAAATAGCAAAAATAATATTGTGGCAAGTTTACTATTTTTTTCATAAACAAAATTTTATAAGTTATTTGCCACAAAAATGAAGATATACACTTTCCTATTTAGTTCCAAAAGATTCCTATAATTATCATTGTGAAGGATAATATGTAATTATGGAAATCGTAATGAGAAAAATATTACCATAATCAGAAGACTAATCAAATTGTCTTCCCTTAAAATTTCTCACTCAATGTGTAATGTCTATCGTTTCTCGTTTATAAATGCATGCCATATCATCACATAGCTTGTTGGCATATGGCACACTGTGGCTTTCCATTTCCCATGAGGGGCTCAGCTGTAATCAGCACAGAAAGGATATCCCTCCCAGCCCTGGCCAGTGAGAAGACCTCCTGAGAACTCCACTATGAGGAGGTAGTTTTTCATCTGTCAACAGTTGGAGAAAGTCATCTGTACTGGACACTACTGGTGCCTCAGGTCCCTTTGCTGTACTGAGCTGCCATCCTCCAGCTGCTGTGGCCGTTGACCGCCAAGGGTCCACAGCTTCAGCGTTTTTGAAGGATCTGCTTTACCCAGGAGGTTCTGTGCCATGCTTGGTGGCCTGCAGCCAATGGCTGAGTGATGTGGTATGAAAGGCCAGCCTCTGGCCTCCAAGCAGGAGGTGCTCTAGGCAGAACCTTCTCTGTGGTGTGCTTTTTATGTTTCAGAGCTCTTGTAGGGTCAGGCTGACGCTAGATCACAACTAAAACCACTCCCTGGGGTGCCTGGTGCTTGGTTGGTTAAGTGTCAGACTCTTGATTTCAGCTCAGGTCATGATCTCAGGGTTGTGAGATTAAACCCTGCATCGGGCTCCACGCTCAGCTTAAGATTCTCTCCTTCTCCTTCTGCCCACCCACCTCTCAAATAAATAAATAAATAAAACCACTTCCTACTTGACTCTCTCTCCTTCCCTATTCCGGTTGCCCACTTTCTCTCAGGTTTCTCTTTGGAGCAATCCCTCAGTAATAATTCATCAGGGTCTGAGAAAGAATCCTTGTCTTAGTCATCCCACCTTAGACAGAATTCCATTTGCTCTTCAGGGTGAGGGAGTAGGGAGAGCAGATGAGGTATTTTGGGTACGTGAGTTGGATTCAATGGAGTGAGGACATGCCCAGCAAACCACTGATCCTTCATTATTTCTCCTTAATTACAACTATAATTTTATTACCTAATTTCCCTTTGTCATTCAGATGATAAGCATAAGGGATTTGTTATAAAAGTAAAGTGCCACTGTTTGATGTGCGTTAAGGTGCCAACAGTTTTACCCATCATCGCTTTTGCATCGTTAGTATGAATATTGGTGAAAAATAATGGTTTTCAACTGGGATGATTTTGTGCCACAGGAGACATTTGGCAACTTTCAGTTGTCACAAATGGGGGAGGGTACTGCTGCCTGTATGGGGTAGGAGCAGGGATTCTGGTAAATATCCCACAATGCACAGAACAGCCCCCCCAAACACAGAATCACCTGGCCCACAATGTCAACAGTGCTGAAGCCAAAGAACCTTATTAAAAGCAAAAAATGTGTTCGTTAATGGAGTATGGCCTTTCCTAAAAGTTGTGTGACTCAAATTGCAGAAGTAGAGATTTACTTTATATTTATCCTCCTTAGGAGAAGATATGATTATGTCTGTTTATTTCTTCTTGGCACAGCTTACAGGAAGTCATGGGAGAAAATAATCAATTTCATTGATTTCCCCCAGAAATTAACAAAAGTAATGAAGGGAGAAATTCTATTTGTTAGTTTCAGAGTTCTGGTTTATGTCAAATTAATTTGACTGAAATGACTAGACAAAAACTTTAAACAGGTTCTCCTACCATACTCCATGTTTTTATTTACAACACAGCCCCGGAGAAAATGTTGAACAGGCAAAAGTTTTTACTCCCTGAATTTTATGGAGCCGCTCTCAGCCCTGAGAATATTTGCACCTTTTAACACAAAGCCACTGGGTTTACGAGTCGTTCATAAGATAATTGCATTAGAGACCTTTCTGTTCTGGTTCAAATGAAAACTAATACTTTGAAGTGTTACGATACACTTAATTTTCAAAGAATAAAGCATTAATATAAATCAGTTAATTAATTAGCTTCTGCTTTTGACCTTGAATGGCTCGTATTCATCATGGAAATCAGCGACTTTTCATTTCTCTGTAAGTGTTAGTAGGGCTACTGGTTGGGTCTAGATGTTTTTTGCCGAAGTTGTTCTTATTGTAGTGATGGGTCAGCTACATGTTATCCCCTTTTGACTTCAAGGCATTTTCAAATTCTTTTTGAAGAGGCTTTTTTTTTCTCTATAAAATTCTTCTACTTCTTTTTTTCCCTTGAGACAGTTATTTATTTATCTATCTATTCATTTATTTATTTTTATGAGAGACAGAGAGCGTGCATGCATGAATTGGGGGAGGGGGAGAGGGAAAAGCAGACTCCCCACTGAGCAGGGAGCCGGATGTGGGACTCCATCCTAGGACCCTAGGATCATGACCTGAGCCAAAGGCAGATGCTGAACTGACTGAGACACCAGGGCACCCAAAGTTCTTGTACTTCTAATTACTTGTCTTCACTCCATCCTATCCCCAAATCTGGGAGCAAAAATTCATTTTCGCTTTCTTGTTCATGAATGTGCTTATATATGAAATGTCTCACTTGTACAATAAAGGATTGATTGGCAGTAGGCCTTCTGGCTCAACGGCTTGTCTTTTGTTCTCTGGCTCTATTATCTCTCCTGGCCCAAGTTCAAGCATCTCCTTTAGCATCTGCTTCTGTGATGTGTCCTGTCTTTGCAGGTAAGAACTCTTGGTGTCTGGTCTTAAGCCAAATATTCTCACCATAAGTAGAACTGGCCCCGTAAATTCCTTTGATTCTGTCCTTAAAGAAGCTCATCTTCAGCTTCCCTGGCTTACTGTGGATTACATATTGCACGGGCTTAGGCAATGGATGAAGCATGAATATGTTCCAGGCATTTTGAGGGGAAATATACTCTGAGAGTTGAATGGCGGGTGCATTTTTTTTTTCTCCTGCAGAAATCACAAGAAATTTCTCAGTCATGTCCTTTCAGTGAGTTTGAAAAGTGAACACAATAAATACAAATGGAGTCATGGTCTATTTCATTGCTTTGAAATGTCCTTTTTTTTAAACACAGATTTACAGCTTGAAATGTTGACAATCTAATATTTCCTCCCTTAATCCATAAATATAATGGGTTTTTGTAGCACTCTTCTAGTTCACAACTCAAAAGTGGTTTAAAACCTGATTACAGACCATTACATTTCCTGTATTATTTAAAATGTGCATTCGTGATACAAATTTTACCTACAATGGCCACGCTTCTAACTATGGTTTGTGTAGTAATATATCAATTACAGCTGTTTGCTAGAGTTAGAATGAGATTTCTGAGATTAGAAAAGCTTTTGTAGCTCAAACAGTGTGTCATTATGGGCATCATTAATAAGTTGTGTTAGAAATGAAGGATGTTTCACAGTGATGATTAGCTAAAGACATTTGAGGCAAAGACTGTTTTCTGCATGGTGCGCATTCCTTTGTCTTTCCTAATCACTAGTGAAAAATAAAATTTACTATATAAAGAGTGGTTGATATTTTCTACTTCTTTTGTTTTTTTTTTTTTTTTAAGAAAATCTCCCTTGCCCCTTCCCCCTGCAGCTTATTGGTTTGGATATTGCTTATTTTGAAGTTTCTTCTTTCCTCCACCTGCCCCCAACCCCAGTCTGGCTTAGCTGCTACCTAAGTGTCGGAGACAAATGATGGATGGATGCTCAGCTTCTTCTAAATGCAGAATGTTTTAGTGCCTTTTCATACTTGACTTTCATCGCTAGTGTTGATTGATGATACGTTATTTACCAGACATTGAAGGGCCACTAGTTTCTAACATTCAAGGTAAAATGTTCAAAGCAGTATGCAATGCAGACATTTCCTTCCACTGGGGCGGGTTAATGGCCTATCAAAAGGGGAAAGATCTGTCTGTGCTGGGAATGGTTCATGTCTCCTGAAGCCAAGATCTACTTGTGGGGTATGCTTTTGATGATCGAGTTAGATTTTCATCTTTTAATTACCCTCAGTTTCTTTAGAAGGGAAATTTGGGATGATTGGCCGTTAATGGTCTACTTGTTGAAAATACTTATGCAAAACTTGTGTTTAGGAACCAGATTACTCCTTTGCTTTCCCTATTTTGGCAGTATTGTTGCACATAACACCTGATCAGTGTTGGCACAGGAGATAAATTTGTATTGCTTGCCCTACAGTGGCAGAGGATACGCCTTCTGTTTCACCTTCCTCCCCAGACTGTTCAGTACAATATGGGTTATGTGGTAGAGCGCACGATGTCTACATGCTTGTGGCTCAGTGAATGACAGACAATGAATGACCTAAATTCTAATTTGTCATTTGCACTTTACCTTTCTATTTTGAGAAAATAATAAAAAAAGAAGGGCATCAAACATCTTGTTAAAATATGATTTTTGGACTCTGGATTGAGCTTTATAAATTGTTTGTTTTTGGTTATACCACGGTTACATGATAAATGACAGAGAGACGATTGTGAATCAAAGTAGGGAAAAGGAGAAAATATATGTATGTGGGTTGAAGTCATGGGATAAATGTTGTGAAAAACAGCTCCAACGGGCTCTAGTTTGTTAATCTAGCACTTTGAATTTCTTTAAGATTCATTTTCAGGTCATGTTTTAGTTTCATGTTTCTTACAAGAACAAATTAATCGAACATTAAAAAACATGAAACATTTTGGGATAATACAGCACTTCAAATAATCCACCTTAGATTTTTCAAGGCAAAACAGCACAAATAAACCAGAATTTGCATAAGCTTGACATAAAGGAATGAAATATTATTTGTTGATTTTTCAGCAAACTTCAGATTGAGTTGTTTGGGGGAGAACACCCTTTTCTATAGTTGGAAGGGGCATTTACTGGCACTTCTAAGAGTTTCCAACTAAGTGGGATTAATATTTAATGTGCCACTTAACATACACAGATTACGAAGTTGGAAAAATACTTCTATAATGTAATATGAAGTTGTCATCAATTTCCTGAAACGAAACTGCAGAAACTAGTTTTTGTTCTTTTTTAAGGAAATCCAATCATAACATAATGATACAACATTAAAGCAGCATTTTGGAAATAAATTGCCAGGTATGTAAGTTACATGTTCAAAGGATGACTAAAGACTGAGAAACTTGCATATAGTGTATGAGAATCCATAACAAGTTCTAACAGCATTTTTAACTGATTAAAAATACCTAATAAGGTTGCTGGAATCACTAACGGGTTCTTCTAAAGAAAAATTGGCAATAAAACAATAGCATTTGTTTAAACAGAAAAAAAAATTCCCTGCATTCTTTCTTTTTGAAAAGAAACAGCCGCATTATGGGTGTTCTCATAGTTTTATGTTGAAACAAGGCACCTTTTCAAAACCATCAAGTTCAGTGTTCCAAAGACATGTTGAAGAATTAAGACAGTGGGTGTGTAAATAAATGTGCTGATCGCAAAAAACCTGTTTCTAGTTTTGCTCAAGTGACTTTAGGGCATCTGAAGGGGTATGGTTTTAAAGGAAATCTCTAAGTCAATAATTTTCCTTCAGTTTTAATATATTCCAAGTGGCCTTAAAATGTTCCTTTGCCTAAGTAAGAATTCTGCTCAATTCAGGACATGGTACTATAGTTCAATCCCTATACTTTAATTCTCTGAACAGAAGTTGAAAAACATTCCAGAAAATTTTCCATTGATGTAAGAGGTTCCAGTTTAAGTTTAGTTACATTCAAAATAGAGGAAAATTAGGCTATCAACCAAAGGTAGTGTTCAAAACACACACCAGGGGCGCCTGGATGGCTCAGTCAGATCAGTGTCTGACTTGGTTTCAGCTCAGGTCTTGATCTCAGGGCTGTGAGACAGAGCCCCCTGTGGGACTCTGCACTCAGCAGGGAGTCTGCTTGAGATTCTCTCTCTCCCTCTCCCTCTGCTCCTTTCCCCACTCATGTGTGCTCTCTCTCTCAAATAAACAAACTAACAAATAAGCAAAATAAAAAAATAAAACACCAACTCTATTTCCAACATTATGTAAGTGAACTAAATAGAAGTAAAAGGTCAGGTGACTTTAACTCACAATTTAATTGGTAAAATTAGATCCGTATACAAAACCATTAGAAAAATATATGCATAAATAGTCAAGTGGCACTTAAATTTTTAAAGAATAAATGTCAGATATTCCACTTTGTTGTATATCCTCTAGAAAGCTCAGACTTTATGTTTGGTCAATTCACTACCCTGAATTCTATGTAATTCTATGTTTAAGTTTTGAGGGAAAAGTCAAGCCATTTTTTTTTACAGCAGCTGCACCATCTTACATACCAATATGAATCTTTGGCTTGACTTAAAAATTAAGCAAAAATAAATAAAATTTAAAAAATTGTAAAAGACCCAAGAAGGACAAATCTCCTGCCACCCACTGGTAAAAACAACAACAACAACAAAAAACAAACAAAAAAACAAACAAAAACAACCCAAAACCCCCCAACAATGATAACAATAAAAACGAAGTATTCAAATAATCGTGGAACATTTTTTGAAATTGAAAGTTTCTGGGCATGTAATTAAATGTAACTTAATTTTTAAAGTATACTTAAAAAGTAATCTCAACGGGTAGATTTTTTAAAAAAATTGAGGTGAAGTTTACATAACATAAAATTAACCATTTTAAATGTGTATAATTCAGTAGCATTTAGTTCACTCACAGTACTGTGCAACCACCCCTTCTATCCAGTTCTAAAACATCTATTATCAGCCTCAAGGGAGACCCCATACTCATCAAGCAGTCCCTCTGAACACTACCCTTCTCACAGCCTGACAACCACTGATCATTTGTCTGTCTCTGTGTGTTTACCCAGTCTAGACATTTCATATAATTAGAATCACACACTGTGTGATCTTTTGTGTCTGGCTACGTTCACTTAGCATAATGCTTTCAAGGCTCAGCGATGGAATAGCACGCATCAGTACTTCTTTCCTTTTTATGGCTGAGTAATGCTCCATTGTATGGATAAACCGCATTTTGTTGACCCACTTGCCATTGATGACATTGGGGGTTTCCCCACATTTTAGTTACTGTGAATAGTGATGCTATGAAGATTCACGCATAAATACTTGTTTGGATGTCTGTTTTCTAGTCTTTTGGATACATACCTATGAGCGGCATTTCCAGGTAATCTGGTAATTCTATGTTTAATTTTTGAGGGAAAAGTCAAGCTATTTTTTACAGCAGCTTCACCATCTTACATACCAATGTTGTATGAGGGCTCCAATTTTTCAACATTCTCACCAATACTTGTTATGTCAGTTTTTTTTTTTTTTTAATTATAGGGTGTGGGTATGAAGTGGTATCTTGCTGTGGTTTTGATTTGTATTTCCCTGATGACTAATGATTTTGACCATCTTTTCATGTGCTTGTTGGCCATTTGTGTTATCTTCTTTGGAGAGATGCCTATTCGTATCCCTTTTCCATTTTTATATTGGATTGTCTTTTTTTTTATTGTTGAGTTATAAGATTTTTTTTTCTTTTTAAATATATATTCTGGATACCGATCTTTGTCAGATGAACGACTTGCAAATGTTTTCTTCTATACGTTGTCTTTTTATTTTCTTGATAGTGTTTTTTTACACATGAAAGTTTTAATTTTGATGATGTCCAGTTTATCTATTTTTCTTTTGGTATCACAAATAAGAATCCATTACCAAATTTAAGGTCTTCAATATCCTTATGTTTTCCTCTAAGAGTCTTAGAGTTTTAGGTCTTATATTTTAGTCTTTGATCCATTGAGTTAACTTTCGCATACAGTGTACTGTAAGGGTCCAGGTTCATACTTTGCATATAGATATCCAGTTGTCTCCACACTGTTGAAAAGATTATTCTTTCCCCATTGAATGGTCTTCATATTCCTGTCAAAAATCATTTGACTATATATGCAAGGGTTTATTTCTGGGCTATTTTATTCCATTGGTTTCTATGGCAGAATTATTCTTACATCAGTACCATGCTGTTTTGATTACTATAACTTTGTAGTAAGTTCTGAAGCCAGAACATGTTGAGTCCTACTAGTTAGCGCTGCTTCAGCTATTTTGGTCCTTACAATACCATATGAATTTTAGCATCTTTTTTTCTATTTCTGCAAAAAAATCATCGGGATTTTGATAGGAATTGCACTGAATCCATAGATCATTTTGGGAGTGTTGCCGCCTTAATAATATTAAGTCCTCCAATCCATGAGCACAGGATGTCTTTCCATTGATTTAAGTCTTCTTCTAATTCCTTTCAACATTGTTTTGTAGTTTCAGTGTACAAGTTTTGTACCTTCTTGGTTAAATTTATTCTTAAGTATCTTACTATTTTTATGCTATTGTAAATTGAACTTTTTTTAAATTTCATTTTTAATTTGTTCATTGCTAGTCTATAGAAACACAACTGGTTTTTTGTGTGAGTTTATCTTGTATCCTATAACTTTGCCAAATTTACTAGCTCTAATAGATTTTTTGGGAGAATCTTTAGGATTGTCTACATACAAGATCATGTCATTTGTGAGCAGAAATAGTTTTACTTTTTCCTTTCCCATTGGGATCGCTTTTATTTCCTTTTCTTGTCTAATTGCCCTGGCTAGAATTTCAAAGACAATGCTGATTAGAACTGTAAAAGCAGCATCTTGTTACTGATCTTAGGGGAAAGTTTCACCATTGAGTATGATGTTAGCCATGAATTCTCCATGTTATTCTCCCCCCCTTCCTCAATTAATGTGGTGTATCACTTTGATTGCTCTTTGTATATATTGCACCACCCTCACATTCATGGGATAAATTCTACTTGATCATGATATATAATCATTTAAAATATGCTGCTGGATTCATTTTGCTAGTATTCTGTTGTGGATTTTGCACCTATATTCATGAGGCATACTGGTCTGTTGTTTTCTTTCTTTGGAATACCTTTGCCTGGCTTTGATATCAGGGTAACATTGACCTCATAGACTGACTTTGGATGTGTGCCTTCCTCTTCTACTTTTTGGAAGAAGTTGAGAAAAATGAGCCAGTTCTTCCTTAAATGTTTGGTAGCATTCACCAGTGAAGTCATCTTTAGAATTTTACTTAAAAAAATGGGTAAATATTGACAATTAAACCTAAGGTATCAAAATTTAGATGGAAATGTTTTAGACTTGACAATAAAAAAAATTTATAAACCCAAAACATGTCTGCCAAAATAAGGATCCATACCACTTCCAAAATTATAAATCTAAAAAAATTACAAAGGGGGGATAAAATGATTTTTATACCATATCCAAAATATGGATACAACTTAACTTCAATTAGATAAACTCTACATGTATAAAATATATTAAAAGGCAATTACCCAAATAAACTAGAATATAACTGAAAAATGAGTGTTATAATGTATTTGGACTCTCACTTTGATTCTTCATTTCACTTATTCATACACAAATAATCGGAAATACCCCTAGTTGGGAATTTGTTTAAACTAGAAAGAGGAGGATATCTCTAAATAATTTTACAATTTTATTTTCTTTCCTAGGTTCATTATTTTTCTGAGATGTCAAGTTAATCTTTACAAATACTTTTAAAAATTTACACATATATAGATATTAGCGATACAGATATACAACTAACTGGATTTGAAAATATTAAGCCATGGTTTATACATCACATATAAATCTCCTAGATACCTGAATTGACATTGTCATCATCATAAATATTAGTTCCAAAAAGTGTAGATCAGAGAATGTGCTTGGAAAGCCACATAGGAAGCAATGTCTTTCAAATTTTTGCGTGATGATGATGAACAGCCATGAGAATAACAAAACTGAACATCAATCTGTTTTTGAGTGAGTGGAAATGATGTTAATGTTTAGCTGGTTCCTGTCAGCATTAAAGAGATAGATAAACACAGACCAAACTCCAGAGGCACAAGTTGGTAATTTTGCTACCTCTTAAAATAAGTATACCATACAAAAAGCATAATTTGCCTGCTTGAAATATCAGAAATGTAAACATTTTGAATTGGCATAATGTTTGGGTTATTAGCAAACCTTTCAGAAGGAAAAGTTTATAAATAACTTCTGGGTAAATCATACCAGCTTATCTCAAGACAAAGGATTTGTATCAGAAGCCTTGACTCACTCTGACATTTTATGTGGTTTTCTATTATTAAAACAATTCTAAAGGTCTTCCGTGCATTCTTTTCAGGGTGTTACTTAATAGTAACATATGTCAAGTCCTGGATTTGAGGAGCTGCTTGTAGGCTGAGTTCACATATTATTTTGAAGGGCTCACATATATAAGTGTTCGAGAAATGCTTACTGAATGAATAATCTTACTGTGAAGCAGCAGCATGAACTGGGAAGCGCATGGTCTTCTAGTTCTCCACGTTTAAGAACATGCCACAGAGTGGGACTATTTGGATCTGCAATCTTAACTTACTTAGACTTCCGTTTTCCTGAACTAAGGTGTTGGGCTGGCGTATTTTTTAAGCCCCTTTTACCTCCTAAGTGTCATGACATGGGTCCAAGACTCGGCTTGTGAGTACCTTTTCAACCAAAGCCCACTTTCAATGTCTTACACTAAATCTGTAAGAGAAGCCATTGAGCTGTCTTATGACATCATTTGGGTTTTTTCCTTTACCTGAAATGCCATAACTGTGGTTGGAATTAATCAGCACCTAAATGCAGGCACTAAGCTCAGACGTTTTTCTAAGTATAATACATGGCCTCCACTCTGAAGGAGCTTTGAATCTAGGGTAGAAAACAGAAATATATACAAAATGAGGTAACGGACACAAGGAAACTTGGGGTGAGATGGCCAATGCTTTATAATGACTTTGCTGGGAACCTAGATTTAGTTCAAACTTTAAATAAGTATATGTAGTCATGAGGAAGGGAACAGCAGAAGCTAGAAAAAAAGAAACCCATGTGAAAAGGAATAAGAAAACCCTGTATTTGATTTTAGTTTAGAATTTTTTAAAAGAGTTATTTATTTGAGAGAGAGAGCGAGCGAGAGAGCAGGGGGAAGAGCAGAGGGAGACAGAGAATTTCAAGCAGACTCTGGGCCAAGCACAGAGCTGATGTGGGACTGACACGCAGCGATGTGGGGTGACAGGGGGTGACACGAGGCTCAATCTCACCACTCCGAGGTCATGACCTGAGCTGAACGTTCAGACGCTCAACTGACTGAACCACCCAGGTGCCCCTAAACCCTGTATTTTAAAGAGCATACCATTAATCTCTGAATCCATTCTAAACTTGTTTTTCTTTTCTAAGCTTTCTGCAGATAAAATGTGTGACAACCTCCCTAAGGCTGTCTTTCTCAGATTTTGGTCATACTTTGGTCATATTGAAGCATATCAATGATTTTTGTCTTTTACCTTTTTTCCCCCATATACGTAATGTTTTCCTATGTACTTTTCCACGTAGTGAAGTTTTTTCCTTCAATTCATTTACTATTTTTACTTAAACAAATGAACTTTAGTAGTTGGTATAGAAACCCAAATCATTACATAGAGATGATATTATCAAAATAATTCCAATGAAAATAAAATACTATTAAGTACTTTCTGTGTCCTGTTGCCTTTTTGAAGCTTCTGCACCTGAGTCTTGCTCTTCCCTTTTTAAAATGGAAACTTAGCACAAAGTTAAAGAGTTTGGTAAAAACGTACTATCCCCAAATAGAGACTTACTCCTTGAAGAATTCAGAAGTAGTGAGAAGAGTTGAAAAGAATGGAAAGAGAGTAACTTTATGGCCAAAGTCTTAGGGTCAGATGGCTTTGTTTATGCATATTCCTTCTGTAGGGAAGACATTGTGCTCACCTGCTGGAGGCTGGAGGAAGCATTGTTAATGATGTTTCCATAACTCTGTCAGGTGTTGAACCTGAAGATATTCTGTGGGCTTAGGGGTTCACAGACTGAAAACAGGCATTAAGACAAGCAGTCAGAGCTTCCGAGTTGCTGAGTTATAATTACAGTGGATTCTCTACCTGAAGCTGAGAAATAGGAAAAGGTACTGTTTAAATTCTTTTTCTTTTTCTCTTGTCACCTGGGGTGAATTTTTCCAATGATAAAATCAATCGACTTTCCTTTATGATGGTCCCAGAGGTCAGGCAGTAAACTAAGAATTGAATGTGATTTATAATACTTGGAACTCACAGATAGCAGAGGTAGAAATTTGGGATTTTAAAAATATAATTTAAAAAAATTCTTAATTTTTTCAAGGAAAAATTATACACACTGGTAGGTCGTAAATAAAAAATTTCAAGTACACATACTAGCCTCGATGAGTGAGACTCTGCTTAGAAGCAGTTGTTATTCTTATTTAACACTAAGAATCACCAGCTGTGCACTTGAATTCAAGTTCAAGTTCAATGATATAACCAATATCATCATCGCTGCAGAATATACTAAAATATTATCTTATTTCTGGAGTTTGCCTTTCAATTCAGCCAATATTTGAGTATTGTGTACAAACAAAGCATTTTGCCAAAGGACAATGGGGAATTAAAGACGTGTGGGACACAGTTCCTGGCTTCTAGGAGGTTATGCAACAGTAGTGAACTGTAGCAGAGAAGGACAGCACAATGAGGGCATGTTGTGGGGATATAAACTAAGAAAGAAGCACATTGATAGATAGGTGGCTTCATAGAGAAGGTAGCGTCTGATGTGGGCCATGAAGAAAGAGTGGGCTTTTGGCAGAGAAAGGAAGAGAGTATAGGGCATTTATTTAGTGGGTATTTGTGACAGGGACAGAAACAGTAACACCAGTGGGAAAGCTTGGGGTGAGTTTGGTGGTTAGTGATAAGTCCAAGTTAATTGGAACAGAGCGGCACAGGGAGATTGAAAATGAGAAGAATAGGGGCGCCTGGGTGGCTCAGTTGGTTAAGCATCTGCCTTCGGCTCAGGTTATGATCTCAGGGTCCTGGGATCGAGTCCTATATGGGGCTCTCTGCTCAGTGGGGGGTCTGCTTCTCCTCCTCCTTTCCGCCTGTGCTCTCTCTCACTATCTCTGTCTCTCTCAAATAAGTGAATAGAATATTAAAAAAAAAAAGAAAATGAGAAGAATGAGCTGGGATAAACTGAAATAAGCAAACACAGATTCGTGACTAACACAGAACACAGCCACTCACAGAATTCAGTGGGGCTCTAATGTCAAGGGCAAACCCAATTGATGACTCCAGCATTAGAGAGGCTGCACAGTCCTTTCGCGCACTGGAAGAGCTCACAGGTAGGCAGCTGAAATAATTACTCTTTGTTGGATGCGCATCCAGGCCAGGCATGATACCAGGTGCCTCACCTATATTACAAGGTTTAATTGTTACGATAATTCTGCGACATAGATACATCTTTCTTTTTACGGCCAAGAAAACAGAGCCTCTTAAAAGGCTTGAAGTTAAGAAGAAACAATTTGTATCAGTCTAGTAAGACACTTACTTTCGTTTATTACCCAGGTATCTTTGAGAAAGAGTGGGCTCATAAACGTTATGTAGTTACTTGTCGTGTCACAGAACATCTCCCCTATGAGATTCCTAAGCGCTTCTTCCAACCTATAATGTTTGGTAATAAAATGCAAATGACAACAGCAACAACAACAATAAAAGGGCCCAGGGCCACATAATAACCATTGTTAATAACAAATTACAAGTGTTTTCCAAAGAAATCAGCTTATTAAGAATTGCAGTCACACTTGATATGGTCATCAGCCATTTTTCAAAATGCCACATTTCAAGCAGAGCTATTAATAATCCCATTTCTTGCGTATTTCAATCTCATTTCACAATGCAAAATTGCTAAGAGATGTACATTTATCAAATATGTACCATAATATTACTTGTTTGGCATTACTTCCCTCAGTATATCGTATTTTTATTACACGATCAATGTGAGAGTCTTCTCTCTGGAGAAGACAACTAATCCCCTTGCCTCGTTTGAAGTGGGTGACTTAAAGCCATTTACAAAAATCCGTCTGGTTACTTTGCTTTCCCCATCCCCCTTCCTTATCCTCAGACCCTTTTATAAATAAACTTGTTTCTTCATGTCTATGGCCTCAGAACACGAGTGCTTATTGGAACATCGGATTTACTTAGCAGATGTTTATATTAATGAACAAGGTGACCTTGGTTTGGTCTGGACTCAGAAATTATTTTGAACCTGAGCTGAGAAGAGACTGGAAAACTGCACATTAAAAACTATAAAAAAAATGGTTTTGCTTTCTAAGAGGAGCATTATTCAGGATTCTCCAGAGGAACAGAACCAATAGGTTCTGTGTGTGTGTGTGTCTGTGTGTGTGTCCATATACAATTTATTTTAAAGAACTGGCTCCTGTGATTGTGAAAGTGTGGCAAGTCCCAAATCTGATGGGGGTGACTGGCAGGCTGGAGGCCCAGAAAAGAGTTTCAGTTTGTGTCTAAAGGCAGTCTGCTAGAAAATTCTCTTTTGCTCAGAGGAGGTCAAACTTTTGTTTTATTCAGGCCTTCAAGTGATTTGAGGACACCCACCTGCATTATGGACGGCCATCTACTTTACTCAAAGTCCACTGATTTAAAGGTAAATCTTCTTTGAAACCCCCCTCACAGAAACATTCAGAATAATCTTTGATGCAGTATCTGGGCAATGTGGCCCACCTAAAATTAACCATCACAAAGAGGAATCTATCTTTGAGGGATATTTTTCTCTTATCCTAGAAAACCATTTTATAGTTATAACTAGAGAAAATTCTGGTCTGGAATGGAGAGGTCTCAAGTTATGGCTCCAGAAAACTAAATTTCTCTGAACTCCTTTCTTCAAGGTCATCTCTACAGCTTTTGCTTCCTTCTGAGAACTGTTTTCAAAATCTAGATTTCGACAGTCATGTGTATTTTCATTATCGCTTGTTCTTGGAGGGTCTGTGTGTGGGCTATCTGTCTCACATAAGGTACTCGTTGATAGTCTAGGAGCTGTGCAGAGAGGGAATGGAGGGATGGGCCTGTGCAGTCATCCTTCGGGTTACTTTCCCCCATTATTGTGGAAACTTCAGCAGACCCCCTTACACGTAACAGCCCTTTGTCTATTGTACTCTGGATGATTAAGATGGAAGGGCCACAAGAGAGTGGGAAGAGTCCACATGAAAGCTATTCCCCCCAGGAAAGTATACCAGGTACATGTGATGGGTTGAATGTCTGTGTCCCTCCAAAATTCATAAGTTGACATTTCTAACTCCCAACCTGGTGATACCAGGAGATGAGGCCTTTGGGAGGTAGTGTCTT
This sequence comes from Ursus arctos, assembly GCF_023065955.2. Taxonomy (NCBI): domain Eukaryota; kingdom Metazoa; phylum Chordata; class Mammalia; order Carnivora; family Ursidae; genus Ursus; species Ursus arctos. Next base: position 37,825,730 of record NW_026622952.1, read on the forward strand.
AATAAGTGCCAGTCCTGATGGAGGGGCAGGGAGTGGACAGGCTGGGATGCCCTTAACATTAGGGCCAGACTCAGAATTGTTGAATCAGGCCCCCCAGGTACTGCAGCTGTGATCACTTTCCCTGGAGGAAGCCTGATCTCTTGGGAGTTCTGCAGGTGGCAGGGGAGTTGTGGAATTACAAATACCCAGATGCCCTGGGAGTTAGAGGACCCTTATCTCAGACTCATCCATAGGAGCATGACTCCCAGCCCTTATCACACAAACCAATGCTCATGGATGCCTCACCTCTTCCCTGCCTCAGCCATCTTGCCCCGGAGGCCAGGCTGGGTGTGAAAGAATGAGTTCGGCCTAAAGGTCATGTAGGGGAGTGACTGCTAGAGTCCAGAACAAGGAGAGAAGTACACACAAGCAGGCACAAATCCATAGCCTTCCAGGAGCCAGTAGGACCTAGTAGCAAAGCATTCAGGCTTCTGGTGCAGAATCCTAGGGCCCAACCAATGTCTGCCAAGGTCTGAGGCTGCAGCAATTCTAAGGTCCTGTTTCATTATCCTCAGGGCCACTCGTTGATTTTTGCTTCTGATATTTGTGCTTTTGGTATATCCACAAAATCACTGCCAAGACTGATGTCAAAGGGATTTTTTCCTACATTTTCTTCTAGAAGTTCTATGGTTTCAGAAGTTCTTCAGTTTAAGTCCTTTATCCATTTGGAGTGAAATTTTGTGAATGATGTGAGATAGGAGTCCAGTTTCATATTTTGCATGTAGATACCCAGTTTTCCCTGATCATTTACTGAAGACACCATCCTTTCCCCATTGTGTGTTCGTGGCCTCTTTGTCGTGCATTCGTTGACCCTATAAGCATGGATTTGTTTCTGGGTTCTTGATTCTGTTCCTTTGGTCTATGTGCCTATTTTTATGCCAGTACCATACTGTTTTGATCATCATGGCTTTTTAGGTCAACTTGTTCTTGTTAAAGTCACAAGTCTGAGAAATGGTTAATCTGAACCAGGCTGTCATTCTGGGAAGACCAAGCGAAGAGCACATGGTTAAGAGTGGAATGATCCCTTTGGTGTTGGCCTTTGTGAATCCTAGCCCCACAGAGTGCACCCAGTTGAGCTGCCATAGTCTCTTGAACTTGTTTTCATGGCACTGACATCAGAGTATCCTTAAGTTAATGAACACATCTGATTCTTCAGCTTCTGGGTGTAATCCTCTGACATTGGGTCAACTGTAGATTTCACGGGAAATCAGCTATGCACAAACAAGTGAGACAATAGGCACCCTGATGTCAGTAACAGCCTAGCCTCTGAAAGTACATGCTTGCCTACGAAAGCAAAGCTCCCATTTCTCAGTGATACAGTGAGTCCAGAAGGGAAACACGTTGGGACTGGAGATATGGCCACTGTGTGTGATCAGCATCTCTTATCAGAACATCAGAGGCAGTGCTTCCTTAAGGAATAAAACAAATGGTGACTTTAAAAAAACTACTTAGTGTCATTATTTTTCCTATTCTCTGGTGCATCTCCTGCATCTAAAAATCACAAACACCTTTTCTTAAGACTTTTGGCTTGCTACCCCAATAAGAACTGAAAGGTCTGGGCTGTCATTATTTTCAATTTGGAGGCAAATGTCAGCCTCTTTTCTCTTATGAGAAAAAATGTGTAACGTGGAAAGGAGTTTCACTTTGGCGTCCACTTTATCTTAACTTAAATTGAAGGGCTTTTGTGAAGATTACTGAATTGATGTTTTCAAATTCTTTGGCATTCTCAGATGAAAGTACAAAGGGTTATTTTTACTCTTACGGTGGTGTTATAGTAAACAAAATGCTTAGGTATTTTCAAGTTTCAATCCTTCCTGCCTCTAATAGAGCAGTTGTGGTTAAAATGACACACGTTCTTCTCAGTTGTGGGGTTGTGAGAATGTTTTGAAATATATAAGATTTTAAATGTTAATTATACATGCATATAATGGCCAGTTAAGTTTTGAATGTATTTCATACTTTGGAAGGAGAAGTAACGTAAATATTCTATGATTTAACGGAGCGTCTTTTTGGCCATTACCCTAACTGAATCTAAGATGAGATGTTCCGTAACACTGAGCTTAGTATAATTCTGAAATGAGAATTCCAATAGTGTGGAATTGTTCCATTCTATTATGCCTCCAGTACTCCAAGGTTTCTTGATGTATCGAGCTCATGATAGGAAGGAATAAAAAAACACCAAACACTCAGAAAACCAAAAGGTAGCTTTAGAAAATTATGTGCATTTCATCTTTTAAAGCCTTTAACCTTTGGAGTTGAGGAAACTCACTTTTTCTTGTCTTCTAAAGATATATTAAATAGTCACCTTGACTCATTCAATGGACCTTGCGCATATTATGCTAAGTGAGATAGGTCAGACTGAGAAAGACAAGTACTGTATGATATCATATGTGGAATCTAAAAAAGCCAAACTCTTAAAACATAAAGCAAAACGGTGGTTACCAAAGGCTGAGGGGTGGGGGAGTAGGACAGATGTTTGCGAGGACAAACTTACAATGACTAGTAAATAAGCATTAGAGATCAAGTGCACAGTACAGCGAATATAGACAATACTGTGTTATCATCATTGCACCTGCTAAGAGACTAGAACTTACTGCTTCTAACCATCAGAAAGAAAGGATCATTATGTAATGTGATAGACGGTGCTAATTATTTCTACAATGACAATCATATTACAATATATAATACATCAGGTTAACACGTTGTACATCTTAAATTTGTACAATGTTATATCTTAAATATGTTTCAATGAAAAATGTAAAGTGGAGCAATAAGAAAAGCAAGAAAGCAACACCTCCCTCACGTAAGAGATACGGCAGCGACTTCAAAGGGTAAAATAATAAATGCCCAGTACAACCATCTAAACTGAGATGTAGGCTTTTTTTTTTTTTTTTTCCCAAACAATGGACCAAAACTGTTTCTGCTGACATTCCACGGCCCAGCCCAAGATATGAAATAATTTGGTTGGGAAAAAAGTCACATCTTTTTGCTCTGAATTGGCCTTGATATGCACATGCTTCTGGAAGAATCCGGCATGCTACCCACCATGTAGGGTTTATGATTTCACTGCCAAGAACGTAGTTACATGCATAAAAGAATTATTAAATATTAAAACTCCATATAATTTAGAATCAGCAATCTTTATATTTTTCCAACCTTTTTACTCTAGATGGAGTAAGATTTCAGAGAAAGATATATTCAACAAAATGCTTCTTGGGGATGATAGTTGTGTTCGTGACCCAAGGTTAAAAATGATGCGGAAGTATTAGGAAGGTAGCATCCAGGATGCCACGAACTGATGTGTCTGAAAATTTTCAACAGTATCAATTTCAGACATTATCTCAGAAGAAAGACCTGACTTTTTCAATGGAGAAAATAATGTTTTATAGAAATAGTTTTTGAAGGTTATGCTATTTCATAAAATGAAAGACTGGCCAAATCATTCACACTAAAGATGCTGATTCAGTTAACAAAAGTTTAATGAGTTCCCGTTAGGTACAGGGCAGAGCTAGATCATTGGAGTATATAAAAATGCACCTGCTTGTAAAAGCAGATAATCTAGAGACGAATAAAGGTAGCTAATGATGTTACAAATTAACTTATGATACATGCAAATGAGAGGCCATTGAATCATAAAAGACATGATAGAAATTCCAATGGAGATACTTGTCAAGATTCAACAAAGGTTCTGAGAGCTGCATTATGTCTAGGAAACTGATTTATTCCGAAAGTCTACCACCTTGACTATTTCCATGAAATTTAAAAGCTATGTTTATAAATGCACCTGTGGACCTGGGAATAAAAACTAAGAACGTTAAGAAACCCCTGGTAACAGCGGAAAGTCTAAGTCCTTACGGTAATGTGCTTGATTCTCATTAAAATACAGAATTGTTTATGGTCTCAAGTCCTCCCTCAGGTGAGGACAAAGACAAAAGACCCATTTGTTTTTAGATAAAAATAGTTGATTCCAGCTGGATTCAGCTACCTTATAGGTAGCCAGTCCTGTAGAAGATACCTGCTTGCTGTGATGGCACTGAGCCTCACCAATTACTAATGTTAGACAGATGTGGACTAGTGGAACGTATTCCAAAGACAGGTGATATGACAATTTGGTGGTTTGTGGGTGACCCTGTGTTTTGAAAGTTATCACACTGCTCAGTCCCATTGCTCCGGGTTTATACTCCCTCAGAGCCCTGACTTTGAGAGGTCCCTGCCAGGCAGACAATTAGAGCCAGCTAAAATCCATTGTTTTGGTGGGAAATAGATACATGATTGCCCTAAAGTAATAAAGTGATCTGGGGGCGCCTGGGTGGCTCAGTTGGTTGAGCCTCTGCCTTTGGCTCAGGTCATGATCTCAGGGTCCTGGGATCGAGCCCCACATTGGGCTCACTGCTCAGTGGGGAGTCTGCTCCCTTTCCCTCTGCCCTTCTCTCCCCTCCTCCTCGCTTGTTCTCTCTGCTCTCTCTGAATTAAATAAATAAAATCTTAAAAAAAAAAAACAAAAACAAAAACAAAATGAAGCGATCTCAAAAATAGAATCAAATCTAATAGGAAAAAATTTTTTTTTAAATCAGGTAAAAAAAAGTTCATAGTTCGACTAATTTTTGAAAGATTTCCATTTAGTGAGGAACAGATTAGAAACATCTCAGCGTTTCTCACACATAGGCTGTATCTAAAACTTGATTACTCACTCAACTTTCTTTTCATTAATAAGGTATTTTTACTATATAGAGAATAGGCATTAAAAAGTCTGTTGCATATTGGAGCTCACTTTTTTCAGATAGGTAAAAGTCAGTTTTAGAAGAAATATGATAATTAAATATAGAATCAAATACATAGTATTACTCAAAGCAAAAATTTTGCTCATGGTAAAGCTTCTTGCGTTTGATCAGAGTCTAAGGTAATGTGACATTGAGCCTGGTACATTCTCTGCAAAGGTTCGACTATGGAATATACGAATCAGTACATTCTCTCTTTATGGTACATATTCGAACACATCGATCGGCCATATTTTCTTCTTACTGCCTAAATCACTCTCCAGATGTGATTTAGGTGCTTGAATATTTGTATCTAGTTCATCTTCTACCTTACCAAAGCAATGCTTTCCAACAGTAAGGAAAAAAAAAAAAAGAATGAATTCCTGAAAAGAATGAGTACATGACCAGATGCAAGTTTGGAAAGTTTAAGTTCAACATCTCTTTTTGGCGTAGTTAGGGGTAGGAGTTGAAACTTAAGTCCTAAATGTAAGTCTATTGCTGTGTAGTGTACCTTCTTTTTGTCCCTTCACTCACCACCCTTCTCCACCCTGCTCTGGGCTCTGGAAATTGGTCTCCAGGCTTCACATCAATGGGTCTTTCTTGTCTTCAGACTATGTGTTGGGTGCGACCTACAGGGCACCGGAGGGACAGAGGAAGCCACCTGCATTCCTTATACAAAGCTCTCTCTCTTGCATGCGAGAGTGCTCACTCACTCTCTCTCTTTCCCTCTCTCTCAGGGTTCTGCTCCTTCTTGTCCCCCCTCAAGGCCTAGAGTGGTAACTGTACTCCACCATTCCTGTCTCCAGAATAGTGCTGTCTAAAGTGTCCTATAAACCTGCCCTCACCTTATAAATAGTCCCTTGATGATACTTTCAGCCAATTTCTTACCTCGCCACTATCTGATACAATCTTCAACCACAAAACTCATACTACGTGGCCAATGAGTTACTGATACTTGTTATAGATACACTGACCTTCGGGTATCAGGTGAACTACTTATTTGTGAGATAATCAGAAGATGTGTCCCCATTGTGGGATTGGGGAAGAAAAACAAACATTTGTGGTTCAAAAGAGTGTAATTCTGGCATGGTTTTTAAAACTGAATTAAGATTTTTGATAAAAGCCATAGTCATATGGTCTCGTGTACTATTTATTTCCAATTTTAAAAGCACTTTGAATACACTCATATTTCATGGTTCGGTTGAATTCAGGGAAAGCAAATACTTGTATGAGAAAACTACTTGAATCAAAGAAGCTGTGGGTAGTTGTGAAGAAAGGGAAATTAATCTCTTTCCTCCAATACAAACATTTGCAGTATATCTACACTATATAATTTTGATCTGGAGATAGTGAACACATGGTCAAGTAATTCTACACAAAATGATTATGGGGATATTCTTCATTTAAACATTGGTCTGGAAAAGACTTCGGAAAGTAGGACACACTAAAGCATTCTAGACATATTTACAGAGTTTTAGAGTTTGCTAAGAACCTAGAAAATATTATACACTCTGTTGGTCTGATGTGATATTACATCCAAGGTAATTAGGTTTGTTATGTTTGATATAAGAACGACTTTCTGACACTACTCAACTGAAAACCTTGAATTTTCACTGAATGCCGGTTTAATTCTATGACACTGAAATAAAGATTTATGTGAGTACCACATATATAACGTATTTCTTATTTTGAATAGGAACGTGGTTTTAGTCTAGTTTTCATCATACTTTTATTGAAGAAAAAAAGTTCACACCACTCTCTGTTCATAGCACTGTTGCTTCTCGGCAAATGCAAAGTTACCTTCTCATGTCCTCCTTTTTAGAGGGAATTCAGCTGCATTTTTCTATTGAAAATGGGACTGTCATGGAAACAAAATATTTTTCTCCTACCATATATCAAAATGAGGGCCGATGTTGTCTAGAACTAAAGTAAGTGGTCATGATTTCTCTCTGGCTTCCAGAACTTTGTACATTCTTCAGTTTTCTTTCTTCTGTGGTATGGTAACAGAATATGTGTATCCTGTCAATGCCCACTCTTCAGGAAGTATTGTCCCTAGACCCACTCTATGCCAGCCTGCGAAGCTATTCTTCCCTTGCCGGGACGGAATCCCCGCCCCTCCCACCACTGTACAACCAGCTCCGGTATCTCAGCCCGGCAAACCCAAGTGGATGTCCCTGCACACAGAATTTGTCATTTGCTGCCTCGCCTCTGTCTGTGCTCCGTATTTCTGTTATGGCATGTATCATACCACGTTTTTTATCTAGCTGTTTCTGGACTATACTATGCTATTTGTGGGACCGAACCTTGTCTTTGATGATCAGCAAACTCCTTAGAAAGTCAGGAGGAAGCATGAATGCTAAGCTATTCAACCCTCTTCTGCTTCTCATTTATTTGCAGAGAAAATAGAATAAAATAATTTTTCCTGGATTTGGGAGAATCAGCAACGTAACTTGAATACAGTTCTTTTCTGCGGTGTAAGCTGAGGGAGAGAAGCTGTCTTGCTGGTGATTGAAGCCCCAGACAGATCAGCAGTTATTTGTTAACTAAATTAAGAAGAAACAAAAAAAACTACAAACCTTTACCATGTATCTTGCTTCCTGATATAAAATCCATCAAAATTTCCACGAAAACACCCAGTTTTTAGCCATTTGCTGACTTATTTCATTCAAGCTTGTAAGCCTTTCTCTAGGAACAGGGTCACTTTCCTTTCAACACATTTCTCATTTCATATCGAATACAAAGGAACGGTTGGTGTGTGTGTGTGTGTGTGTGTGCGCGCGTGTGGGGTACAGACACAGTTTATCAGAAAGGAGACACACTCCTCCCTTGATCACACTGAGTCCATGCACAGCCACGACAGCCGCGCTCAATTGACATGTGTTTCTTGGCAACGAGGCGCCGGCCCGGCCGTCCACCCCCCCGCCTGATGTGGCTCTTACCTCATCTTCGGAAGCCTCTGCCCGCCTTGCACAGAGCATCCTGGCGGCACCTGCTGCCCTTCGAGCGGGCGAGCTGCTTTCTTCTTCTGGTCTAACTGCTGCCTTACCGCCTGCCTCAGGCCTGGAAGCCGGGCCGGGGACACACAGTGTGTTCTTGAATTTCTGAACTGAGCGTGGGAGACACCAAAGCGCTGCCCTTCTTCCGTGGCCATTACAGACACGGGCAAAATAATCATCCTTTTTATCATCCCACAGTCCATAAAATGAATACCTCTTAATGGTGTGGGCATAATTACAGGAAATATTCAGGTAATTGGACAGACACCGAGGTAAGATCTCAGCAGTGCCTGGCTGTGGCTGATTGTGTTGCTTTCACTCTCAGACTATATTTCAAATGACTACTGCTGAGGGAACTCCCAAATATTCTTGGCAAATACGGTTTCTTTCTTTCATTTCTCCCCCCCCCCTTTTTTTTAAGTTCACTGCTCTACTGGGCCTCAGCAATTACATTAGAAATGCTATTTTGAACCTCCCCATAATTTTTCCTATGGCCTCACTGAAAAATATATATATTTTTTTTTTGCAAGGTTGCAATGCTTGGAACCAGGACTAAGGATGATGGCTAGTAAATTCCAAGTCCTCTCTTACGTGTTTGCTTCAAAGCAGGCTTTTATTTTCTTAGTATCTTTTATTAGTGGATCAGTCAACAATAAAACAGAAGAGGATAATTCTGACCAAATTAATAGGTATTTTTCACGGCATATCTGATAATGTCCTTTCTAGATATAGTGTAATGTACACTTAAAATAATCTCTTGAAACTCTTTCTTCAAAAATATATTTTTTTTGGTCAAGTCTCACATTATCTTTTTTTTTTTAAAGATTTTATTTTTATTTATTCGACAGGATAGAGACAGCCAGTGAGAGAGGGAACACAAGCAGGGGGAGTGGGAGAGGAAGAAGCAGGCTCCTAGCCCAGGAGCCTGATGTGGGGCTCGATCCCATAACGCCGGGATCACGCCCTTAACGACTGCGCCACCCAGGCTCCCCTTACCTTTCCTTTGTAAGTGTCTGGATCACAGAGAACATAAATTTCCTTTCCCGTGACGGCTATGTTCACGCTCCTCAGTTTGTTCTATTCATTCTATTTTATGAATTTTGCAAAGCTGACTTTCAGTTAACCTTATGCTCCCTGAGGCTAAACTTTTGATTGAAAATTATCTGATGCTTTTAACTCTAGTGCATAGAGACCCATCTAAGGTTTTAGGTGACTCAGAGCTGGAAGCGTGGCTTTCAGAGTTGATGCCAGTACCCCAGCTGCCGGCCCCACTGGGTACACTAGGTGGCCGGGAACCGAACAGTGTTTCCTGAAGCTCAGTGCCGGTGCTAAGAATTCCTCGTCCCGGCCAGGATACACTAGACACACAGCTCCACTAGCACGTGGTCGTCAGCATTTGGCTCAGCCATTCATGGAGGACCTCAGACCAACACCACAGACTTCTTTTTCTCTTAACCATCAGTTGTGCTCATTGAGCCAATCCTGGAATATCCACTTCACATCCCTCCCTGATGCCCCATCAATCCTCTTTGTTCTTACACCAAGCTTAAAAGCTTGAGAGAGCTCCAGACCTACGTGGATGGATTGGAGCCAGTATCTCTGTGTCCCTCCCTCAATAACTAATTTGTAATCCTATTTCACTGCAAAGACGGATGTCAACTCTGGAAACTCTAACTTTCCCAATTTCCCCTGAAATGTATGTATATCACCAGGTCTTACCTTTATTCTGAGTTTTATCCCTGCTACTGAATAAATGATGCCGTGTTGTCACTTCAAACTCAAACTCATGTACAAATTCAAGTTTATCTCCCATTTTAACACGACGTAGATGACATAATATACAGGTAGAGGAACCCATAATTTGCAGTCGGAACACCTGAGTTTGGGACCTGGTTCAACTTCTTGTAATTTAGGTGATAAATTTGAAATGTGACTAGCATTACTAGCATTAGATGTGTTATAATATTTTTGTAAGTTTTTCCCCTTCTTTTTATTCTCCCTGTCAGGGTCTAGGTCATCTATTCATGGAAATCCCAACATGGCATCGCAAAACACGGCTTTGATAAACTACTTCCTCAGAGTCAAGCTCCTTGGTGTGTTGCCTAAGAACTACCTTACACTTCCTCAAAGTTTTCAGATCTCCACTTTTCCTTTAAATGCTCTGCTTCCAGCAGATCTGCTACGTCCTGAACCCAGTAAGGGACTACGGTTACTGCCCAATTACACACCACTCTCCTTCTCTTTGCCTTGTTTACTCCAATCTATTACTTAAGCCGCAGCTGACCATGATTTCCCATATATCAACCTATTATTTTCATTGAATACTGATTTTGAAATAATCACACTAGGATTTTGCCTTGTTCTTTGTCTAGAGGCCTGAATTGCATGATTATTGTGTTTACTATTTTGTGCCCCCGCTTAACAATTTATGCCAAAGAAAGACTATTTCCTTTGCCTTGGTTTTCTGATACACTGAATGAGGAACATTGTATTTTTCTCTTCATAGGTCTTTATGGGATTTTATAGGTTAATTAAAACATTCTGAAAAACTTGACTAAAGATTAACAAAGATCTATATTTTTGTATTTGCCTGTCAGTTTTGTTCCTCTGTTTATTACTATTATTTATATCACACTATCTTTGAGAAATTTTTTCCCCAGGTTTAAAACATCAGATCATAAATGAAAGGTTAAACTGTGACCAGTTGCTATTGTGGGTGTAGGGGAGTAAAATAGACACACACATATATGTTTATGTGCATTTCTTAAATATACTAAGGAAGAAGGGAAAGAAGGAAAGGAAGAAGGGAAAAAAGAAAGAAAGCAAGAAAAGGAAGGGAAAAAAAGAAGAAATTCTATAAGGCAAATGACTAAGAATTTGCTACCAAGTTTTCATTGAGCTTATTTACTTAAACTTTGATTTAAAGATAGAATATTTTATAATAGACCCACATACGATCCAGAAAACAAATTGCATCTTCATTACTGGAAGCAAGTGGATACAGAAATCCCACTTTATCTCTGGTCTTGCTTTCCACGGTTTCTGTTACAAGAGGTCAGTCACAGCCCAGAGGCAGATGACCCTTCTGATGAATCAACAGAAGGTGAGTAGTTGCCTAACACGACGTCACAGCACCGACGCCATTCGCCTCACCTCATCATGTGGCATTTCACCGCCCCCATCATCACGAGAAGAAGGCTGAGCACAGTACGATAAGATATCTTAGGGGAGAAAGACTCCATATTCACATAACTTTTGTTACAGTTAGTTATAATAGTTTTATTTTATTATTAGTTATCCTTAATCTCTTACTATGCATAATTTGTACGTTGAACTTTACCGTAGGTATGTATGTATAGGGAAATTCATAGTCTATATCTGGTTCGGAACTCTTGGCAGTCTCTGGCATCTACCCACTGGGCATTTTGGAAGGTATCCCCCATGGATAAGCACTGGGGTCCTCCTAATCAGTGCCTTCCTGTGGTGTGATTTTCACTATTGTTTTGGATGCTTAGTTTCCCTTGTTTTTACAAATCATTTCTAGACTCTACATAATTCTAGAAAATTCAGCGACTATCCAATATCCTTTCAGTAAATTCTTTTTCTATGTAAGTTCACCAGAACTGTTTTCTATTGTATGCAAACAAGAGCCCTACTATACATAAAGGTAAGAAAAAACAATCAGCCTATGATTTCAGTGTTTTAACGAGCCCCCTAAGCCTATCCATGGATTCTGCCTCCCTCTCTCAATCTAGTGGTGTTGGTGGTTTGAGGGAGCTGCACGAACTACAGGAGTAGCAGGAGAGCTGGGTAGGGATGCCTGCTCTAATCCAGTTAATTGCTAAAAAAAAATTAGGGGTCAGAAAGTTTCAATTTTCTGTGCGTTAATATAAGGTGACAAGCCTTGAGCTTACACATATCAATTCTAGAAAAGCCAAATTTATTTAGGAAGTGTACACTTTTAATCCCAATTATGTGCTTTAGATCTAGTTCTTGTTAGCTTTGAGCTGAGGAACAGAGCAAATCTCCATTCACTAAACAAAGTTAATCAAGAAGAGTCCTTCATAAATTCTTCTTCTGTGGTATGTACCAAAGAGATTTTATTGGTGAAAGAAATAAAACAGCAGCACTTACATGGGGGGTTATCAGCGGGCTCACATACACCTGACCCAACACTTCTCCCACACGAGTCTTTTCATAAAGAATTTCAGGAAGTTCTACCATGGAAGTCAACCTATCTAACGTAGTCTACAAAGACAAGTTATAAAAATCAACCTGAGAATGTTTGTAGAGAACAGATGGCCTGCTGTTGAATATCTAAGTTAACCTATAACCAGCCTATTACATATCTGAATGACCAGCAATGCACAAACATTGTATAGATTTTGTTAAAATATAAATAATTGACAATTGGGCTAAGAAGATGAATAAGCAGTGGGGGGCGTGTGTGTGTGTGAAAACTTTCCTCCTAAGTCATCAAGCTCTCCTAGCAGAACTTAAAACAGTGCTTGTGAGGCAATTATTATCATTAAAATTGCAAACATAAAGAAACTAGGAAGTAGGGGATCCAGAGAGTAGGTGAGCTGGGCAGGTGCCGTGACTTCAGAAAATGGAGAGAGGGAAAACAAACCTCGGTTTTCTTGAACCCCTCTTGGGCTTTCTCTTGTTTTGATTATGTAATTTCTTTTTTTTTTTCTTTATAAAATGTGTGTGTTTTTTTGTTTTATTATGTTCAGTTAGCCAGCATATAGTACTTTCTACATGGTGCAAAAAAAAGTTCAAAAGTAGAGTTTCCTTTCCCCGTTTGGAAGCCAATTTCCTTCGAAACACAGAGTCAAAAGTTTGCTGCATTGTTTGCTTATTAAAATGGATTGTTTCCCCTCTGCTTGTAGGTAAGCTACTTGTAGCTAAGTCTAGCATCATCTTCTCCCGTGAAGCCAGCATGTCCTCCTTGCCTGCAGCCAGCTATGGAAGATCAGAGTAGGCAGCCCAAGGATGTGGCTTGTGTGAGCCTTGGAATTATTCACTGCAGACAGAATTTATCTCTAATGCTTATGGAAGTCTCCAAAGGAAAGTCTATTTCCCAGGCAAGCATTATGTACAGGAAAGCAGAACTTTCCCACACAGACTGGGGCTGAACGATCATCTCCACGACAGAGTGATTCTCCATGAGAACCGAGTCTTTGGCTGCTCCGCCATCAGGGGAGTTTTTTATGGCCATTTATGCTTTTTGTATAATGAGGACACCTGTTTGCTAATAACTGAACTGAGGGTAGCACAACACAGGACATTAAAAAATAACATGAGATTACATCACAGATCACATCCAGAGACAGATCTTTGCTCTTGGTAGCTTAACGGACCATAGCTTTCCTAAGTAGCTAAATTGTCTTACATATTTTCTAGTATTTATTGCATTTCATTTTAATAAGCAGTTATTATAGTTGAATAACTAATTACTGTATAGCAGGTGTAACAAATATCATGGAGGTGTCATCAATTAAAGTGTCTTATCACTGCTTTTTCTGTCACAAGGTAATAATCAAAGGCAGAGCTTAAAAGAAATAAAATGAGTTCCATTAGTGAAGCAAATTAGGATTTCATTTTCAGTGAGACTCAGTATGCTTCAATGCTACATGAACAAACTAGCATAGACCAGAGACAATAATTTCATCGAAGTGATTTGTGCTGAATGTGTGAATAAACACAAAAAGGTCTTCTGACTCCATGCAGGGGCCCGTCCCTCCTGGAGGAGCACAGTGTTTGGGTTTCCTCTCTCTTTCAGCTGGAAGGCTATCTAGAGGAGGCAAAGTCTTTTTTCGGTCTTCATGTGTGACTGCGGTACAGAGGATGAGACTGCGAAATTCAGACAGGCTACAAATAGGAAAGCTCTCATGCTCCCGTGGGTCTATCTGGAGCTAATATTTAAAAATAAAGACTAACATCAGAACATTAAGGTATTGGTTTTTAAAATGTCTACAGTGAGGCATGTTGATTAATATCCTTTTTGAGGAGTCAAAGGTCAAACTGTAATAGGAATTTACTAGTTCTCCAGGGATACTGATAAATTTAACTGTTGATGCAAAACATCAAGAGTAAAAGTAACCAAAGGACTAAACACCCAATACCATGCCCCATTCTTTTAAAAGAGAGAGAGAAAGAGAGAGATTGAGCGTATGAGCAGGGGTGGGTAGGGCCAGTGGGAGAGAGAGAATCTTAAGCAGTCATGGAGCCTGTCGTGGGGCTCAATCTCACGACCCTGAGATCCTGACCTGAGCCAGAATCAAGAATCTGACGCTTCACAGATGGAGCCACCCAAGGTTCCCCCACCAGCCCCTTTTTGATTACATATATATAATCATATATTCAAATATATATGTATCTTTGTGTGTGAGCGTATATATATATATATATATATATATATATATATATACGCACACACACACGTACATATATATATTCATTCTTTAGAAGCAGTTGGCAGAATCATGGAATATTCAAAATATCGAGCTTACAGGAAGTTTTGAGGATCACATTATCACAATATTTATCTCTCTATTTTTGTAATAAAAAGCTGTGGACAGAGAGTTGAATTGGCTTGTCCAGTTTCCATGGTTAATGGCCAGGGATAGCATTTCCTTAACACCTAACAACGATATTTGCACATAAATAATAATCTATGTCTCTACTTTCAAACTTGAGCTTAACTCACTCTGCAAAAAGAATTTTAGTTTGGCCTCAAATTTAATCTCTTTATTTACCAATACGAAGGGTATCTGCCTCCTCAGGGAGAGTAAAAATTACTTTAAATTGCTTCTGAAATTCATTTACTGCTTAGTATCAATACTCGGACCTTCGTTATCTTGCAAGTCGAATGTGATCATAGTAACAGGACGTAGCTGCAGATGCCCAGCTGCCCGGCCAGAACCTCAGGGCCAATCCCTGCCCAAGTGATAGCAAGACTCCCCAGAGAGGGTGCCTGGGGGGCTCAGTTGGTTAAGCCTCTGCCTTCGGCACAGGTCATGATCCCAGGGTCCTGTTCAGCGGGGAGTCTGCTTCTCCCTCTCTTCCCCGCTCATGCTCTCTCTCGATATCTCTGTCTCTCTCTCTCAAATAAATAAAATCTTAAAAAAAGAAAAAAAGAATCCCCAGAGAGGCAATGATTTACTCAAGAACACAGCTCTTGCTTTTCTTTTCTTCCAGATGCTTCTTGGAGGTTTGCTGTCCCTAAGTCCCAAGCCACTGCTTTAAGATGCTGCTGTCCTATTTCTGCAGAAGTAGGGAGACTTTGTGTGGCTGGTCCCTGTGAGGTGACTTGGGTCTCAGCGCAGTACTTTTTTTTTTTTTTTCCAGTGCAGTATTTGTGCTCAGAGCTTCACAACATCCCAGGACACGTCTGCTGCATCCTTCAGATGCACGACTCAGATTCTAATACTTCCCAGTTTCTCCTTTGTCCTTTCACTCCCTTCTAGCCTTGATTAGCTTCTCCACTTTCCAGAAAATATTATAAAGCAAATGAACACTTGCTGAGGAGGAAAATGTTGTTTCTCTGCCACCACTGAAAAAACACTCACTGCACCTTCACCCCGCCGAGACAAGCCCTTAGGAATATCTTGAGATACACTGTACTTTCGGAAAACTGGCACAAAAGATGGGTCATCATGACTTTAATTACTCACTTCTGTTTGTAAGAATGATGAACATCTTTGTGGTTTGGCCAAAATATTGAGACGCCATTAAGATATGCTTTCTCTAGTTATTCAAAGAAAAACCGTCTCTAAAGCAACCTCCGAAAGGAAAACTATACTTAGTCTGTGCTTCTAGTGCCCCACTTTTATAAGTTCCAAATGGACCTCAAGACTTTTTCTGGGCCATTGACATGGAAAATGATAGTTGACAGTCTGTGGCCATTAAAAAGCATTCTCGGGAGTGCTGCCGTGGCATTGGGCGGCCATTACTGTCATGTTGTGAGTAAAAAAGGTAGAATCATGGTATTTTAAAAATGGAAGGGAACTTAGAAACAATTTTGTTCAACTCCCTTGTCTTATGGATAAAAGTAGTCATGTAACAATTTGTCATTTTCTACCCAATTTGGAAGCTTGCAATATTCTTCTGTAAAATGAAAACACACAATCAAATAAGGCACTATTCCTTGCACAGACACTTGATTTGAGCATCACATTTCTATCCCACGTAACCACTGCACTGGGGTACACCCCATCCTTGATTTATAACAAACCCAGGTGCATTCTAGACTCCATCCAAGACATTATTGAAACTCCTCAAAAATAATTAACATTTTAGTAAAGATTTCCACAAAATTTTTTCACCGTAAGGGAATAATAGTTCATAATAAAATAAGATTTAGTAGATAAAGCAGCTCCTAAAATAGTGGGATTCTTAGAGCACTGATAAAATCAGTTGAAGGCTGAATGAATATCTTGAATGGTTAAGGAGGAGGGGATCAAAGATAAGAAAATGTTCTTCATGTTTTCATGGATAAATGCAATAACATTTCAGTTTCTGAAAATTCTATCAGGGTGTTCAAATTCACTTCCAACTCAACTGAATGCCTACTTTCCCTTGTATCATGTTATACCAGTTTTGGATCTTCAGGGCTCCCCAGTGGATTCCCAATTCCTTGCCCTTCATAAGAGCCCTTCCCTCTGGATCCGACAGGAACGTTCCTGTGTGAGTGCATCTTGAGGAGGGATCGTGTCTGCGAAGCCCTTGGAACTCGGTGCCACCCAACACATAGTTATTATGTTTATTTTTCTCAAGTCATCTTCTCTGACAAAGGTTACATTGCAGGGCCAATTTAGCTGAAGCTAGCACACTAATTTTATCTAATTAATTGAAACATTTAAAGTGGTGATAAAAGCCCTGGTGGTCATTGAGAGCCCTCGATGATAAGAGCTCTCTTCTCAGGGGTTGAAAAATCTCTATTTAAACAAACAAAATGGCCACAGGAATTGAAAATATTTAGACAATATTTTCCCCATGAGTCAAATTCCGATGATGGAGATCCACTAGAGTGATTGTATTGACATAGTTTATATAAGGGCCATCAAGGTACCATTGACTGGAAGCAAATTGGTTATAATTCACTTGAGAACATTGTGGTGCCTGCATTCATTGTCTTCTGAAGTCGACTTATAAAATCAAACCAGCATCCTCATGGACATATTTAATAATGCATCCGAGCGGGCATTTTGCCAAATCCCTTTGAAGCAGTATTAAATAGAAAGATGTTTTAAACATTCATTTTGATGAATGGCACGTAGGTAATGACCTTGTTCAGTCCACGGAGCTGATACACAGTAAAGGCATTGACTAACAGAATTTATTACAATGAGATGGAATTCATTTTTGGCATATTAGACATTTATCTGTATGTTCTTTATTTCAATTGTAGGGGAATTTTTTTTCTAATTATGAAATTAATACATGTTCATTGTAGAAAATTAGGAAAATACAGAAAAAAGATAAGGGAGAAATAATAAAAAAATTAACTCAGCTCTGAAAAATAACCACTACTTACTTTCATATAAATCCTTTTAGATAAAATACATATTTATGCTTTATATTTTATATTGGCTTTTATATTAAATTTTATTAAAAACTTTTGTATTTATTACTATCAAATTAGAATTAAACATACAATCAAATAATTGTAAAATTTACAAATTGTAAAATTTGATACTTTTAAATATAATGCATTTAATGGAAGTATTAATTATATTAAACAACAATTTTTTTTAACTCTGTATTTGAGCATTTATATAGCTTCCTTTTTTGGGGGATTGTTATTATAAGTAATTCTTTGATGAATATTTGTTATTTAGATCTTATCAGTTCCTTTTTAATTCTATAAAATTTAAGCATACAAGAATATGATTATACCCTGTATCAAACTCCTAGAAACATTCATTTGGATAAAAGGGCGGGAGAACTGTTAAATACTCTTGCCATATCGGGTCAGATTGTCCTTCATACTAGATCCAATTTTTTGGATCACGTTATCAGTTTAGGAGAGTCTGTTTCCTGTTCCTTAATCAATTCTATGGGTTTTAGTAATACATCATTTAAAATTCATGTATTTGCATGAGAGAAAGATATTGTTAATACTATAATGCACGTATCTTATTTTAATAAGTTTTACTTTCCCGAAGAAGTATTTGTATTTATAATTTATAGGGAATTGTGGTAGTTCCTTCTTCCCTTTCTAGTCTCATCCTTTGACTGTTTTTTTTTTTTTTTTTAAATATCCTCTACACCTCATGCTAACTGCTTTCAGGGGCCTGAATATACCATGATTTTTGTTATTTCTGGGTCTTTGAGTATTTCCCCATTCTTCTGGCCCATTTTCCCCTGCCCCTTCCTTGGCACCATTTCATCCTACTCATTGTCTGAGGCATCTTCTCTGTCCTTCCTGGGGTGGGCTTGGTACCTCTTTTCTGGGTTCTTAAACACTGGGTGACAGTTCTAATATAGTATCTTCCCTCTCTATCAGAAATTAAATACCTATCCAATTGATTATGGTATGTTAGTTGGTGAACCATGCAAGGACACAGAACCTTGTCTGAATATCATAGAAAAGTACGGAGCACAAAGTAGGCTCTCTATGAATGTTTGCCGAGTTCCTTGTGCATTATGTATTTTTTTTTAAGTCACCATGTAGATTAGGGTTTTTAATCCAGCAGTCATGAATATCTGTAATTTATCTCAAGAATAGTTCTTTTTTTTTTTTTTTTAAGATTTTACTTATTCATTTGACAGAGAGAGACGGCCAGCGAGAGAGGGAACACAAGCAGGGGGAGTGGGAGAGGAAGAAGCAGGCTCATAGCAGAGGAGCCTGATGTGGGGCTCCATCCCAGGAACCTGGGATCATGCCCTGAGCCGAAGACAGATGCTTAACCACTGAGCCACCCAGGCGCCCCTGAAGAATAGTTCTTGAAATTTGTGTAGCCTATCACTAGATTTCCAACAAGCTCAAATAAATTTAGCGAGTTTTCCGTACTGTGTTGCTTTAGAGCAAGAGCCTTTAGCAGGGCATAAAAATAAACATTACCTAGTCTAACTAGTAAAGCATGGTTAGAGAAAAATTTAAATATATGTATATTAATATTTTATCATTCTTGTCAAACACTTTATTTTTAAAAAATTTTTAAATATTTTATTTATTTATTAGAGAGAGAATGAGAGAGAGAGCATGAGCATGGGAAGGAGCAGAGGGAGAGGGAGAAGCAGAGCCCCCACTGAGCAGGGAGCCTGAGTCCCCGGACTCCAGGGTCATGACCTCAACCAAAGGTAGAGGCTTAACAGACTGAGCCACCCAGGCGTCCCTTGTCAATCACTCTAAGGATGACTATAGAAGGATATTTTAAAAATGTTTTTGTAGGGTGCCTGGGTGGCTCAGTTGGTTAAGTGTCTGCCTTAGGCTGGGACATGATACCAGAGTCCTGGGATCAAGTCCCACGTCAGGCTCTCTGCTCAGCGGGGAGTCTGATTCTCTGCCCCTCCCCTGGCTGGTGCTCTCTCTCACTCTCTCTCACAAATAAATAAATAAAATCTTAAAAAGACATGCTTTTTGTAATTGGATTATCTAAATGACCACCAACAGGACTTTAATTGTACTGACGTGAAAATCGGTCCACAGAAAGTTGTCACAGAAAAATGCCAAGATGTAGAAAAATATATATAATAAGATTTAATTTTTTATGTTGAAAATTGTTAGAAAGCATATGATAAAAGTATTAATAGTGTTTGTCTCTGAGGAAGTTGATTAACAGAACATGTGCATTTTTTACAACCAATATTAGTTTTGTTATGAATAAGTAAACAACTCTAGCTTATACCCTCTTTGTTAGAACACAAGGATCCACAGTATATTCAGATTGGGGTTTGTGACTAGTAAAAATGATTTACAGATTTAATTTGCTTATTTGAAGAGAATTGTGAATAAATGTAAGATTCCAGGGGTAGGGAACACTACAGCTAAATTATTCACAACATGTAAAACATAATATCTAGGTGAAAAAGTAAAGGAGCTAAGATTATTTATTTAAAAGTAGGACACATGGGAATGTTTTCACGATAATTATTTAGTGACTGACTAGTATGTATAATGACCCGAATGGGATGGTAATGAACAGAAATCCCAGATTCATGGAAAATCGGGAAAGGTGTGTAGAGTTAGGTATCAGATAGGAAGACCTCTGGACATAGCCCGGGGATAGTAGTTGGTCTACATGTGAGCTGATATTTTGAACATGGAACACCTGGGGCAGCACAGGTGTGGACCAATCAGAAGGGACACCGGCTGTGGCACTGGGATAGAGTCCTGGAAGCCCATCTGTGGCAGCATTAACCTTTTGGTTGCTGGATAGAGGTAAGCTAGGGGATCATGGGGCACAGGTCTGGGTGATGCTCAATGAGCCATGGGGCTAAATCCTTATAACAATCCTATTGTTCAGGGTTTATAATGCTTACTGTTATTATTTTTTCATATTCTGGAAATTGGCATTGGATAGTCTGCTCCTGAAATATGTGTTAGATTAAGACAATACATATGTATTAAATGAGAACACCTGTACATTTCAATGGCTTAAATTGTGGTTTTCTCCTCAGGTGTCTCTGCCACTCTGACTCCCAGTCATGTAATTATCTTTGTAACTACTCTTCAGACCACTTTTACCCCAAATAAAATGGCCAACTTGGATATCATTCATCTTAGCTACTTTGGCACCGTTTCTAGAAGTTGGTATTTCTTTAGATGATAAAGTACCAATAATAACTTGACAAACATAGTGAGTTTAGAGATGGCCTCAGGATACAAGTAAGTTCTGTTATTATCTTTCAAGAACAGCTAAAATGTTTTAAACTAATATAACAATGTATTTATTTGTAAACTATAGTTCATGGTGGGCCCTTCACAGTAACATCTTACTTTTTCTCGAGCATTTTACAAGACAGCATACAATATTTCATTTATTTATTGCAATCATCTTTTGGGGGAGATAATATAATTCATATTTTATAAATAAGTAAACTGAGGCTCAGAGAAAACAAACTATTTACCTTAATAGGCACAACTTAGAAGTCGCATAATTAAAGCTAAAATTCTGTGACTTTTTCCATATATCTCATGTTCTTTCTACCACATTCCACTATCTTATGAGTTTGCTGCTTTTTTTTTTTTAAGTTTTTAGTATTGACTACAAATAACAGTTATAGTTAGTTCGGCTTTAAAAGAAGATGTTTTAAAGGACTTTATAAATTTTTAATAGACTAAAAGCCTTTGCCTTTCAGGATGTAATAAAAATTCTCAATTACATAAATGTTGATTAGTTGGTTTTATAATATTGAATAATAGTCTCCATTGAGAAAAATGTATTAATGCATTCTAATTCCCTTTTTCTCACATCCCATTTTCATTAACAAACCCGAAATATGTGATGTGCTATGAATTCCTCTATGTATTTAATAGTCCTTTGGGGTTTGAGCTATGTATCCAACGACTGCCACCACCCTCCAACTTACAGAAGTAGATGCCTTATGAATTATATATCTTTGCATAACAGAAGCCAACGGCCATAAGTCCATTCGGATTTTAATTATTCAGAACTAATTTAGTACAATTAGAGTGGGACAGATCCACCTTACAAGGCAAAATAAGAAAAAGGTAGACAAAAAATTAATTGGGTTAAATCAGGAATATTTTAAGTAAAGACTGAAATTAGAGTCTACTGATTCCATTAATCAGTGTAAGCACTGTAAGTACAAGGGAAGAATCATGTGCAGATGACAAGGATTTGTTTATTTGTCTATTTGTCTATTTTCTTTCCATTAACAGTAAAATACAGGCTCTTCTGCAGCCCAAGAATCATATATCTATGGAATACAAAATGTCTATTAGAATATAAAATATCTTACACTATTATGAGGGTTAATTTTATGTGTCAACTTGATTGGACCAAGGGAAGCCCAAATAGCTGCTTAACCAGTCTTGGGGGGCTTTCCAGGAGAGGTTAGCATTTGAATACGGGGACTGAGTAGAGCAGACATCCACCAACCAACCCCCCAACCCCCACCCTCCAGCGTGAGTGGGTGTCATCCAATCCATTGAAGGCGGACTAGAACAACAAGGGAGAGGAACGTTGGATTTGCTCTCTGCCTGACAGACCGAACCGAGACATAGACCTTCTGCCTGCAGCACTCCTGGCTCTCAGGTTTTCACACTCAGACTAGAATCTACATGATCCACAATTAGCTCTCCAGCTTTCGGGCTCCCAAACTACACAGCTGCCTCTCCTGGGCCTGCAGCTCGCAGATGGTAGATTGTGAGACTTCTCAGCCTCCACCATCAAGTGAGCCAATACCCTACATTAAATCTTTCTACATAAAAATTATAATAACATATAACTGTACTTCTAAATTATATATCTAGAAAGAATTCATGTAAGATATGTAATTATATATGTAACATATAATTATGATAATATTTATATATTATGATATATGTCTAGAAAGAGATTTAATATAAGATTTCCAGGTATTTAATATGGTATTAATTAACATATAATATGTTTTACATATATACTATTGGTTATGTTTCTTGAAGAAACCTGCCTAACACAACCATAAACATCCTTATTTGCTGGCTGTGCAGGACTAAATAATAACCCCTCCAGAAAGGGCCCCATTTTAATCCCAGAAACTTGTGAATGACATCATATGACTTTGCCAATATAATAAAGTTAAGGTTCTCCATATGGAGAGATGATCCTGGTGGGCCCGAAATGTAATCACAGGGTCTTTACAAAAGAGAGGGAGAGGGGGATTTGATTGTAGAGGAGGAAGGTAGAATGACGCCTGAAGCAGGATGCTACGCTATTGCCTTTGAAGATGGCAGGGGGCCGCCCGCCAAGGAAAGGAGGTGGCTTTTAGAAGTGGGAAAGGCAAGGAAATGGATTTACCCCTACAGCCTCCAGAAGGAACCAACCCTGCTGACCCCTTGCCTTCAGTCCAGTGAGACTGATTTTGCACTTGACTTTCAAAACTGTAAGACAATGTACTTACATTGGTTTAAGCTATGAAGTTTGTGGCCATTTGCTGCAGCAGCAGTAGAAAACTAACCCAGTGGTGGAGCCTACTCTGGAATTTTTTTTCTCTCCTGATAATATCCCCATACTCTCCTTTAGACATTCCGCATGGTACATTTGCTTCTGAATGTTTCGCTCCCATAATTCTGGGCAAGGCATATGGAGAGGGCCAGGCATAGGCCTGCGGCTTGATGAGAGTCTCACTCAAAGCTTCTGGAAAGGTTCCAGGGGAAGGCAACCAGGGATCTGCAGGTGTGGTTGGGCTCTCAGCAAGCCTGCCTGTGGGAACTAGACATATGCTTTTCTCGGTACACTGTCAGCAGCCAATCCTTAGGAGGAAATGATGCAGCCTGGGTCCTGGGACCCAGTCTCTTGCCCACTTACACATCGGTATACACAAGCAGATGCTGGACGAACCAAGAGGAGGAGCCACCTTCTCTGGTAAAATATCCCTACAAAGCACAATACATTCCTAGAATCACGAAATCAAAGGAGACAGACATTCAGAATGACGAAGCCCAAGAATTGCCCGGGAAGGAATTTAGCATAATTTAAGAGTGAGTTCTTCTGGTACAATTTTAACAGACAAGAAGTAAAAAAATAAAATAAAATAAAATAAAATAAAATAAAATAAAATAAAATAAAATAAAATAAAATAAAATAAAATAAAAAAATAAAAAATAATAATAATAAATAAAAAACAAAACCAGATGAAGTTGGCATACCATCCGAGGGTTCGGGAACCTGTGCTTTATTTGCCCGTGCAGCATCCTTAGCTTTTCACGAGCCAGAAGCGACAAGAGAATGGTCACCATCTGCCAGCTACCCTCTTGGCAAGCAGGCTAGCCACAGAGAGGCTCAATCATCTGCGGGTGGTCATATCGACTCTCGCTTTCTTTTTGGTGGCTTACGACTCAGTAAGTTGTTTCCGACACCAGGAAGTCTAACTGGCAAGGACAGAGTCTCCCTTTCTGCATCCCCATCTGTGTAGCCCTGGGCACGCCGATCTTCACCTGACTCACCTGCTGCTTTGTCTTGCTTTGAGTCATCGTCTACTTAAGAGGCTTTTGAAGTGACTCTGCTGTGTCCCTATGATTTATAGAGATTTCAGGATTCAGGGTTTTCACCTTTGACTCACAGCTCTCTTTTTCCTTTGAAAATGGGCTGGGAATAAATTGAACTGGGAGAGTACTCAATCATTACTCATTTTGAGTCTGCTAAGAATTGTGGCCAGTCAGCTCATAAAGCTTTAGAAGTTCTGCCTTAAGGACCCTCGAACTTGTGTTCAAAGAAACCTCGCAGAGCAGACCTTGCATCTTCTGCACCTGATGACATGTTTGAGTCCAAAATAGCTGAGTTATTCTCCAAGAAGATTCTCAGCTCACTGGATGTAGATTTCGATAGGGCTCTGCTATCAATTTACCACATTTGACCAGAAATGGACATGGAGGGAACACAGTCTATGCTCAAGCTAGATTCTATTACACATGTAGGAAGGACAAAGCACAAAAGGGTCTGAAGCACAGTGCCTGCGATGAAGACCGTGTGTAGTCTGTGATCGAGGCAGCTCAAGGGCACAGGGCACTTTGGAACACCTGGGAGAAGGGCTTTGAAGCACAAGGTCAGAACTTCCATTTGATCTGTACTATGTGAGACATCACCTAATACTCTCTGTTATTTCATTCTATGCCCTGACTTTTGGCTCTCTCTGGGTCTCCACCTCTGATCACCATCTCCTACACTTCTTGGCCAAGACAGGAGGCAAGAAAGTAAGAAAAAGCATGGGCCAAAGGGGAATGTTGGTATAAGGATGAGACTGATTTCTGCGGGAAAAAATGCTTTTTTCTTAATTAAGATGCAGATAATTCAGGTTGAACACATGGTGGAGAAGGCAAGGACCCAAGTGGATATACCAGACGTTCCCAAATTGTGCATCAGGTCTCTGGGTGTTTGGAATTAGTATCAGTGATCATTAACTACGGGCCAAGAATATTGTCATTGTTTATAGACTGAATACATAATATATGTCAATTACTTGTGCTACTACTTTGCAAATATAAAGGAATATAAATTCATTTTCAAACACTAATAAATTCATATGAACTTAGCACTTTTCTACTTTTCATTGTTCCTCAATATACCATAGTAAAAGTAATAGTACCATCATGTGGACATTTGAAAAATAAAGAGGATTTTTTTTCTTTTTTCCCTTTGAATTCTGGAAAAATAGGAGTAGACAAATTCTGAGACCTTAGAAGAGGTAAATGTTTTGTTGGATAAATGGAGCCATACTTTTTTCAAGTACGTACAGATATTCTGTCTACACAATATAAATCCGTCATTGGACAAATTTGGTTCATTCATGAAAATGTCCATTTGGGAATTAAACTCTTTCTTTCTTTCAAAACCTGATGTTTATCATCAGATGTGTCTTTTAAAATTAAAACATAAACATTTATTTTTTCCTCTTAGAAAAATAGTAGACATTAAATATATATACATAGACAAGAAAAAGGGGAAACATTCTCATAATTCCACCACCCAAGATATTTATTATTAATATTTATGTACATATCCTTCTAGAACTTTTAAAATATACATGCTTATGTATGTTATTCAAAAAAAAGATCTTTTTCTAGGTTGTATTTATAGCCTGTTGTCTTTTTTCTTTCATTTACTAACTTAGGATCAATCAACATCTTCCATAAGAAGACATATTGCTGAAATTTAGAATTCCCTACTAAATAATTTTCAAAGAAATCTGTGATGGAGATAGATCCAGGTTTCTAGAGAGCAGAGGGAATTCTTATATCTCCCTTTGGGAAATCATGTCTGGAAGGTATGACAAGTTAATGTGACTACGCAGACTTTTTTTTTCCAACACAGCTTCCTCCCAACTAAATAATTATAATTTCTTTCCTTATGCCACATGTTCTTTTGTGCTTTTTATTCTTTGCCTACAATTGAAACCTCTTTAATTAGGAGCTAGAGAATTCACTCTAATTTAGGATTCATATAAAAATCACTGGCCTGGACTAAACAATTGTAATCTTTCACTGCTTGTGGCCCTGTACTAGAATGCTTTAAGCAATACAGAGCTTCCTATTTCTAGAAATAAAATGTTCTTTAAAAGCCTATTAAAAGGGCCCTTGGAGTGTATAGATATCAAATAGTACTCTAGTATTACACCAATTTTAGTTTAAGTGAGATAGAGCCAGGTTTCCTTTAATAAGAATACAAGCTTGCAAATGACAGACCTATCATATTTCCACAAGCTATCACCTCAGGAAGAGCAAACTATGTCTTCATAGGATACATTTTAGACTGAAAGAATAATGAAATAGACTCAGAAGAAAATTTTCAAAATAATTAAATAATCAAGAGTATGAAAATAATATCTATGGAGCAATCGACAGGATTGTATTTGCTGCCTCTTGTAAAATACCCATTAGTGATTACAAAGACTATTTACAATGGCAACTATGTTCCACGTTGACTCATGACCAGCCATCAACCAACATGAAGGACAAAACAAGTACCAGAACCTTTAACATAAAAACTTAGGTAATATCTCTCTAAAAGGGGATTTTTAAAAAAAAAAGTCATTTATTACAATGACAGTGTATTTGACAGAAAGTCCATGGGACCTCCTGGAAATCAGAGATCTGAGTTCTATTTGGGCACTGCCACTGATTCACCACGCAATCCCCCAGACACCCCATTATCTCCCTGGATGAGAGTTTACTTATCTCTAAAATGAAACGATGGAACTCAGGGATCGCTAATATTCCATCAGCCCTGACATGCTCTGATCAGGGAACTATCATTCTTACCAGTGTCGCCGAGACTGTCAGCTGCTTCCTCCAACATCCATCTTTTTCTTCCTTCTTAGAAACAAATTCTGATACTTTTAGCGGGGCATAATTTTTCCTGGAATAAAAGAGAAAGCATTTCTCAGTTTTCTTGTAGCAGTGTGTGGTAATGTAACTAAGGTCATGTCATGGAACTAAGGTCATGGAACTAAGGTCAAGGTCATAGAACTAAAAAAGTAGAAGCAAATGAGTTGCATGGGACTTTCGGAAGGGAGCTTAAATGGAACTGATGCAACCTTTTTCTCCTTTAGGTTCAAGACTCAGATGTGCTAGGTTAAGCCGGAGAAGTCACGTTGGACCATGAGCTGACCTTGAGAATGAAAGTCACCACCTAGATGACAGAACAAAGACAACATCCTTGGTCTCCTTAATGATACCACTGAGTCACCACAGATGTCCTGGAGGCTATTCTGTGCTGCTTTTCCATGAGAGAGAAGTTTGCAGCTCTCTTCTTTAGGCAATGACAATTTTTTTTTCCTGTTCAAGGCAGCTATATTGCTTTTTTTTTTTTTAAGATTTTATTTATTTATTCGACAGAGATAGAGACAGCCAGCGAGAGAGGGAACACAAGCAGGGGGAGTGGGAGAGGAAGAAGCAGGCTCATAGCAGAGGAGCCCGATGTGGGGCTCGATTCCAAAACGCCAGGATCACGCCCTGAGCCGAAGGCAGACGCTTAACCGCTGTGCCACCCAGGCACCCCAGCTATATTGAATTCTAACTGATGCAGTCAATAAAATGTGATTACTTGTTGTAAAATAACTACAACTACCAATTATTTTGTACTCAGTACATGCCAGACATAGTACTAAGTGTTTTATGGACATTATCTGATTTGATTTGCACAATAAGAATGCTTATGAGTTAGGTATTATTAGCTATAATTTACAAATGGGGAAATGGAAGCTTAGAAAGATTAAACAGTGTCTTCAGGGTCATGTAGCTTATGTGACAGAGCCTAGATTCTAAACCAGGTTGGGATGACTCCAAAACTTATTCTCTCAATCAATATCATCAGTTTAATGCAGTCATTATTCCCTGTGGGTAAAAGATGCCCGAAGAGAGCACAACGTTAGCCAGTATTTCTAGAAGGCCTTACAGAATCATCAAGACACTGGGGAACCCAGCTGGCTCAGTCAGAAGAGTGTGCAACTCTTGATCTTGGGGTTGCGAGTTCGAGCCCCATGTTGGCTGCAGAGATTACTTAAAATAAATAAATAATTTAAAAAAATTGTTAAGATGTGGACCACATTAAATGCAGTCTATTCCTGGAACAAAATGAGGAGACAAAGATCCATCATGGCCGCTGTAACACAAATAATGGTAACTATCCCTAAACCTTACCTACCTCAGTCATAAAACATTTTACCTTTATAAGAGATTTTAAAAATAGAAATAATAGTATCTAATATTAAAGATTGTGTTGGTTATTAAATATGACAATATATGTAAAGTGCAGAGTAGAAGACCAGCTTCACAATGGGTGCTCAGTAAATGGTATCTGGCAGCATTATTATTTAAAAAATCCATAGCGATGTGAAAACTTGGGGGAAGTCAGAAATACTAGGTTCAAATACAACCTCTGCAACTTGGTAACTATGTGAATACAGGTCAGTCATTTAACTTTTGAGCATTTAATGTTCTAAGGAATGGATTACTTATCTTCCAGAATTCTAATTGGAGAGTGTGTCTTTCAAGGGCCCTTCCCAATGGCTGACATGGTTTAGAATCCCTGCAAATGGAAGTATTAATATTATTATCGTTCTCACAGGATTCAAGTAAACCTCGTTGCCGACAGAGATTTTCTCGTTGGTTCACCGAGCCCCGTGCAAGTGTCTGCAGCGGGTGTTGCTGAGCTATGGCAATGTGCACTTGTCCTGCAGAGGCCGCCGCGGGGTGGCTCGGGCGGTGATGGGGGCAGCACCGCGGACCATTCTGCCGGTCCTGCCAGATTACTCGGGAATTCAAGTCTGTCTCCTCCGATTTCTGATTCTGTCCGTGCCTTGGTCTTCTTCCTGCCTTTGTACTGTAGCCAAGGCCATGCCAACCTCAGTGGGCAAGAGGAGGACTTTGTGATGCTCCTGGGAAACACCGAGACTAACTGCGGTGGGAGAGGTGCAGCCGGCGGCCGCAGGGGTGCACAGTGGCTACTCCGCGTAAGAACATTGTCCTCTGAGAACACTGTCATTGTTTCGGTTACTCATTTCCTTGGCAAATTTTCACTTTCTGGAATAACGTGTTTCATAGAAATCAAATAACACAACAGGACAGATTGAAGACAAGGGTTTTCTGACCTAAATATCATTTAATTCATTCTGACACTAACCATTTATTTAGAACTCTGTTAGAAAGTGGCCCTGTTACTAAGGTTGCACAATCTTCAAAGCCTCGTGCAAAGTTCTAAACTAGTAAAAAACGTTTCCCCATCTCCTCCTACTCCCTTCCCCTCTTGACATGGTTTTATCTGAGGTTACAATATCCATAGACCACTTTTTCCCTTTTAAAATTCCCAAATTTGCCCCCATCCTTGGTGGAAAACAGGTGACTCTGAACTCCTCCTTCTAGGCTGCTAGGGATGAAGGAAGACACTGAAGCCTGGGAGACAGGTGCTCATTGTCTCTACCTCAGAGCTTTCTTCCCTCAACCTACTGCCCCAGCAAAGGCATGCTTTGCCTGTGTGGGAGGGAGCTGCGAATCTGAGCAATCCACAACAGACCATCCGAAATCATTTTCCCAGGTAGCAGGATAAGTACATAGCCAGACGTTGCACTGCTTTTCAAAGAGGTAAGTCCTTTCTTGTTTCCTAACTGCCATTTAAAATACCCAAACAAAAATTAAGCTGTTGATGCATATATCAAAGCCTAAGCAAGGAATAATTCCTTTAAAGAAGACATCAGGTTTGGGGGGGGGGGGTGGGCTATGCGTGGGTGTGTCATTAAATTGTGGTTTGAAATCAATGTCAGTTTTCTTTGATAATAAGAAAGGCTGATATTACTACAAGAGGAAAAAAGTGTAGAGCATTTGGTGGTTTAATTATGCTTCC
This sequence comes from Ursus arctos, assembly GCF_023065955.2. Classification (NCBI taxonomy): domain Eukaryota; kingdom Metazoa; phylum Chordata; class Mammalia; order Carnivora; family Ursidae; genus Ursus; species Ursus arctos. The sequence continues at coordinate 37,855,538 of NW_026622952.1, forward strand.
GTTCTCTTTTCATAACTGTTTTCTTTGTAGGGAAATGCCAAGTTCTGTTGAGGTTTTTGTCGAAAATAATTTCCAAAGACCTACCTTGCTTGAGTATTTCTCACCCTTTGCTTTTCTGTTCCCAGTACTCTAGAATTACCCTCCTGGCCCTGCCAGGATGAAACCACAGTAGTGTTTGCTTCATGCCAGCTCATTGCACATTTTTTTTTAAGCTTACAGTGATGATGCTTTTTTAAAATACATCAGTGAATTAACCGAACTGTGAAAAGAATATTTTCATTTCTGTTCAATGGGTTTTCTGCAGAAAAAATATGCTTGATGATGGAACTCATGAAAACCAATATTTATCTCTGGCTTTCCTCTGCCCGAAATGTTGTGTTACTTTTAAATAAAGCATTCAAAGATTTCTAAGCTAGTTTATACCTTGACTTTCCTTAGAACTATATAGTTTCCTTTATGGTGTCTTGAGAGTGGTCTGGGCACGTAGTTTCTAAGCCCATGCAAAAGGCATGAGCCCCAACCCCAGACACCAATGCCCAGATGCCTGTCTCTCCATGGCAACTTCTGTCCAGTGCACTGGGCAGATGACGCAGCCCCTGGGATTCTAGGTAAGCAAACGGCAGCCTTGCTTTCTCTTTGCTCTTGGGCATGAGTTGGTTGCGGTCCTAGTCATCCTCACTGGGGAATGAGTCTCCGGAGGCCCCCCCAGGACCACACCCCGGAGTTTCCCCATTTCCCGGCTCCTTTCACATCCACCTGTGCGCTGTACACTGGCTGACATCTCCCATTGCCAGCATGCTCCTTTCCTTCTTTAAAAATACCAATGTAGAGGACTTACAAGGAGGTAAAATGGCTAATACATATGCTAATACCTTTTGAGCGAGACGACAAATAGGGGCGAGATAAGGGTTAAATATTTACCTTAGACAAAATTCGACTTTGGAATGTTCATGCATTTATTTATATGTTAGCTCCTGTCTACGTGGGCGAAGGTAAGGGAGAGGAAGGGAGGGGGTGGAGACAAAGAGGAGGAGTGAGATTCCTGCGGACTTTCCACAGCAGCTCGGAGGCCCGGATGTGGGCGGAGCTGGGCGGACCTGCTTCCCTGCCCCCGTCTCTCTGCTCTTGCCTTTACATCACGTGCGCGGAGCAAACTTTTTCTCCCACTGCCAGTGGGCATTTTGTACACGGGCTCATTCTCCGTGACCCCTCCTCCATTTAAAAAAATTTTTTTTAAGTCACAAACTGGAGTGAGGGGAAATAGTCATTTTGGGGAAGTTAGTCCTTTCCACAAGGTCGGTTTGTGCCTATTACCCACCAAGAACAGAACAATTTGAGCAAATGATCACATTTAATTAGAAAAAGAATAAGGCTTAGCTCATAATAACAGCGGGCAATTTGAGTAATTAAAATTATTTTAGAAAAGCACTGATTTCTTTTAAATTAAAATATGTCTGGAAACTTATGTATATTTTATATATATTCAAATAACTTTTTTTGCTATGCAGTCCTCATTTAAAAGAGAAGGACTTTCCCATTTAAGCTAGAGGATGTTCTATATCTCAGAATCATTTGAGAATGCCCCCATAAATACTTTAAATTTATGAAACTCTCACTAGCTAAACTACAATTCCTTTAGTGTAACAGCTGAAGAAATGCATGGTAGAATTCTAGAGAAAACAGTTATTGGCTTTAACTTCTTCATGTTCAACAACCTTATTATTGTCAAAATTCCCCAAATTAAAATGCAAAACTCAGCTTCTTGGCTGGGCTCGCTTTCTTAACCTTAATAAAATATAAGGGTCTGTTTCATTAATCAGAAACACACCAGACACAGTGCATGAATTTTATCTTCCACTTTGTCCTTTGTATTTCAGAACGATGATGATAATAATAAAAATCCTTGGATTTGGCAGCCAGACAATCGTGTTCTTTTTGTTTCTATCTTGTTTCTATGTAAAATGAATTTCTCAGACAGACTAAATGCCTTTAGGGGCAAAAATTCCAATGATCCTCTCCCCTGGAAATCTTTAAAAATAGAATAAACTTTCATTTGCCTGGGTGTGGTTAGAGCACAGTCTGTCTTTGGCTGAGGGATGGTTTAGTTGACCTACTGATGTTGCTTTAAGCTGCATGATCATTTAGGGGGAGAATTTTCCTTTAATCCTTGCCAGATTTAATTTATCAGGACAATGCACACGCCTATAGAGGTAGTAAAACAAAAAGGGGGTGCAATCTTCTTATCCCTTGTAAAGGAATAAAAGTTTCTCAAATTTGAGAAAGTAAGATTAAATCAAGAAAATGTCTGATTTTCCCCCCTCTTCAAACTTTTCCTGAAAGATCGTGAAATTTGATAAATAGCATGCTATTTAAGACAAGATGTTTTCAAACAACGGGACCAAATCAGCCAAATGGAACCGTGTGCTCATGAAGCCCACCTTCATGTTCCTTGCATGACCCCGAAGCGGGGCATCTGGATGGAGGTGGGGGGCACTGACCATGCCAAGGTGTGCTGATGGGCACCGACAAGAATGGGAGTGGGGGAGGGCTGGGGAAAGTGGTTTCACAGACATGGTTGCCACCTGTGTCAGCCCAGACCCTTGTTACCCATGCATCCTCTGTCTTCCTGTTGACCTCCCAGACACGCTGTGGACAGCCACAAATTCCCGTGCCATCCAACCACCCCCCCACCCTCCCACCAGGAGTGATTATATCATGAAAGTTTCCACTTTTCTCAGAAAGGCCAAAAGAAAAAAAATGGTGTTATCATGTCAGTTCATTGATCATTAATACATACACGTAGAGGCAGAGTCATACACACATGCGTCAGTTTTTTAAAAACCGTATTTTATCTATAGTCAAATTCTAAGTCACGTTTATTCAGGCGTTCACCAAGTCCTTTTCTTTCTCTTTCAAGACAGAATCCAAAGTTTAACAGTCAAGCTTTAGTGAGGTATTTACCTGCAAATACACCCATCGTACCCATGCAAATCAATGTTTTCTAGTGAATTTACAAAACTGCAGCCCAGATTTAAAATGTTTCTATCACCTCAATAAGTGCCCTTGTCCATCTGCAGACAATCCGCTCTCCTGTCCCCAGCCCCAGGGAGGCACTGACCGCTTTCCGCTCTAGCCATTTGCTTGCTCTAAAAATTTTACACAAGTCAAAGAATACAATAGGACGGTCTTTTTTGAATGCTTCCTTCACATAGCATGTTTTGACGTTTGCCTGTGTTGCAGTACGTCAGTAGTTCGTGCCTTTTTACTGCTCCACAGTGCTCTAATGTATAGAATACAACATCGTTTTTGCTATCAGTACACTAGTTGATAGACATTTGGGTTTCCAATTTCTGGCTACCATGAATACACTGCTGTGAACATTCAAGTACAAGTCTTTGTGCAAATGTGTTTTCATTGTTCTTGGCTAGATAGCCAAGGGTAGAATTTTTATTCCATATGCTAAGGCTATATTTAACTTTTTTAAAAGAAACATTGTTTTTCAAAGTGATTGCATCATTTTACATCCCCTTCAGCCATGTATGAAGATTCCAATTCTTCCTTGTCAATGCTTGCTGTTGCCTGGATTTTGATTAAATCTATCCTGGAGGGTGTGAAGTTATATCTCATTGTGATTTTGATTTGCGTTTACCTAATGATGAATGACACTGAGCATCTTTCCAAATGCTTAGTGGACATTTGCATATCTTCTTTGGACAAATGCCTATTCATATCCTTTATCCATTTTTAAATTAGGTTGTATGTTTTTTTATTATTGAGTTGTAGATGCTGTCATCTGAAAGAAAGCCAATCTCAAGGTAGGTCAGTTAACGCTTTACTCATTGTCCTACTGAGCACTATAGCCCAGGAGAGAGTCTTTCACATTGCTCTGAAGAATTGCTCTGAACCTTGTTAGCTATAGATTATATATGCAAACAGGGGAAGGGGTACCCATGCTTGCAAGCAGTTCTCCAAATATTTGCATGTCAAAAGGTGTTATTTTTGTTTGGTTGTAAAAATTAAGATTCACTGATTTCCACATGGACATTTGAAAGACTCTTAGGTCATATGTTTCTAACATAACTGAATGTTCAAAAATATTGTTTGCGTGCTTTTGCTTAACGGATTTTCCAGTTCTTCCTGGGTTTTTTAAAAAGTTTTTATTTTAATTCCAAGTAGTTAACATACAGTCTTATGTTAGTTTCAGGTGTACAAAATAGTAATTTAACAATTCCATACATTATCCGGTGCTCATCACACAACTGCACTCCTTAATCACCAACTCCTATTTCATCCACCCCCCCCCACACTCTCTCCGCTCTGGTAACTATTGGTTTGTTCTCTGTAGTTAAGAGTCTGTTTCTTGGTTTGTCTCTCTCTCTCTTTTTGCCCTTTGCTCATTTGTTTTTGTTTTTAAAGAATATAGTTTTTTTAAAAAAGATCTTATTTATTTGACAGAGAGAAAGAGAGCACAAGCATGGGAGCAGCAGAGGGAGAGGGAGAAGCAGGCTCCCTGATGAGCTGGGAGCCTGATGCAGGGCTTGAGCCCAGGACCCTGAGATCATGATCAGAGCCAAAGGCAGATGCTCTTAACCAAATGAGACACCCAGGCGCCCCTTGATCCTTGTTTTGTTTCTTAAATTCCACGTATGAGTGAAATCATATCGTAGCTGTCTTTCTCGGACTTATTCTGCTTAGCATAATACTGTCTAGCTCCATCCATGTCCTTGAAAATGGCAAGATTTCGTTGTTGTTTTTTTTCTGATGAACACTTATTCTTGCTAGTCTGCAGACAGAACTGACATACAAGTATGGGTATCTTATCTAAAAAGAAAAGTATTCAAGATCTCTAGATAGAAGAAGGAATAAAACACAAGATTAAGGTGCCTTAGTTTACTAGGAAGAGGCTTATGCATTCTTACGCTTTGTTTAAAATTTAAATTCAATTAATTAACATACAATCTATTATTTGTTTCAAAGGTATAGGTCAGTGATTCATCAATCTTACATAATACTCAGTGCTCATTACATCACGGGCCCTCCTTAATGCCTTTCACCTGGTTACCCCATCCCTCTACCCCCAACCCCTCCAGCAACCCTCAGTTTTTTTCCCTATGCTTAAGAGTCTCTTATGGTTTGTCTCCCTCACAGATTTCATCTTTTATTTTTTCCTCTCTTCCCCTACGATCCTGTTTTGTTTCTTAAATGCCACATGAGTGAGATCATATGATAATTGTCTTTCTCTGATTGACTTATTTCACTTAGCATAATACCCTCTACTTCCATCCATGTTGTTGCAAATGGCAAGATTTCAATTTTTTGATGGCTGAGTAGTATTCCATTGTATATGTATACCACTTCTTCTTTATCCATTCATCTATCAAAGGACATCTGGGCTCTTTTCATAGTTTGGCTATTGTGGACATTAGTGCAATTGCTGGGTCATTCCTTTTTGAGGAATCTCCATACTGTTTTCCAGAGAGGCTTCACCAGCTTGCATTCCCACCAGCAAATATTTTATTTCTTTTTGTTGTCTGATTACTGAGCCTAGGACTTCTAGTACTATGTTGAACAGCAGTGGTGATAGTGGACATCCCTACCATGTTCCTGACCTTAGGGGAAAAGCTCTCAGTTTTTCCCCATTGAGAATGATAATCGCTATGGACTTTTCATAGATGGTTTTTATTGATATTGAGGTATGGTCCCTCTATCTCTACATTGCGAGGAATTTGAATCAAGAAAGATGCTATACTTTGTCAAATACTTTTTCTGCATCTATTGAGAGGATCGTATGGTTCTAGTCCTTTCTTTTACTAATGTAGTGTATCATATTGGTTAATTTGTGTTGTTGAACCACCCTTGCAGCCCAGGAATAAATCCCACTGGGTTGTGGTGAATAATCCTTTTAATGTACTACTGTTGGAGCCTATTGGCTAGTATTTGGGTGAGAATTTTCACATCCATGTTCATCAGGGATATTGGTCTGTAATTCTCCTTTTTGGTGAGGTCTTTGTCTGATTTTCGGATCAGGGTAAAGCTGACCTCAGAGAAAGAGTTTGGAAGCTTTCCTTCCATTTCTATTTTTTGAAACAGCTTCAGAAGAATAGGTATTAATTCTTCTTTAAATGTTTGGGTGAATTCCCCTGGGAAGCCATCTGGCCCTGGACTCTTGTGTGTTGGCAGAGTTTTGATGACTGCTTCAATTTCCTCGCTGATTATGGGTTTGTCCAGGTTTTCTATTTCTTCCTATTTCAGTTTTGGTAGTTTATACATCTCTAGGAATGCATCCATTTCTTCCAGATTGTCCAATTTGTTGGCATCTAGTTGCTCATAATATGTTCTTATAATTGTTTGTATTTCTTAGGTGTTGGTTGTGATCTCTCCTCTTTCATTCATGATTGTATTTATTTGGGTCCTTTCTCTTTTCTTTTCAATAAGTCTGGCCAGGGGTTTATCAATCTTATTAATTCTTTCAAAGAACCAGCTCCTATTTTCATTGACCTGTTCTGTTCTTTTGGTTACTACTTCATTGATTTCTGCTCTAATCTTTATTATTTCTCTTCTCCTGCCAAGTTTAGGCACTATATGCTGTTCTTTCTCCAGTTCCTTTAGGTGTAAGGTTAGGTTGTATATTTGAGACCCTTCTTGTATCTTAAGAAAATTTTGTATTGCTACATACTTCCCTCTTAGGACTGCCTTTGCTGAACCCCAAAGGTTTTGAACAGTTGTGTTTTCATTTTTATTTGTTTTCATCAAATGTTTTTAATTCTTCTTTAATTTTCTGGTGGACCCATTCATTCTTTAGTAGGATGCTCTTTAGCCTCCATGTATTTGAGTTCTTTCTAAATTTCCTCATGTGATTGAGATCCAGTTTCAAAGCATTGTGGTCTGAAAATATGTAGGGGATGATCCCAATCTTTTGGTACAGGTTGAGATCTGATTTGTGACCCAGTATGTGATCTATTCTGGAGAATGTTCCATGCGCACTCGAGAAGAATGTGTATTCTGCTGCTTTAGGATGGAATGTTCCGAATATATCTGTGAAGTCCATCTGGTCCAGTGTGTCATTCAAAGGCATTGTTTCCTTGATCTTCTGCTTAGAAGATCTGTCCACTACAGTGAGGGGGTGTTAAAGTCCCCTACTATTATTGAATTGTTAGTGATGTGTTTCTTTAATTTTGCTATTAATTGGCTTATATAATTGGCTGCTCCCATGTTAGGGGCATCAATATTTACAATTGTTAGATCTTCTTGCTGGATAGACCCTTTAATTATGATATAGTGTCCTTCCTCATCTCTTATTATAGTCTTTAGTTTAAAATCTAATTTGTCTGATATAAGGATTGCCACTCCAGCTTTCTTTTTGATGTCCATTAGCATTATAAATGGTTTTTGGCCTCCTCACTTTCAATCTGGAGGTTCTTTGGGTCTAAAATGAGTCTCTTGCAAACAGCATAACAATTGGTCTTGTTTGGTATCCAACCTGATACCCTATATCTTTTGATTGAGGCATTTAGCCCATTTACATTCAGAGTAACTATTGATAGATATGAATTTAGTACCATTGTATTACCTGTAAAGTCACTGTTTCTGTATATTGTCTCTGCTCCTTTCTGGTCTATGTTACTTTGAGCTCTCTTTTTGCTTAAAGGATCCCTTTTAATATTTCTTATAGGGTTGGTTTGGTGATTACAAATTCTTTTAGTTTCCATTCGTTCTGGAAACTTTTTATCTCTCCTTCTATTTTAGAAATGAGTCCAAGATGGCAGAAGAGTAAGAGACCTTAGTTTCATCTGGTCCCAGGAATTCAGGTAGATAGCTATCACATCATTCTGAACACCTGCAAACTGAACTGGAGATCTAAAAAAAGAATAAACTCTACAAATCGAAAAGCTACCACTTTCTGCAAGGTAGGAGGTGCAGAGAAGTGAATCTGAGGCAATAAATGGGAAGATAAACTGCGGGGGGAGGGAGCCTCTATAACCTGGCTACCGGAAAGTGATATAGCAGCAGAGCGTAAAATCAGAACTTTTAGAGTCTGCTCCTGTGAGGGATGTTACTGCCTAAAAGGTGCTCAGCTGACAAAGCAGGGGAAACATCCTAGGTGAGACAGTGTGGTTTCAGGATCCTTGGGTTCACGGGAAGAATGGGGAAGCCTGAGTGCTGCAGAGTTCCTAGGTATTGGAGCTGGGAAGCCAGCTGCAATCAGCGAGCCCAGGAGTGGGCTCTTAGCTCAGGATTGCCATTAACCATGAACTGGTCATAGTTGGGTGACTGGTCTTTGAGCAAGGGCCCAACAGATGGCAGAACCGGCAAGAACCCTCTTCCTCCCCTGGGAGAAATCGTGTGGGAGCGTGCTGCAGTAGTCTTCAGGATTTAGAGACTTGAAATGGGGTTGAGTGCCTGAGATACAAATGCTCGGTCATAGGCTGGCTGAGTTAGCAAGGGGTGAAGATGGAGACCAGGGAGACGGGAGTGACTGACTGCTTTTCCTGAGGGTACACTGAGGAGTGGGGTCCCAAGCTTTCGGCTCTGGGGCTGGAGATTAGGAGGTTGCCATTTCATTCACATCCTCTGAAGCTGTGCAGAGAGCCTTCAGGGAACAAAAGCCACATTGAGCAATCGGGAGATTAGTTACCCTGGTCCCCTAGCAAGGGCGGTGCAATTCCGCTCCGGGCAAAGACACTTGAGAATCAACGCAAGAGGCCCCTCCCCCAGAAGATCAGCAAGAACATCCAGCCAAGACCAAGTTTACCAATCACTGAGAATTGCAAAACTCCAGCACTAGGGTAATATAGTATATAGAATTCATGTGTTTTTTTCTTCTCACGATTCTTTAGTCTTTCAATTTTAATTTTTTTTTTCCTTTTTCAACCAATTTCTTATTTTTTTAAAAAGATTTTAATTATTTATTTGACAGAGACAGAGACAGCCAGCGAGAGAGGGAACACAAGCAGGGGGAGTGGGAGAGGAAGAAGCAGGCTCATAGAGGAGGAGCCTGATGTGGGGCTCGATCCCAGAACGCCGGGATCGCGCCCTGAGCCGAAGGCAGATGCTTAACCGCTGTGACACCCAGATGCCCCCAACCAATTTCTTATTTTTATCAGCTTTTAAAAAAATCTTTTTTAATTTTTATTTTTATAGTTACATTCTATCTTTTCATTGTATTTAATTTTATTTTTGTATATATATAAATTTTTTTCTTTCTTTACAATTTTGGGATACAGTTTCTTCTAACAGACCAAAATACACCCAGAATCTAGTGTATGGCTCTGTTCTCTTCACCTGTCTGATCATATTCTCTTGTGAGTTTTTTTTCCCTTTCTTCTTCTTCTTCTTTTTTTTTTTTTGTTAAAGTCTTTTTAAATATTCATCTTTACCAGCTGCATTCTATCCTTTCAATGTATTTAATTTTTTTTGTATATATAAAAGTTTTTCTTTCTTTATAATTTTGAGATATAGTTTCTTCTAACAAACTGACCAAAATACATTCAGGATGTAGTGTATTGCTCTGTTGTCTTCACTGGTCTGTTTATATTCCTTTTGGACCTGGGCTGTTTCCATAATTTGTCTATCATAGTTAATGCTGCTATAAACATCAGGGTATATGTAGCTCTTTGAATTAGTATTTTTGTATTCTTCGGGTAAATACGTAGGAGTGTAATTGCTGGATCATTGGGTAGTTCTATTTTTAACTTCTTGAGGAAACTCCGTACTGTTTTCCAGAGTCCCTGCACCAATTTACATCCCTACCAACAATGTAAGAAGTTTCCCCTTTCTCCATATCCTTGCTAACACTTGTTCCTTGTGTCATTGATTTTTAGCCATTTTGACAGCTGCGAGATGATAGTTCATTGTAGTTTTGATTTGTATTTCTCTGATGATCAATGATGTTGAGCATCATTTCTTGTGTCTTTTGGTCATCTGAATGTCTTCTTTGGGAAGAAGATGTCTAATCATGTTTTCTGCCGATTTTTAAAATTGGATTATTTTTTGGGTGTTGAGTTTTATAAGTTCTTTGTAGATTTTGGATAATAACCCTTTCTCAGATATTTCATTTGCCAATATCTTCTCCTATTCCGTAGGTTGCCTTTTAGTTTCATTGATTGTTTCCTCTGTTATGCAGAAGCTTTTTATGTTGACGATGTCCCAATAGTTTATTTTTGGTTTTGTTTCCCTTGTCTCTAGAGACATATCTAGAAAAAAGTTGCTAAGGCTGATGTCAAAGAGGTTATAGCCTGTGTTCTCCTCTTGGATTTTTATGTTTTCATGTCTCATATTCAGGTCTTTAATCCATTTTGAATTTATTTTTGTGTATGGTGTAAGAAAGTAGTCCAGTTTTATCCTTTTGCATGTAGCTGTCCAATTTTCCTAATTTTTTGAAGAGATTGTCTTTTTCTCATTGGATATTCTTTCCTGTTTTATAAAGTTTTATTGTTGTGGGTTCATTTTTGGGTTTTCTATTCTGTTCTATTGATCTAGGTGTCTATTTCTGTGCCAGTACCATACTGTTTTGATCACTACAGCTTTGTAATATAACTTGAAGTCCAGAATTATGATGTCTCCAGCTTTGCTTTGATTTTTCAAGATTTTTTGACTATTTGGGGGCTTTTCTGGTTCCATAGAAATTTTAGCTCTGTGAAAAATGCTGTTGGTATTTCGATAAGGATTGCATTAAATGTGTAGATTGCTTTGGTAAATATAGATATTTTAGCAATACTTTGTCTTCCAATCCATGAGCATGGATGAGCATGTCTTTCCATTTCTTTGAGTCATCTTCAGTTTCTTTCATCAGTGTTTTACAGTTTTCAGAGTACAGGTCTTTCATCTCTTTGGTTAGCTTTATTCCTAGGTATCTTATTGCTTTTGGTGTAACTAAATGAGATCGTTTCTTTCTCTTTTTGCTGTTTTATTATTGGTGTATAGAAATGCAATAGATTTCTGTATGTGGCTTTTGTATCCTGTAGCCTTACTGAATTCCTTGATCAGTTCTAGCAGTTTTTTGGTAGAGTCTTTCAAGTTTTCTCTACAGAGTATCACATCATCTGCAAATAGTGAAAGTTTTACTTCTTACTTGCCAATTTGGATGCCTTTTGTTTCCTTGTGTTGTCTGATTGCTGTGGCTAGGTCTTCCAGTACTATGTTCAATAACAGTGATGAGAGTGGACATCCTGTCTTGTTCCTGATGGTGGAGGAACAGGCTCAGTTCCCCATTTAGGATGATATTAGCTGTTGTTTTTTCATATACGGCCTCTATTGTGTTGAGGTATGTTCCCTTTAAACCTACTTTGATGAGGGTTTTTATCACGAATGGTTGTACTTTGTCAACTACATTTTCTGCATCTATTGAAATGATCATATGGTTCTTATCCTTTCTTTTATGAACATGATATATATGCTGATTTACAAATATTGAACTACCCTTGCAACTCAGAAAGAAATCCCATATGATCGTGGTGAATGATTTTTTTAATGTATTGTTGGATTTGGTTTGCTAGTATTTTATTGAGAATTTTTGCATTTATGTCCATCAGGGTTATTGACCTACAGTTCTTTTTTTTTTTTAGTGGAGTCTTTATCTGGTTTTGGTATCAAGGTAATACTGGCCTCAGAGAATGAATTTGGAAGTTTTCCTTCCTTTTTTATTTTTTGGAATAGTTTGAGAAGAATAGGTATTAACTATTCTTTAAATGTTTGGTAGAATTCCCCTGTGAATCCATCTGGCCCTAGACTTTTGTTTCCTGGGAGTTTTTTGGTTACTTATTCAATTTCTTTGCTGGTTATTGGTCTGTTCAAGTTTTCTATTTCTTCCTGTTTCAGTTTTGGTAGTTTATATGTTTCTAGAAATTTCTTCCAAGTTGTCCAATTTGTTGACATATACTTTTTCATAATATTCTCTTACAATTGTTTGTATTTCTGTGGTGTTGGTTGTTTATTTCTTCTCTCTCAATTGTGATTTTTATTTATTTAGGTGATTTCTCTTTTCTTTTTGATAAGTCTGGCTAGAGGTTTATCGATTTTATTAATTTTTTCAAAGAACTAGCTCCTGGTTTCATTGATCTATTCTCTCTCTCTCTCTCTTTTTTGGTTTCGGTATCCTTGACTTCTACTCGAATCTTTACTATTTCCTTCCTTCTGCTGGCTTTAGGCTTTGTTTGTTGTTCTTTTTCTAATTTCTTTAGGTGTAGGTTAGGTTGTTTATTTTGGATTTGTCTTGCTTCTTAAGGTAGGCCTATATTGCTATATATTTCCCTCTTAGGAACAAAAGTGGTCCTAAGAGGTCCTAGGACTGTCTTTTTTTTTTTTTTCATTTTCACTTGTTTCCATGTGTTTTTTATTTCTTCTTTGATTTCCTGATTGATCCATTCAGTGTTTAGTAGTATGTTGTTTAACCTCCATGTATTTGTGTTCTTCCCAAATTTTTCTTGTTGTTGACTTCTCATTTCATAGCACTGTGGTCAGAAAAGATGCATGTTATGATTTCAGTTTTTTTGTATTTGTTGATACTTGTTTTGTGACCTAATGTGTGATTTATTCTGGAGAATGTCCCATGTGCACTTGGAAAGAATGTGTATTCTGTTATCTTAGGATGGAATGTTCTGAATATACCCGTAAGTCCATAGTGTCCTGTGTGTCATGCAAAGCCATTGTTTCCATATTGATTTTCTGTTAGATGTCTGTCCATTGATGTAAATGGGGTTTAAAGTCCTCTACTATTATTGTATTAGTATCAATTAGTACTTTTATGTTTGTTATTGTTTTATATATTTCGGTGTGCCCATGTTGGATGCATAAATATTTACAATTGTTAGATCTTCTTGTTGGATTATCCCCTTTCTATGAGGTAGTGCCCTTCTTTACCTCTTGTTACAGTCTTTGTTTTAAAGTCTAGTTTGTCTGATATAAGTAAGTATTGCTATTCCATCTTTCAGATGTTTCTCCATTTCCTCACTTTCCATTGGCAGGTGTCTTTTGATCTAAAATGAGTCTCTTGTGGGCAGTATACATATATGGGTCTTGTTTTTTTTTGTCCATTCTGACATCCTATGTCTTTTGATTTGAGTGTTTAGTTCACTTACATTCAAAGTAATTATTGATACGTATTTATTGCCATTTTATTACATATCATTGTTTCTGAAGATTTTCTCTGATCCTTTCTTGTCTTTGTCACTTTTGGTCTCTCCTTTACAGTCAATCAGTTCCCTTTAATATTTCTTGCAGAGCTGGTTTAGTGGTCATGAACTCCTTCAGTCTTTGTTTGTCTAAGAAACTCTTTATCTCTCCTTCTGTTCTGAATGATAGCCTTGCTGGACATAGTATGCTTAGGTGCAGATTTTTTCTATTCTGCACTTTGAATAAATCATGTCACTCTCTTCTGGCTTGCCAAGTTTCTGTTGAGAAATCTCCAGCTAGCCTTATGGGTTTTCTTTCGTGAGTTAAGGACTACTTTCGGCTTCTTGATTTTAAGATTTTTTTCCTTATCACTATATTTTGCAAATTTACTTACAATACGTCTTGGTATTGATCTGCTTTTGTTGATTTTGATGGGAGTTCTCTGTGCCTCCTGGATCTGAATATCTGTTTCCCTCCCCACATTAGGGAAATGTTCAGCTATTATTTCCTTAAATAAAATTTCTGCCCCCTTTTCTCTCTTCTTCTTCTTCTTCTGGGACTCCTATAATACAAATATTATTATATTTGATGGAGTCACCATGTTCCTAAGTCTATTCTTGTGTTCCATAATCCTTTCCCTCTTTTATTCAGCTTCATTATTTTCCATTATTTTGTCTTCTAGGTCACTAATTTGGTCCTCTGCTTCTTCCTGCCTGTTGTTCATTGCATCAAGCCTGTTTTCAGTCTCATTTATTTCATTCTTTATCCGTGATGAATTCTTTTTTTAACTCTTTTTTCTCCGTGGTAAGGATCTCCCTGCTGTTTTCTATTCTTTTCTTAAGTGCAGTGAGTATCCTTATGATTGTTGCCTTAAATTCGCCATCAGATATGTTACTTATATCTGTTTTGCTTAGACCTCTGGCCATCACCTTATCTTGTTCTTTCATTTGGGATAAATTTGTCCATCTTTGCATTTTGTCTAAGTCTCTGCCTTCTTCTTTGTATTAGAAAAGCCAGTTATGTTTCCTGTTGCTGAACTTAATCTCTTTATGAATAAGATATCATGTAGTGTCTAGGGCCAGTGTTCAGGCACTTCGGGGAGCATCTCTAGTGTGTGCTGTATGTGCTCTGCTATTGTGTTGTGGCTGTCCTGTCTTTCAGGCCAGTCATCTGCAGAGGCTCCCTTGCCTGTTGTGGGCAGTGTTTATAGTCCTTGGCCTGAATATGGCAAGTTTTAACTAGGTGGGTTGTGGTCTGCTTGTGAAATGAGACCTGATACCACTTCAATGAGAACTGAGTCCCTGCAGAATTCTCTGGTTGGGAGACATGATGATGGCAAGGGTTTGTGCTGCTCTTCTGAGGGAGGCACCCACTGCATTGAGACCGAGGGAAACTTGACTGAGAGGAGTAGTCCCAATGAAGCACAGGGGAGTGGAGCTTGGTGTAAGCAAGTTAGGTAGCCAGTATAGGTGCTGGGCTGCTTCCTGCAGGTAGCTCCATTTTTGCTGAGGGGTGGGGGAGGGAAATGGCTCCAGCCAGCTCCTTTGTTCCCAGAGAAGCATGTCCGTGAACGCTGCCTCTCAGAGACATGCTCCAAGAAAGCGAATAATCTCCCAGCTGTGTACCCCAGGTGTTGTTTAGATCACTGTTTCCATGCTGTCTGCTTCTAGATTTTTTGCCTGCCTTCTCCCCAGGAACAGCATAGTACCCTCCCCGCTCTATCCTAGTCAAGTCCACTGACCTTTAAAACTCTAGGCATTAAGTCCCGCTAGTTGCAAGAACTCATGAAATTTGGCACCTCTCAACTCATGAAATTTGGCACCTCTCATTTTCCAAGCCAATGGCTTTGGGGAAATGTTCTCCTTGTGTATTACACTGGGTGCTTCTCTCTCTCTCTCGCCCTTCTCCATGACCAGAGCTCCCTCTCCACAGCACCTGCAATTGATCCTTTTCTCCCCTAAACCATGTCTCTGCACTCCCTACCATCTTTGATGTGGCCTCTTATGTCCCTCTAGTTGGAAGTGTTCTGTCAGTGTTCATTCAGGTCTTTTTCTGGGGGTATTTAGGATGATTTAATGGTTAGCTAGTTATGGTCATAGGATAAGACAAGCCTAGAGTCCTACTCCACCGCCATCATCCCTCTCCTATAATCCAGTTCTTGTTTTTGATATCTTCTTGAGGTCACATGAAAGAGTCACAGAAGGCTGACATCAGCCACCTATTGCAGTTTTAATACACAGTGCTTTTTATAGATTCTGGATATAAATCCTTTGTAAGATATATGATTTGAAAAGTTTTTCTATCAGACTGTGGCTTGTCTTTTAATTTTAGTGGTTATCTATCAAACAATAGAAGTTTTAAAATTTTGATGAAGTCTAATTAATCAATTTTTCCTTTATAGGTCATGATTTTAATGTTACATCTAAGACATCTAACACAATTACAGAAATATTTTATCTCACATTTTCCCTAGAATTTTTATAGTTTTATCTCTTACATTTAGGTCTATAATCCCTTTTGTATGGTGTTTTGTAAAGATTTAATATTATTATGATTGCTTTCTTTGCATATGAATATCCAATAATTCCATCACCATTTATTGAAAAATTATCCTTTCCCCCTGAATATCTTTGGCTCTTTGTCAAAAATCAATTGACCATAAATATAAAGGTTTGTTTCTGAACTTCCTATTCTGTTCCATTGATCTATATGTCAATCTTGATGCTGATCACACTGCCTCGATTATTATAGCTTTATAGTAAGTTTTGAAGTTGGGTAGTGACATTCTCCTTTGTTCTTCATTTGTAAGTCATTATCCTTGTACTACTTCTTTCAGTGTAGGCAATGATTTAATTTCCAATCCCAGAAAAGTTTTTGAAAAAGAGATCGTCTTTTCCTTTACATCTCTGTAATGTGTTAGGATCTTCTTACTGGCTCATATATAAGTTAGCTTTTGTAACATAACATACCACCTCAAACCTAGTGGCTTCATAGAATACACATTTATTTAGCTAACAATTCCAGGAGTCAGCAATTTGGGATGTGCTCGGCTGAGCAATTTTTTTTTCTCCTGCTTTTTCATGTGTCTGTGGTCAACAGCCTGTCCCTTTGGTAATGCTACTTTTGGGGTTGACTGGACATCAACTGGGGCAATGGTGGGTAACTAGGTCATGAGTTTTTCATCATCCATCAGAGTAGCCTGAGCTTGTTCCCATGGCAGCAGAGTACCAACAACTCAGGAGGGAAAACCTTTCAAGTCTCTGCTACTGTCTGTTTGCTAATGTCCCATTGGTCAAAACAAGCAACAAAGCCAAGACCAACGTTAATTTGGTAGAGTTCTACCAAAAGTGAATACAGGGATATATGAACTAATTGAAGGCATTGCTGGAGTCAGTATACCACAGTTTTTGGCAACATGGTGGAATTAGCTGCTTTGAATATGAAGAGAACCAAGTTTCTGGGGATGAGCCAAGCCAAAGTTTAATGAACCAGTTATTTCAAAGCAACAGTTTTGTTCACTGGGACTTACTTTTCCACAGATTTCCAATCCACAGAGCCCACATTTCATCCAGGAGCTAACACTAGAGACTAAGGACATAGAGAAATAAAATGGCTCCTTATAATTTTCCTTATTATCATAAAACTTTTAATTTGGGGAAACGAAAAGAGCCCACAATATTTCCTCAATAACATTTAGGGACCTTCAGTTTCAACCCTTCCTACCTTAACAGGATTCACTTTCAGAATAGAATAATCTTAGAGATCTTAGTGATCATACACACCAAATCTGAAGTTTGTCCCTTAGAGTTTCATTGAAGGGAGAGTATCT
Source organism: Ursus arctos (assembly GCF_023065955.2). Classification (NCBI taxonomy): domain Eukaryota; kingdom Metazoa; phylum Chordata; class Mammalia; order Carnivora; family Ursidae; genus Ursus; species Ursus arctos. Next base: position 37,872,477 of record NW_026622952.1, read on the forward strand.
TTACATGACCAAGTCTAAGTATCAGGGCATCCTGACATTAGGAGTCACCACTCCTGTATAGATGACCAAATCACACAAGTGTTTTCCTGTACTTTTCTGGAAAAAAATTACAAGGAGCTACTAGGTTTTTGGTAGGAGATGAAGGTTTAATTCCAAATTCATAAGAGTCGAAATTAATTATTGTCTTTTTCTCCATGTGATATGGGTCCCCATCTGCATTAGAGCCCTTGTTGCTGCTGCTGTTATGAAAACACTTGGAATATTCTAGCAAATGGGTGGTCTTGGGAGTAGATGAGAGGAAGGAAGCTGCATGGTCTACACTCAGACCGGTGAGTTAAAATGACCTACTGCAAGTCTTTGGTGAATAGTTTCAGTGTGTTAGAGCAGTAGCTCTGGGTTAAGTGTATTACTTGGGCCAACCAGGAAAACTCACCACTGATGACATTATATCGAAAGCAATAATTTAGCAAATAGTTTTACAAATACAATCTCTTTGAAAATTGGGGTTGATCTGAGTTGTCTTTATTTCAGAATATATAGATAAAAGCTGGATTTATATGGGAACTTAGATAGACTTTTTTTGGCTAAATTAACCAATTAATTCAATTCCGTGCAATGTACAAGGCCATGTCAGCAAGGCTCCTTGATTATCTCCTTCTCTGACAAATTTGTTGGTTAAAATTATTACTTAATATATTATGATGGGATTGTGGCTATGGAATTGGACCGAACAAATGTAAATCGTTGCCAGTCCAGATCAGTTCATGGGCCTAGGAAGAGACTGGTTTCTTACAGGTGACTGTCCTGGCTATCATTGTATAAAGAAGCTTCTGAGGACACGAAGACTTGTCCTTGGTCCGAGACAGGTGTAGTTTCTGCCTTGTGAATGGTGGTTTCATGGAATCACCTGCAGGCTTCAAACTCCATTTAAATATGTGGATGAAACAAGAAAGATGCTGCCTGACAAAGCTGAGTGGCTTTGTTAATTAAATCACCAGTGGAAAATTTATAAGCTTTAATTAGTATAAAATAAGCCACAGAAATAAAGATAGTGATTAAAGCACGCCAATCTGATTAGAATCACAGTACGTGTGGTTCCAGGCTTCCTGATGCTAGAGACTCGCCAGGCCAGTGGAGGCTGGGGAGATGCCGGAACCTGTTTAGAAGAAGAGGGCACTTTCACCCAAACCTGGAGCTGCTGTTGGACTGCTAAATCATTTGGGGGGGATTATGCCTGAAAAGCACAGGCATTGTTGAATTGATAAAAGCCTTCTTTCTGCGAGGAAGCCTATAAAATCCATGACCACCTGCCGTGGAAGGGAGCTGAATCTAACTTCAGAGCTCTGAGCAAGATTTTACCCAGCCTCTCAAAGCTTCGTACTTAAGAAAAGTTTGTAGAGTCAAAAGATTGTGAGTTGTCCATACTTTCTTTATTCAGACCCACACAATGAAAGCCTTGTCCATTCGAGACATTTAGACAAAGAGTTTCTAAGTATCTTGTGTATGGAAGGGAATGTTAAATTTGATGCCGTACAAATCACACCATTAAAGCAGAAGGTGAATCCTCTCCAATGTTCAGTTCCTTGGTCTAACTTCGTATCAAACTAATTTTAGTTTATGAGTGCAGATAGATGGAAACTGTCCACGTCCCTTCCAGCGATTCCCAGTTTTCCATGCCCCAGTTTCTGGTTTGTAAAGCTTCCAATCAGCTCAAAGGCTGGATGCGAAACCAGGTCATGTGTCTCCATTATTTCCTATGTGTGCATGCAGAACATTGTTTATGAGGTTTTCATAATATTTAGGTAGTCATAAACCAACAGAAACCATAACAGAACTCCACTTTTCAAACAAATCATAACCAAAGTTTTTAGAAGATATTCAATTATAAATTAAATAAAACGGCACAGTTTATACTGACTTAGGCTTCTAATATTTGGCATCAACTCTTTAAAATTTTTATTCCTTCACTGTGGGCTTATGATAAGAAAGGATTTTCCTTTGGTGTCACAAATGCTGAGACGTAAGAAGAAATTCATTTTCAGTGGCTAGTATTATGACAGAAGGTTATGGCCATTTCAAATCAAATCATTTTTTAAAAAATGGACAATTTTATTGTCAGTTTAATGGGATAGATTTCAGCCACAATTGTGTCACCCTACCTACTGAAATTATTTAGTTCAAAATAAACCAACATTTTTTCACTATAGATTTTTCATTAAAAATATCTGCTAAGACAAAAGAATTTTCTTTGGTGCTTATGGCTAGAATATAAAAGGCTGGAGTGAACAACTGCTGAAATATACTTGGATTCAGTTCATTAATTCAATTCCTTATATGCCTCTAATTCATTAATTATAATTCACAATATATAATTTATGGCCATCACAAAAGACAATGTGAAGTTGAACTTCGGTTGCACTGCTATGTATGTGGTAACAGAAATATTTTTTTCTTAGCCAATGAATGCTTGTTGAGAACCCCAAAAGATACACTATTCCATCCTGTATGTTGGTATCTTTTTCAAAGAATAGGTATGGATCTGGTGAATAGACAGGATACTTGTCTTTCTTAGATTTTTAATAGATACATATTGATAATGGGTGTTCAATCCAGACATTTAGAGATAGAAACACTAACGAGGTAGAACATTGATTCTTTAAGCTCAGAGTCTGCTCTCCCTTCCCCCCTTTCTTCTGAGTCCGAAAGCCCTTAGGTGGGGCTGAGCAAAGCGGGCACCTGTTAGGGCAAAGGCAGTGACACAGCACAGGTATTGTTGCTTGAGCGGGTTGAGGATGGTGTTTGCACTGCCTGGGCTGGGGTGTTGAAGCCCCACTGAGAGGTGTTGGGATGAGCAGGTTTTCTGCACAGGGAGGGGCAGGTGGGGTGCTTATAGAAGCCCCAGCAAGGGGCCTGGAGTCAGGATGGGTGAAAACACCTCCCTTCTAGGAGACAGAGGCTTAGGTGGCTCACTGATGGGTGTAGAAGACTGACTGCAGGAGGAGGAGAAAGTCCACATGTTGGATGATTATGGCCTGGACTGGGGACTTGGAGCTCCAGGGGGTGCAAAGGGCATGCGCATAGCCTGGCAAGGGGTGCAGAGCCCAAGAGGGAGGAGGAGGCTGCCGGTGTGCAGGCCCTGGTGGTGTGACCCAGCATAGGTCACGAAGGCTGAGAACGAGGTGAGAAGAGCACGCTGGTGGGAGGCCAAGGTGATGGCGGCAGCACCCGTGGTGCAGATCACAGCCCTGCATGCAGAGGGCACCTGTGCAGGGGTGTGGCGGCCTGGCTGGGGGTGGTCAGACAGAACCTGCATGGAACTGGTGGTGGAGGTGCTCTGGTGGGAAACTGGTCACCCTCTGGGGGACTGAGTGAATAAGAAAGTATAATGAAGAGAAAAAGAAACAGGTTTCTCATTGTAGGAAATAGAGGAAGTGAGAAAACTGAAATAAACCCATGGGGTTAGCTTGGAATTAGGGTATGGGTCTGGATTTGTGGTTTTCAGTATTTAGGTGTAGGTAGCTGTATACACATGTGAGTAAACACTGACAAGGGTGTATGTGTGCATACATCTATGTGTACAGTATGTGCGTGCATATACACGCGTGTGTTTCCTAGCTGAGTCCAAAGAGATCTGTGGAGTGATGACACTCCAGTGTCAGCCAGAGGCTGGTATCCAGAATCCATACTCCAGTAAAAGAACCTGGATTCCTTGGAGAAATGGGTGATTCTAGGGACAGATCAGGATAATTACAAAATAAATAAGAGGTATCTCATTATGCTAGAAATTAAGGAAGTACTCAAAGAATGAGGAGGACATTTTAAAAAGACATAGGAAGCTTGATGGCCAAACAAGAGACAATTTTAGCATCAAAACAAACAATAATAGTAAACCTTTTCCTTACAGTAGACTACCAACTGCCTAATGTATAATGAGGAGGAAAATCATTTGGCAGCCAATGTAATAATAATTCAGGCAAGAAACATCAATGGATATAATTAAGTGGTAGAAAATTTGACGAAGAGTAGAAGAGGTTCTTAAAGTTCCTTCCCAAAGGGACAAAGAGTAACTTTATGATAAAGAAATCTGCAGACAACAACTTGACCAAGTGAACGAGGTGAACATTACCAAAAGGGACAAAGCAAGATCACAGAGCACCTGACAGGGTTCAAGAAGACCACAGCATCACATCTGTGACATTTCTGCCAAAAATAGATAATCTGAACATAATCACAAGGAAACATCAGACAGCCAGAGTGAAGGACATCCGTCCAAATAACTGGCCTGTAATCGCCAAAGTTATCAACGTCATGACAGCCAGGGAAGCTGGAGGAATGTTTGAGACCGAAAGAGATTAAAGAAACACCGTCACCAAATAGGATCCTCCATAGAACTCTTTGCTAAAACACATACTCTTGCTCAACTGGGGAAACTTGTATGTGGATTAGATGGTAGTAATATATTAATACTCAGTTCTTTATTTTGATTACTCTATTGGGGCTTTGCAGAAGAAGATACTACTTGTAGGAAATACATTCTAAAATAATTGAAGGTAACAGGACATCAAGGCAGCAAAACTATTTTGAAAGTTTGAAATCATTTTCAAGAGAAAAAAAAAAATATCAGGAATCTAAGACAATCTGTTTTCCAGAGCTGTCTGTGCAATGACCTGGCTGAGGGAGGACAAGTCACTTCATCTCTTTAAGTTTCTATTTCCTCCTCTCTTAAATAAGGGGGTTGGACTAAATTATCTTGCATCTCTTTATAGATCTAATACCATAAGGTTCTCAGGCGTCAATCAAGAACATTGTCCTTAGGGGTTAGTCAAGAACGGGATAACTGGTAAAAAGCTCCGGAAGAAGAATCATTGTGGCTGCGTTTTGTGAGAGCCGAGATTCCCTGTAGTGCCAGACAGAGGAGGAGGGCATGCAAGGAAGGGCACACGATCTGAGCCAAGTTACACACAGGAAGAGACAAGGTCTGATTTTTTGTTTGAGAGCTTTCTTTTTTTTTTTTTTAATTCAGTTTCAATTAGCCAACTGATAGTACATCATAAGTTTCAGATCTAGTGTTCAATAATTTATCAGTTGCGTATAACACCCAGTGCTCATCACATCACATGCCCTCCTTAATGCCCATCACCCAGTTACCCCATCCCCCACCTACCCCCTTTCTATTCCCCTCCCTCCCTCCCTCCATCCTTTCTTTATCTGGCAAACATTTATTAAGCATTTCCCACATTCGAGGCACTGGGTGAAACGCTGTGGGGAGTAGAGGCAAAAAAAAAAAAAAGATAGTTTCTGTTCTCAAATTGCTTGGAGTCCAGTAGAAGAGGAAAGACATACATTAAAAAAGCGACAGCAAACAACAACAAAAAGCCTCAAACTCTGCTTCTGCTACAGTAGTTCTGTCCCTCTGATGTTCAGAATGAATCAGCCTTTTGATCAACGACCTTTTTCCTTCCCCTCCCCCAACACATTCCTTCCCCTTATTTGATTCTTTTATAGATGGGGCAACATGTGACTTTGATAGGCCTATACTTTATCAGGAAAAAAATAAGCCTTGGTCAAGTGAGTAGTACTCTGGAGACTTTATCTGCCTCATGCCTCTAGGAATAAAACGGAACTTATCTCTTTGATTTTTAAACCCAGAGAAACTCTGCTTTCCCTTTCTTACCACTGGAAAAGCTGCAGTTTAACGATTTATGTATGAAATGGTTAATTTCATTAGGTAAAATTGTGAAATACAACATGAATTGGGTTCCTCTTAATATAAGCCATCTTTCCAAGCTGGTAAAATGATAAGGTGTATTAATTTATATAATATTGTTATAACACCATATTATGACATTACATTATAATGTCGGGGAATTTATATGCATGCCACTGAAAATCAGTAAGGGCGTTAATCTGCACAATCCATATTATTTTCTTTATCGGTCGTTTTGGAAAAGATACGGAAAATTATATTGCTTGAATAAAATATGTTTTAAAAGTGAATTTCCAAATAAAATTTTCCCAAATGTTCATCCTTGTTCATTAAGCCTGCATGAGAGGGACTAAGGCAGCCATTAAGTGGTGGTTCAATGGCTCTCTGTTTGAAGTGTGCACTACTGTTCCAGCCCATAATGTGTCTATTGTTTTGGAAAATGCTAATTGTTAAATTGATTGTGATATTCATGTTCCGACACTCCAGTTGAACGCTGCACAGTGCCCCATGTGATGATGGAGAAGAGCTTGTTGTTTGATGCCCAGCGATAGCAAATCCACACACATCTATCTCAATTGTGAAAGGTTGTTTCAGTGCCTTGATTGTTTTTCTAAATGCGAATGGCTTAGACCAGAGAAGGGTAGTGCAAGAGATTAAATTACACTTGTTCCTTTCATTAGCAAAGTTGCTCAGATTCATAGATGCTGAGCAAGGAAATTGCATTTTATGTATTTGTAATGGATTCTGAGGGTGGCTGAGAAAGCCAGCGTGGCATGGCTGAGTGCACAATGCACCAGGAGCTGGGAATGTGATTCTGGTCCTGCTCTGATGCTCTCTTTGACTATGTGATATTGGCAAGTTACTCTTTGGGATCTCATCTAAGAAGTAAGGATATATGAAATACCACTATGTCAAATTTCTTGCTTGTTACGGTACTTAAGTTAATATGGGAAAAACTGACAAATAACTTCCAACTAGTCTTTCATCAAATAGACACCAAGTCCCTTTTATTGTGCTAAGAACTGTGTTTATAACAAAAGTATAAAGATTAATAAAACATAGCATGTGTCATTGAGAGTTCATAATCTAGCTTAATACTGGCAGACTAATGATAAATGTAGTGCAGTGATGTTATAATAAGTCCCATAATATACCTAAATGTAATTCAAGATCCTAGATTTGATACTGCAACAGGAAAAAAATATTGCTATAATGAACATTGCTGGAAAAGTTGTGCTGAATTAATGTCACATTTCCTGAGTGTGATAATTGTATTATGGTTATTTAAGAGAATATCTTTGTTCTTAGGAGACATGCTGACATATTTAGGGTCATGATATCTACAACCTAGTCACAAATGATTCAGTAAAATATATGTTTATACACACACACACACACACACACACACACGAGAGAGGCTGAAAGCAGACATAGCAAAATATTTACAATTGGTGGAAGTAGAATATGGATATTCCTTTATGATTCTTAAATCTTTTCTGAAGGTAATAGCTAGAAAAAGTAATGTGTGATACAATGTAACAGGAATGCAAGATAATTACATGCAAGATAATTATAATAGCTAGTCCAATGAAACAGGATGTTAAATCCTCTCATTGTATAAGTCTGAGGCCCCAAAGATGAAACATATTAGTGACAAGTGCCCAATGATTCTAGTCCAACACCCCCACAGGACCAGGTAAGATGTGGCCCAGATCATGTCCAGTTCATTAGCTTCTTCCAGCTCCTATGGGAGAAGAGGGAAGATTATTCTGAGACACAAAAATGGTTAAGTAACTTGCCTAAAGTCACACAATAGGTCACAGAGCCAAGAAGTCAAAATCAGGCTTTTGCCAAGTGGTCTCCTTGTTCTACCAGTCTGTGGTGCCTCTAATAATCTTGTGTTGAATTCGGTTGGGATGTTTCATGTTAGACTGTTTTTATTTTTATTTTCTCTGCCTACTTTCTCAAGTTTAGTTTAGACCAAAAATGTCCAAAGGAGCCCAAATTATGGTTGCATGATTTTTAGTGAATTAGTCAAATCGAAACTTTGCTGATCTGATTACTTCCAGAGCCCTGATGATTGTGATTTGGCCTGTCATAATGATTATAAATGGTTATAAGTGATTTGTCTGGTCATTGATTTTGAAGACTTTCAGAGCAATCAGATCTAGCATGTGCAGCAAGTTGGATCTTTAAATATATTTTTAATGCATATAAAATACGTCTATCTTAAGGGAAGTAACAACCATCCAGTTCATCATCATCAGAACTGAGATTAAACTATGAAGAGGGATATTGAGTACCCCTCCTCCAAGCCTTTACCCAAGCTGCTCTTATGAGAACAGTGCCTCAAGAAAGAGACTACATCAGCTTGAATCAGGACAAGACTTCATCTTGAGTTTAGGGAACTTTATGTATTTTGGAAGATATTCAGGAATAAAGTCCTGAAAATGTTCTTTACACATTCATAAAAAAAGAAGGCACAGTCAGATAGTTAGGACAAAGATATTTGGGGGAGAAACCTGTGAATACTAAGGACCTTTAGAAAAATTCTCTAAGAGAGTGCTTTGCTATTAGTAGAGGAGCCAGAACAGGAGCAGAGAGGTTAGACTTTGAACTTAAAGGAATGATGATCGTTGGAGTCTGCAATTTGGAGCAAACTAGTCTTGCATTTTATTCCTCTGATGTTTGTTTCTTTGCACTGTGAAGATTCAACCTTCAAAGCAGAACCTGACAGGTTGTGCTCTGTTAATCTAGCCTTCTGGGAAACTGTCTTCAGTTGAATAATAGCAGCAAATCTGTGAGTTCACTCCTGTTCGCGGGGCTCATTCATCTCAACCAAGTGGCAGCAGAGGCCTTAAATGAGCCATACAGAAGTGCATCTCGCAAATAACTTCAACTGGGAGTGTTGAATAATGTTACTTTTAGCTTTTTAAAAAAAGTTTTACTATGTTCATCATGAAGCCTAATGGAAGGTATTTTGCATTTTGAGAGGAGGAGTTATAATGTGCAAATTTTCCAGAATCTAAATTATTTAAATGGTAATCCAAAGACGTCCCTTGTCAGAAGCAATATTATTTTATACATGCCAGAGAAGAGGAACCATTGTGCCTCATCCCAACCAGAAATCTTGAATAGTGACTAGTGCATTTCGTGAAGAGTTAGGCAGTGAATTCTTGATACGCAATATGTTCCTTTTTTTGGTATCTATTTTTAATAGTATTTCTGTCAATTCTCTTGAGATAAAAATTTGTCTACATTAGAGAAATTTTCATTTTTTGGTCTATGATTTTTACCTCTTCTTTGTTTTACTTTTTATTATTTTTCACTCTCATTGAGATACAATTGATATGCAGCACTGTATAAGGTTAAGGTATACAGCATTATGATTTGACTTACATATGGCATGAAATGATTACCACAATAAGTTAACATTCATCATCTCATATAAATTAAAAAGAATTTTTTTTCTTACAATGAAAACTTTTAGGATTTATTCTCTTAGAGACTTTCAAATATGCCGTACAGCTGTGTTAACTCAGCCACCATATTGTACATCACATTTCTAGACTTATTTATCTTATAACAGGCAGTTTGTACTTTTTGACCACCTACTCCCATTTCCCCCACTCCCCGCCTCTGGTAACCACAAATCTGATCTATGCATTTTTCTTTTTTTTTTTCTTTTTTTTTCCCCCCAGATTTCAAATATAAGTGAGATCATGAAGTATTTCTCTTTCTCTGTCTTATTTCACTTAACATAATGTCTTCAAGGTCCATCTGTGTTGTTACAATGGCAAGACTTCCTTCTTTTTTATCATTGAATATTCACACATATATACATACACACATAGGTATGTGCACACATGTAACTTTGTTTCCAGTCTTGGCTGTTGTAAATAATGACACAATGAAATATTTTCCTTTCGATATTCTCCCGTGACAAATGTAGGCCATAGTACGAAGCAACCCTTGGTTGTATTCAATTGATCATTTATTATATAATGCTTGCTTTACGTTCTCATTGTTTCATGTGCACAAGTACTGTTTCTCCTCAGTTGCAAGACAGGCTGCTGGGGCCTCCACAGAGCGGGAGGGAATAAAAGATACAGACAGGCTCAGGCTAATGGAATTCTCCTTGTGGAGAGCTGCATGGAGAAGGCTGGTTTTTACAGAACAGTGCCTGGGGAACAGTGGTGTCTCTGGTGACAATCTGGGTAGGGTTACTGTCCCAAGGGTCTAATCAGTTGAAGAGGACATGGAAGCAGGAAGTCAGTAAACAGGGGTCAGGATGCAGTTAGGGGGATGCCATCACCTTAGTTCCAGGGGGTTCTAACTTTAAGGAATGTCCAAGCCAGCAGTTTAAAGGTGGAGGGAGTATGTCCAGCCCCTAAGGCTGGAAGGTTGCTGATCACTAATCGACAAAGACATTCATGGCCCTGAGCCTGGATCTCCTCAGGTCAGTGCCCTTTGACAGGTACTGTGACTGGATCAAGACTGGCATGGGAATTAAAGCCCATGTGCCCTTCCTGACTGTGTATTATATTTATATGAGGCAGGCTGTTAAACTGGATGTTTCCACCTAGAGACCCAGGCACAATAAATAACAAGAACCAAAATAAAATGTGCCATAGACTACCAAGATGAAAATTACTAATTCAAGTTTGAACTGTTTATTTGGGAGCTGGTTACATGATCTTGGGTCTCTTTACAGGGGCCCTTCACCAAGATCAAAAATAAGGGTTAAGTGAGATCGGGAAAGGATCTTGCGAGGACAATTTCTATGTAGAAATAGCATTAAGGATGGGGTGCCTGGGTAGCACCGTGGGTCAAGCCCCGCGTGGGGCGCTCAGCGTGGAGTCTGCTTGGGTTTCTCTCCCCTTCTCCCTTTGCCCCTCCCCACTGAACTCTGTCTTTCTAAAATAAATAAATAAAATCTGAAAGAAAGAAAGAAAGAAAGAAAGAAAGAAAGAAATTATGAAAGAAAGAAATTATGAAAGAAAGAAAGAAAGAAAGAAAGAAAGAGAAAGAAAGAAAGAAAGAAAGAAAGAAAGAAAGAAAGAAAGAAAGAAAGAAAGAGAGAGAAGGGAGGGAGGGAGGGAGGAAGGAAGGAAGGAAGGGCATTAAGAGCCACAGTGCCCTTAAGGGGTATACTCCCTTCGTCTAAGGCTATTAAGGTCTGTTGTCATGGATAACTTGGCAAGTTCACAGTTAAAAAGAGCACAGGGCATGGGTACCACAGTCATGCTTGAGAAAGCTTCAGTGGCTTGTGTGGAAGGGAAGAATGCTGTAGTTGAGAAGAAAATGCATTCCTCAGGAACAGACGTCAATAGGGTGTGAGTGCTGAGGGCATCATACTGATGACATTCTTTTTTAGAGAGATAGTATGAGCGGTGGGGGAGGGGCAGACGGAGAGAATCCCAAGCAGACTCCACTCCCAGTGCAGAGCCTGAGGCAGGGCTCCATCCCATGACCCTGAGATCATGACCTGAGATGAAATCAAGAGTCAAAGAGTTGGATACTTAACCGACTGAGCCACCCAGGCGCTCCAATGGGAAGCTAGCCCAAGGGGTTTTCCTTCCCGGGGATGACGACCCAGATGGTAAGTAGCTGGAAGGTACCCCCACCGGGGACAGAAACTGAAGTGGGACTGAAGGTCACAGGCTCAAGGAGAGATGCTGCCATGTCACAGGAGTGGCAACTGACGGGTCCTGCTAAGGAAACCTCAAAGAACTCACATGAACACCTACACGAGGAAGCCAGCTTTGAGATACCTGCAAGGCTTGGAAAGCATGACACCCACCCACGACAGTGACGGATATGCAAGAAGTGCGGGTATTTCTGTCACTTTTATATCCAACCCCCTCCAGCCTGAGCCTGTGGAAGCTGAAGGCAGAACTGAGATTGAACTTTAAATCAAGTTAGAACTTGTTACTATTATCTGGGAAAGGGGATTTACATTGCTTGAGAGCATATTTGGTAAAGTTACCATAGGCCTTTCTATTACCAAGACGTGGCCAAAAGCATCTAGAAGTGCCTTCGTTATCACTCAAGGGCAACAGGTTGGGCTGCAAGTACTGAATGGGTTTGATGGGGTGGAGGCGAATAAAAATAAAATTGCATATATAGTTCACTCATTCATTTGTCCACTCATCCAGTGCATATTTATTAGACACCTTCTATGTGCCAGGGGCTATTTTCAGCACTGAAAATAGGTGAGTGATAAAAATACTAAGAAAAAAATCTGCTTCACGGTGTCTGATAGGGAGTATATGTTTAACGTTGTGGAGGTGTATACACAGAAACGCACATGGACGGACAGATCTCCGAATGAGCTGCCTGGATGTTCTACTTATTTTCTACCATCTCTTTAAAGTTTTGGTGAAACCCAGAGCTCGTACAGCTAGGGGAGGTCTTGTGATTCTGGTCCTCTCTGTTGACTCACTTATATGCAAGGTTGTTCTGGAATGATCTGTGCTACTCTTCATTCATAGCTGTACCGTATTGCATCATGGTTGCTAAATTAATCACTGAGCTCTCCTGCAAAGTTCAATCTGAGAAGTACTGCTGTTTTTCAACCACGTATATAGCTCAATTCGGTTTTGGATATTTTGTTGCAACACTACAAGTCTCTGCTTAACATTGTTTCTGTGACATAAAAATAGGCCATTTTCCTGCTCTTCAGTACACAAGACCATTGAGAAGGAATTTGGTCTCCAATGACAATTTTTGTGTGAGTTTCCAGGCGGGGAAGAATTAGTAGGATTTATATTCAATGCAATCTAGTCAGGGTCTGGCTGGTAATGTGCTTTGACCACTCCTGTGGCCTCCCCCGACTCCTGAGACTCAGCCTGCCTTGCAGGTCCTTCTAATGCAGGACAGGAAAAAAGGATCGCTTTGACTTATGGTGAGAAGAGAAAAATGTTCATGCTGAATGCTCTACTGTGGTGTAAAATCTCTTAAATGTAGTGTGTAGCTGTCTTTCTGAAAAATTTGCTCTATCATTCTTTCATCTTCACTTCTGTGCAGTGGAGCAAATGTAAACTAACGGAGTCCAAATTTTAAAGTTGAAAGATTTTGATCATTTAGCAAAAGGAAAATGATGGCATCTTTTAATAAAACATTAAAATAATTATTAACTGATATTTAAAATACTGATATTTAAAACATGTGAAATTTTAAATTCTCTTGATAGACATTTACTTATTTGAAAACTTTGTGGGGGTGCCCGGCTGGCTCAGTCAGTAGAGTGTGCAACTCTTGATCTCGGGATTATGAGTTTGAGCCCCATGTTGGGCATGGAGCCTACTTAGAAAAATAAATAAATAAAGTATAGATAAATAAAGTGAACAAAACCTTTTTGAAAATATGATGCCTATTTTTTTCTTCTAACATTGTAGCTGTTGCCTAGTGTCAGGTTCATAAGCTTCTTTAAATGCCATACGGATGTTTCTTAATCCGTCATTAAATTTTTTTTTTTAAGTTTTAGTCCTCATGAGAAGAAAGGGCCCTTCGATGTTTTTGTTGATGTAATTTAGCCATTTCATGAAAACCACTTTGGTTGAACAGTGTTTGCTACATACTGGACCATTTCTACTTGTGAATATTGACAAGTAACCTTTTACCATCAGTTTGTTTGTTCAATAAAAACATTACTGCTCTCTTGCAATGTGGACACAGTACTGGTTTCTGTGTCAGCTAAGAAACAGTGCCTGCCTTGGAGGAGCTCATGATGCAATGTGCTGCGAGGAAAGAGATATGTAAATTTGTAATTTATGCTTTGATAATGCAGAGGATGCAAATTTATAATTTTAATAAAATGTGTTAAAAGCTGAGGGAAAAGGATGTGCAGGCTGCTCCCTATTTCTTTCTTGTTTCTAATGTCTGCCTAACTCCTACTAAGGACAGAGCGATGACACGAGACAATAGGCTCTAAGGAAAGGTTACACATGAAATTGATCAGAAAGATTGCGAATGCTGATGTTGTATGTGTGAACTGTGAAGTGTGGATGTTAATCCTGAAGACGTATGTGTTAATAAACAACGTACATTGAGTATACTGATTAAAACTGTCTGATTAATCCAACAGTAAATGCTCTAGAGGCATTCGATTGAGCTTTTAGAGAATTATTATCTACTTGAGTCTTTTTAATTTATCAGATGCTCCTAATATATTATTTATCACTCACTGGTTTTTGAAGTCATGAGAGTAATGTCATTTGGACACTTCAAAAATACATAACTAGAGATAAACTAATAAAATCATAAATCTTCTTCCAACAATCCACCTTACTTTTCTAACCTTACTTCACAGTTAACTGTTATTCACAAGTAAATCTCTTGAGACACTGTAATAGTAGAGTGCCTAGTTTCAAAGCATATATTCATACAAAATTCCCTTTGCTTACCACTTGGAGCTAGAATTCTGAGAATCATACACTTCAAGTGCACATTTCAGGAAAAGAGAGTAAGTCAGCATGCCAGAGGAGAAGATCCATAGTCAAGGGAGTCACATAGTCAAAGCTGAAGCATTCTGGGAAATATAAACCTATTTGTCATGGGACAAGACGGAGGAATGTAAAACGTCCACAGAGTGTGGCTGTATCCAAACATGAACATTTTATAAAATATCATGGTACACGTTATCCGTTTCACAAGTAAAAGTGAGAGGTCTTTGGATGGGATGAGCCCATAGCAATTGAGATCAACATCACCCACTGACTTCTGAAGGTCAAGATGGTTCTCTTTCCCCAGAACATAAGTAAAATGGAAATTCATAGTTGCGTGTATGGTTGAGCATTTCAGTACAAAGAAGATTAAATTAGAGGTGGCTACTCTTCTACATCTTGCCATATGTCTGTCCTGTTCACATTCTGTCTTCCACTTCTTTTTACCACCCCTCCCCACCCCCCAGGAAAATAAGACAGAATCAGGGAATCTGAGAGAGAAGTGTGATGTGCTCAGGGGATGGGGGGGACAAACAGAGAAGGAAGTGAAATGTCAAAGTGGGCACAGGGAAGAGTAGGATCCCAGGATAAATGGTAGCAAGGTAGAATCATGCTCTTTTTAGATCTTATGTTTCAAGGTTGTTCTTGAGTTTTATTTCTTAGGAGCGTTTGTGTTATCTGTTGGATCTGACCATAATTTGGTCCTCTAGGCAAAGGGGCAAATGCTTTGAAAGAGGTTCTATGTATATAGATTTTTTAAGGTATGTTTTTATTCTTATACAGAGATTTCTAAAATCATTAGCTGGTTGACCATCTGTGGATCTCCCACTCATTATCGTTGCTTCCCCAGTGATGGAGGGAAATGTGAGGCCTCTGATGTCCTGTCATTTTGTCTTTCTTGCATCTTCTTTTTCTGAGATATTTCCTAATATAGTTTATTAAATCTAAGGCTGAACAAGCACTATTGAGCAGCTCCTAAATAGTTTTTAGGCAAAGCGTATCATAATAGTTCACTAATACTCTTCTTACTTGACCTTAAAATGTCTTCTCTTAGCCTGTTGTTGTCAACAATTCCTTATTCTATATGATATTTAGGCAAAGGACCATAAGAACGAAATGCAGAATTAGTTGCAGAGATGAAGGTCATTACTGTAGATCTTAGTGTGTTGGGAAGTGGGTGTCCTGTGCAAATTCTATTAGAATTCTGACAGATGGGATCAAATACCTTGCAGATAAGAAACTATCCTTACAAATATTATAGCTTTATACAGAGAAAAGTGGCTGCTATTTTGTGGAGATGCAGTTCTGTCTCTAATTTCCGTGCATGTAGACAGAGAATCCTATATATATATATATATATATATATATATATATATATATATTATATATAACATATATGTAATCATATATAATCATTATAAATATATATACACACATACAGATAAACTTCTCATCTGAACAATGTTCTAATGGTAAGACCATAGAAATATCTTTGGAAACTATAAACGTTATGCTTTTAAGAGAAAGTGTTCATCTTCCATGTTTATGTAGATTATAATTCTGAAAAGCATTTAATAGGTTTTCTGCAAGGGTGGGATGTTAGATAGAAATCTGAATTATTTTCTAGTGTGGTGGGAATATACCTGCCCTTAATACACTACAATCACCTCACAAGAGGTGTCAGGTGAGGTTGTCAGGTGAGGACCTGTAGTTCTGGGAGTAAATTTTGAAGTTTCCCAAATTGGCTGTGACGGTTAGCACATGAACATTCACTACACACTCACTTGGACAGGTGACATGCTTAATTAATTGTGTTTCATTTCCTTTCCAGCTTTCATAGAAGTTTCTCTCACACTACTTTGCATGATTTTTGGAAGACAGCATCCTCTGAGGACTCTACTTCTCCCATCTTTGGAGAAATTCCTTCTCTGAAGAGGCAAATTAACACAACATGATGCCAAAGCCCAAGGATACGGGGTTCTGGAGGTAGGAGGTGAATGCAGACAGGAAGTTCAAGATCTCACTTTCGAACTATGTTCCTGCCACTGACTGTGTGACCTATGGGACTGCACTTCGTCTTTCTTTGCTTCATTTCACCTGTCAGTTAAAAAGGGCATAATATTTATGTCCACGGTGTCTTGCAAGTCATTCGTTTTTTTGATTTTTACAATGAACTCTTTGTTCATATTGAAGTGAGCCCGTATTATTAACAAATGATACCGTCACAGTGAAAAACTCCTTCCTATGCAGAGAGCCCAAGGGACAGCTCCGGTTCCTATTACTCAGCTGCACATCTTTGCAAATGGATGAGCCTGGCACCATCGCCTAAAGGTCAGAACGCAAAGGATTCGCTGATTCAGCAGAAAGGCTGAAGCCCGGAGCGTCCGTCTACCTACCTAAAATACCTCATCTCTTCTTCTTAGTAGAAATAAGACCTGGGAACACTTAGGGAAGAACAGGACCTTATTGTTACCGAGACCCAAATGTTTTACCTCTGATGTCTGTCTTCTAGGATTCTATTCTTCGGTAGCTACACAGAGAAGTGAGTTCAGATATAACTCACCAGCTGTCAGATGTTCTTAGAACCAGTCTTACCCACTGTGTGCGACTCAAGGAAACTGTCTTTCTCCTGTAGTTGTTTATTCATTTAGAATGAGGCAATATACATAAACTCCTGACTAATAATGAAGTCTAAATTTTGAAAATATCTTCCCATTTTGTTCTTTTTCTAATCTCTCCTCTGGTGCTGTCACTCCAATGGAGAATACTAAAACTAAAGATCTTAAAGCTGAAGTAGTTAATTCTAATGATCATTTTAGAGCAAATAGTTTTTTAGGGAGGCAAAACTATCACAAAGACTAAAATTAGAGTTGGGGACCATTTCCCTTATAATTGTAAATTTATTGCACATTATTACTAGCGTACCTTTTTTAGTAATAATGAGTATTACTATGGCCATTGCTGCTAAATTTTATGATTAAAGTTTGTTTACTACTTCCCATGTAGCATTAAGCACTAAACTAAGAAGTTCACATGCTGAGCTAAGAATTTCGCTCGACAATCATAGCAGGTGGCCACTGTTATTGCCTTCATTTTATAGATGAGGTGTAGAGGGGTTAAAAAGCGTTTACAAGACTAGAAGAGATATTTGAACAAATTGTAGCTGAAAACTTCCCTAATCTAGCAAGGGAAACAAACATTCATGTCCAAGAGGCAGAGAGGACCCCTCCCAAGCTCAGCCATGACAAACCTACACCACGTCACGTCATAGTGCAATTCGCAAATATTAGATCCAAGGATACAGTATTTCTTTGCCAGGGCAAAGAAATTTCTCACGTACCAAGGCAAAGGTATCAGAATTACGTCAGACCTGTCTACACAGACCTGGAATGAGAGAAAGGGTTGGGGGGGGGTGGGCATTTTTAAAGCTCTTTCAGAGAAACACATGCAGCCAAGGATCCTTTATCCAGCAAGGCTGTCATTCAGAATTGATGGAGAAATAAAAACCTTCCAAAATCGCCAGTCATTAACCAATTTCATAACCACGAAACCAGCCCTACAGGAGATATTAAGGGGGGTTCTATAAAGGTAAAAAGGCCCCAAGAGTGATACAGAATAGAAAGTCACAACCGATACAAAGACTTTACTGTCAACATGGCATCATTAAAATCATATCTCTCAATAATCATTCTCAATGCAAATGGCTTGAATGCTCCCATAAACGAAACAGGGTTGCAGCCTGGATAAAAAGAAATGACCCATCCATTTGCTGTCTACAAGAGACTCATTTTGAACCCAAAGATACATTCAGACTGACAGTAAAGGGATGGAGTACCATCTTTCATGCAAATGGACCTCAAAAGAAAGCTGGGGTAGCAATTCTCATATCAGATAGATTGGATTTTAAACTAAAGACTATAGTTAGAGACACAGAAGGGCACTATATTATTCTTAAAGGATGTATCCAACAAGTGGATATGACAATTATAAATATATATGTCCCCAACAGGGGAGCAGCAAGATACACAAGCCAACTCTTAACCAGAATAAAGAGACATATAGATAAAAATACATTAATAGTAGGGACCTCAACACCCCACTATCAGAAATAGACAGAACACCCTGGCAAAAACTAAGCAAAGAATCAAAGGCTTTGAATGCCATACTCGACGAGTTGGACCTCATAGATATATATATAGAACACTACACCCCAGAACCAAAGAATACTCATTCTATTCTAATGCCCACGGAACATTCTCAAGAATAGACCATGTTTTGGGACACAAAACAGGTCTCAACCAATACCAAAAGATTGAAATTATCCCCTGCATATTCTCAGACCACAACGCTCTGAAATTGGAACTCAACCACAAGGAAAAATTTGGAAGAAACTCAAACACTTGGAGACTAAGAACCATCCTGCTCAGGAATGATTTGATAAGCCAGGAAATCAAAAATCAAATTAAACAGGGGCGCCTGGGTGGCACAGAGGTTAATCGTCTGCCTTTGGCTCAGGGCGTGATCCCGGCGTTACGGGATCGAGTCCCACATCAGGCTCTTCCGCTATGAGCCTGCTTCTTCCTCTCCCACTCCCCTTGCCTGTGTTCCCTCTCTCGCTGGCTGTCTCTCTCTGTCGAATAAATAAATAAAATCTTTAAAAAAATCAAATTAAACAATTTATGGAGACCAACGAGAATGAAAACACAACGGTCCAAAACCTATGGGATACTGCAAAGGCAGTCCTAAGGGGGAAATACATAGCCATCCAAGCCTCACTCAAAAGAATAGAAAAATCTAAAATACAGTTTTTATATTCTCACCTCAAGAAGCTGGAACAGCAACAGAGGGACAGGCCTAATCCACTCACGAGGAAGCAGTTGACCAAGATTAGAGCAGAAATCAATGAATTAGAAACCATAAGTACAGTAGAGCAGATCAACAAGACTAGAAGCTGTTTCTTTGAGAGAATCAATAAAATTGACAGACCACTGGCAAGACTTATCCAAAAGAAAAGAGAAAGGACCCAAATCAATAAAATTATGAATGAAAAAGGAGAGGTCACAACCAACACCAAGGAAATTGGAAGGATTATTAGAAACCTTTATCAACAGCTATATGCCAATAAATTAAGCAATCTGGAAGAGATGGAGGCCTTCCTGGAAACCTATAAACTACCAAGATTGAAACAGGAAGAAATTGATTTCTTAAACAGGCCAATTAATTATGAAGAGATTGAGTCAGTGATCAACAACCTTCCAAATAACAAAACTCCAGGCCCAGACGGTTTTCCTGGGGAATTCTACCAAACATTCAAAGAAGAAATAATACCTATTCTCCTAAAGCTATTTCAAAAAATAGAAACAGAAGGAAAGCTACCAAACTCATTCTATGAGGCCAATAATACCTTGATCCCCAAACCAGGCAAAGACCCCCTCAAAAAGGAGAATTACAGACCGATTTCCCTAATGAATATGGACGCCAAAATACTCAACAAGATCCCGGCTAATAGAATCCAACAGTACATTAAAAGGATTATCCATCATGACCAAGTGGGATTCATCCCTGGGATGCAAGCGTGGTTCAACATTCGCAAATCGATCAGCGTGATACATCATATCAACAAGAAAAGTCTCAGGAACCATATGATCCTCTCAATTGATGCAGAAAAAGCATTTGACAAAATACAGCATCCTTTCCTGATTAAAACCCTTCAGAGTGTAGGAACAGAGGGTACATTTCTCAATCTCATAAAAGCCAACTATGAAAAGCCTAGAGCAAATATTATTCTCAATGGGGAAAAGCTAGAAGCCTTTCCCTTAAGATCAGGAACATGAAAAGGATGCCCACTCTCGCCACTATTATTCAACATAGTACTAGAAGTCCTTGCAACAGCAATCAGACAACAAAAAGGGATAAAAGGTATCCAAATCGGCAAGGAAGAAGTCAAAATGTCTCTCTTTGCAGATGACATGATACTCTATATGGAAAACCCAAAAGAATCCACCCCCAAACTATTAGAAGTTATAGAGCAATTCAGTAATGTGGCAAGATAAAAAAATCAATGCTCAGAAATCAGTTGCATTTCTATACACGAATAACGAGACCGAAGAAAGAGAAGTTAGGGAATCCATCCCATTTACAATAGCACCAAAAACCATACGTTACCTTGGAATTAACTTAACCAGAGACGTAAAGGACCTATATTCTAGAAACTATAAATCACTCTTGAAAGACATTGAGGAAGACATAAAAAGATGGAAAAATATTCCATGCTCATGGATCGGAAGAATTAACATAGTTAAAATGTCCATGCTACCCAGAGCAATCTACACTTTCAATGCTATCCCGATCAAAATACCGAGGACATTTTTCAAAGAACTGGAACAAATAGTCCTTTAATTTGTATGGAACTAGAAAAGGCCCCGAATCTCCAAGGAACTGTTGAAAAGGAAAAAAAGCTGGGGGCATCACAATGCCGGATTTCGAGCTGTACTACAAAGCTGTGATCACAAAGACACCATGGTACTGGCACAAAAATAGACACATAGACCAATGGAACAGAATAGAGAAATGGACCCTCGGCTCTTTGGGCAACTAATATTTGATAAAGCAGGAAAAAACATCCGGTGGAAAAAAGACAGTCTCTTCAATAAATGGTGCTGGGAAAATTGGACAGCTACATGCAAAAGAATGAAACTTGACCACTATCTCACACCATACACAAAAATAAACTCCAAATGGATGAAAGACCTCGATGTGAGACAGGAATCCATCAAAATTCTAGAGGAGAACATAAGCAGCAACCTCTATGACATCGGCCAAAGCAACCTTTTTCATGACACATCTCCAAAGGCAAGAGAAACAAAAGATAAAATGAACTTATGGGACTTCATCAAGATAAAAAGCTTCTGCACAGCCAAGGAAACAGTCAAAAAAACTAAGAGGCAGCCCACGGAATGGGAGAATATATTTGCAAATGACACTACAGATAAAAGACTGGTATCCAAGATCTATAAAGAACTTCTCAAACTCAATACACGAGAAACAAACAAATCAAAAAATGGGCGAAAGATATGAACAGACACTTTTGCAATGAAGACATACAAATGGCTAATACACACATGAAAAAAATGTTAAAAATCATTAGCAATCAGGGAAATTCAAATCAAAACCACACTGAGATACCACCTTACACAAGTTAGAATAGCAAAAATAGACAAGGCAAGAAACAACAATTGTTGGAGAGGATGTGGAGAAAGGGGATCCCTCCTACATTGTTGGTGGGAATGCAAGTTGGTACAGCCACTCTGGAAAACAGTGTGGAGGTCCCTTAAAAAGTTAAAAATTGAGCTACCCTATGATCCAGCCATTGCACTACTGGGTGTTTACCCCAAAGATACAGACGTAGTGAAGAGAAGGGCCATATGCACCCCAATGTTCATAGCAGCAATGTCCACAATAGCTAAATCGTGGAAGGAGCCGAGATGCCCTTCAACAGATGACTGGATTAAGAAGTTGTGGTCCATATATACAATGGAATATTACTCAGCTATCAGAAAGAACAAATTCTCAACATTTGCTGCAACATGGATGGCACTGGAGGAGATAATGCTAAGTGAAATAAGTCAAGCAGAGAAAGACAAATATCATATGATTTCTCTCATCTATGGAACATAAGAACTAGGATGATCGGTAGGGGAAGAAAGGGATAAAGAAAGGGGAGGTAGTCAGAAGGGGGAATGAAGCATGAGAGACTATGGACTCTGAGAAACAAACTGAGGGCCTCAGAGGGGAGGCAGGTGGGGGAATGGGATAGACTGGTGATGGGTAGTAAGGAGGGCACGTATTGCATGGTGCACTGGGTGTTATACGCAACTAATGAATCATCGAACTTTATATTGGAAACTGGGGATGTACTGTATGGTGACTAACATAATATAATAAAAAAATCATTTAAAAAAAAGTGTTTACAAGGTCCTTGGGACAACTGAGTGGCTCAGTTAGTTGAGCATCTGACTCTCGGTTTTGCCTCAGGTCATGATCTCAGGGTTGTGAGATCCAGTCCAGAGTTGGGCTCTACACTAGACATGGAGCCTGCTTAAGGTTCTCTCTCCCTCCGCCCCTACCCACCCCTCCCTCTAAAAAGAAAAAGAAAAAAAAAAAAGCATTCACAAGGTCCCATCACTGGTAATTGGTAGAAAGAGCACGGAAATTCAGGTTTGTCTACCTTCAAAACTATCTGTGCCCTCTCTTGATTATCTTGCAATAGTCTGTCTGCTAAATAGCATGATGCAGTATTTGTTAAATATCTTTCATGTTCACGTGAATGTTTGCTGATTTAGGATTTTTAAAAAGATTTATTCATTCATTTTAGAGAGAGAAACTGCACACAAACATGAGTGTGGGGAGGGGCAGAGGGAGAGAGAGAATCCTCAGGCAGACTTCCTACTGAGTGAGGAGCCTGACCAGGACCCTGAGACCATGACCTGAGTAGAAATCAAGAGTCAGTTGCTTAATCCACTGAGCCGCCCGGGTGCCCCACTGATTTAAAATTATTCCATAAAATGATTCCATATAATAGATTTTCAATGTAGTAACAATTACCAACGTATTCTGTAAATGTTATTGCCTAAAGAATAAAAGAAACCACTCCTCTCCTATGGGAACATGAGAGTTGCTTGCTTTGGGTAGTTCTCCTCTTGTGCCTGATTCCCCAAAGCCGGAGCCTCTATCTTTCTTTCTTTCTTTTTTTTTTTTTTGCTTTCTTTTTTTTATAATATTTTTTTTTTTATTATATTATGTTGGTCACCATACAGTACATCCCTGGTTTTTGATGTAAAGTTCCATGATTCGTTAGTTGCGTATAACACCCAGTGCACCATGCAATACGTGCCCTCCTTACTACCCTCAAATCCGCACAGGATTCCCTCGTCTTCCACCGTGGCAGGAAGAAGCGGGGGGGGGGGGGGGGGCGAAGAGAGACACAACCTGTCAAAATTTTTTCTTATCAATTATGAATACCCAAATATTAGTCAGATGTTCTTTTGTGTGTTTCTCAAAAGTGTGCGTTTTTACCAATTTTCTTTTAAAATAAATTTTTTTTAAAGATTTTATTTATTTATTTGACAGAGAGAGAGACAGCCAGTGAGAGAGGGAACACAAGCAGGGGGAGTGGGAGAGGAAGAAGCAGGCTCCCAGCGGAGGAGCCTGATGTGGGGCTCGATTCCATAACGCCAGGATCACGCCCTGAGCCGAAGGCAGACGCTTAACTGCTGTGCCACCCAGGCACCCCTAAATAAATTTTTATTTTTAAGTAGTACATGCATACGGTAAAAAAATAATAAGAAAAAACCCTAAATGGCATAAAACAGGACATGTCTGTCTTCTCTATGCTCCATCTCTCCCCACTTTCTAGTTTCCGGTCCAAAATGACATTCAATTCCTTTAGCTTATCCCACTACTGGTAAACCTCCATATCTCTAAACAAGATGCTTATTAGGCTCGTACTTGACTTTTTAACTGCTGATATTATTTTCGTCCCATTATAAGAAGCATGATATGAATTACTTCACAATTCTGGCTATGTCAACAGAATATCGGTCACTGATGAACTAATTAGTGTCCTAGAAAACTAGCACATACTTCTGTGATTTTTTTTAAATATACAGTTTTCTTTTCCATTTTTTGTTTTCTGTCTCTGCAATACCTGTTTTTCAGATTAAATCTCTAATATCCTAAATTCTTTCTCAAGTTATTATCATTTTATCTTTTATTATATATTCTCAGAACTATCTTTTTATCTTCTGAGCTCTTCTACTTATTAATTCTTATGTATCAACTTTCAAGTACTGTTTCTTGATCTCGAATCATAACTATTTGAAAGCATCAGATTTTGTAATCTGGTGGAAGCACTGTCTTCACTAATCTCTTTGACGATACTGACTGTGGGGTTTATTTCCCCTTTGTGTGTGTACATGTGGCTCTATGTATGTCTGTTTGTTATTTCTTTTGCTCTTGTACCTCTTGAGTTCCACATTTTCTTTCAATGCCTTGTGATTTGGGGCCATAAGCTTATTTTTTAAGAGCAAGTCTTGATAGAACTGTTGAGAAGCTCTGTTTGTGAGGAGAGGACTTGTCGGTTGTTGGCATCGCTACAGCCCAGGTGGGTTCGATTCAGCTTTTCCCTAGGAATGCCCAAATGTCAGTATCTAGAGGCCTTTCAGAGAGGAATCTGTGGAGAAGTCTTCCTCTATCTCCAGCCGCGGGGGAGGCAGGGGGAGCAGGGAGCATGAGAAGCACAAACTTGGCTGCAAGCGCTCTGAAGAGGTCCACAGAAAAGAGTTGAGAACCCCATGTTCTCCATTTGTGTTTCACTTGTTCCCCTATTTTATCTTGTTCACCCCAGTTCTCTACTGTGTTTTGTGACCCCCAAGTTCAGGGATTCTGTTTAAATGATCTATAAAAGAGCATTCAGCCTCCTGAGGGGTGAGCGTGGATGGTTCTCTAGAAAAACATAAATTGATCTCATGAAATTAGAGAAATTTAATAATCCATTAACCACAAGCTAAACATTTATTTATTTATATTTTAAAAACATAATTTATTTTTAATTATATAAATACTATATAAATCTATTCTCTTTTGACCAAATTCAAGTAATACAAATTCAATCTCTTCCTCTCTTCTTCACAAAGCATTATTTTTTTTTAAAGGTTTTATTTATTTATTTGACAGAGATAGAGACAGCCAGCGAGAGAGGGAACACAAGCAGGGGGAGTGGGAGAGGAAGAAGCAGGCTCCCAGCAGAGGAGCCTGATGTGGGGCTCGATCCCATAACGCCGGGATCACACCCTGAGCCGAAGGCAGATGCTTAATGACTTCACAAAGCATTATTAATTAAATATGTGTGCTTCAGTGATTTATAGAATCTATGTAAAAAAGACTTTGATTCTTAATATTTTTGTTATAATTCATGTTCATGTTTCTTTACGGTGGTGGTTCCCCAAGTGTGGTGCCCTGATCAAAACCTTCAGCACTGTATGTGCGGTTGTCAGAAATGCACATTCATGGGCCTATTCCAGACCTACCGCTGAATCAGAAGTTCCGGCAATGGGATCAGCAATCCGAGGTACTCTGAAGTTCAAAGAGCCCTGACAGTGGAGATGGTGAAGAAAGGTTATGAAAATTGGTCCGGAAGCCCAGTGTTAGACAGTGTTCAGAGATGACAGAACATGACACTTGCTGTCTCTTGGAATACTTTCCATGAACACTTTTCATTATAGGTCAATGAATAATGATAACTGTGGAATTCAGATCTTGGAGAACTTAATCCTGGTCTTATTGTCAGATTTAGGGAAGAGAAAACACTTCGACTCCTCTGGCCCTTCCACTCCCCTAAAAACTCTAGGGAAGCAGCAGGATTTGTAAAGATGGCATCCATCATGGTGGTATCCTTGTTCCATGCTTAGTACATGCTGGACAGATGCAAACGCTTTCTATCACCATCTCTTACCACGCATAGGATAAGATTACATTTCTGGCTGTTTTGGTTTTAGTTCTACATCAAAATTGTATTCCCTTTACCTACTGGTAAACCTTCAGATTAAGAATCGGGAGAATCAGATGCCTGTAAAGACCGTGCTGCTTCTTAGGAAGATGTGCACCGCTGGGAAACTACCTTGGCTCTCTAGGCCTTAATTTTTCCCATGAGCAAAATAGAAATTGGATTGTATGACACTCGGTCATCCTAAGGTCCTGAACAGCGGTGATAAAATACAGAAGGAATTTTAAACTAAGAAGATGCCTCAGGAAATTTGTTCCTCTCTCCCTTCCCCTCCCCCCCACATCCCCCTTCCCTGTCAGAAAAACTCCAGAGCCTGAACATTCTTTGTTCCATATCACTTTAGAGAACCTCGTGACTCATGGCTTCTCCTATCTTTTCTTCCTTCTTCTACAACCTGTAGAAGGCCAGGCCACATCTCCCGGGCAGCATTCATCTGCACAGAGCGTCCCAGAGAACGCGTGTCAGAGCAGCAGTGGCTGAGTGGTCCTGGCCGTGGAGGAGGGGCTGGATTACCAGAGGGCTTGGCTGTGGCTCTGATGAGTGAGCAGGGATGCAGCTGGGAGGCACTGGCCTGGCCAGAAGAATGTTCTTTCACTTCTAGCCAGGTCTCAGCATTCTCCACAGAACATGCCATGCTGGCCAAGACTATGAGGATAGACAGCATAGCCTCAAGCACACTCCTCTCTCATAATTGGAAAACTCCAGGGTTGTGGGGGGAAACGTGGTGTGGCGGTGTTGCTCACCGAGCGACAGGCAGCTTAACGCTCACAATCTGATTGAGAAAAACAGAATTATTTTATAGTCCAGTGGGCTCCGAATTGTTATTCTACTCAGATCTTTATTGCTTGGTCCTTGTTACTTTAATAAGCAATCTGTATCCCTAGTACAGAAGACAAATAAGTTTTATAAGAGAAGGTCTCAAATCTGAAGTGGCAATAACATAACTGAGAACATAGTTTTATTTATTATCCTCAGTGGCAGATTGTATTTTCTGTAATTTCTGTGCAAACAAACCAATATGGTCTTCTTCTGAAGGGCATAATTGGAATGACAAAAGTGAAGTCTCCATTGACTCTACTACCGCGGAAACGGATTGGGGTCCACAGCAATTTAATTTTACCGAGAGTTACTAGCGGAATAGATAAGCACAAACATGACGAAACTTCTAGGATATTACTCTCACACTTTGCCCCAAAATACTGCTTTTGCTTTGGAAAAATTCCTTTCCTAAAATAGCACTTAATTAAAAAACATCTGTCCTATTAAACAACTGTGTGTATACTGACCAATAACTACATTAATAAGAGTAAATTCTCTAAAGAATAACTCTTTAACATCCTTTTCTTTGCAAAGATCTCTGGGAGCCTTGCCAGGAAAATACAATAAAATTTACTAGCCTGAAAGTTGTGTCTTTCCTTTCCCTTTCTGTGTATCCATCATCTGTGCCATTCTTTTGAAAAAATTCTTATGATTTTACTAGAAATTTGAGAACCTTGCTTTATAAGGCAGAAAACTGCCTTATATTTTCAGTGTTACAGTTTTGTCTCAATGGCGTATTATCGTCTCTTTGTAAAACCATCATCTTTCTTTGAAGTTGATTCCACACGTTTTCAATGATCTGTATTTTCCAGACACTGATGCAAACCCTTCATCACTACACTTCACGGGGGTAACATCCCCGCCGTGCTGCACTTTGCATGGTCTCTTCCTCTCTCTGAATCGTAAGTCACGAGGAGGCAGGGCCATTTCCAAAATCAATTCCTGGCAGAAGAGAAAGGGCCTCCATGCATCAGGAAACCATTTCAAAGGTTAACAGTTTATCCAAGGGCATTAATTAAACTTCTTTCATAAATAAAGGCTCAGTGCTGTCAAAAGGTGGAGTGCATGAGGAGACAATTCCAAGGCTATAGCTTCCTTCACAAAAAAGAAATGAAGCTCTTCTCAGACAAAGCCTATTAAGCACATTCACTTCCAGATTGTTGGATGTAACAAATGAGCGGGAGAGACAGACAGCGGAAGAGCCCTTAATTCAAGGAACAAAGGATGCCTTCTATATGCTCTGGCAGTGTGGTCCTGTCTCTGAAGAATCCAAGAGCACCAAAGATGGGAATAATTAAGTGAATGATTAATACCAAACCAGAGATGACTTTTTACGTTCATTTGATAACAATTTCCTTTAGGGAGAGTATCTGTTGATTCCTTCCAGCATTGATCCCCATGTATAAGATTAAAAATTACACGGTCCTTGTTAAACAGTTTAAAAGAATCGGAGAATTTTCTTTGCTAGGCTTTGACTGATGAGATTCTTTGCCAATTTATAAGAGAAGAAAAACGGAAAAATTATAGAAGAAACTATCTTAGTCACTTTTGTTAGTGAATTTTTATACTTAGGTCTGTTTTCAGTATGGGACAAAATAACATCAAGGGCAAGGAAATAAACAGCCTGACTTGTTGTCACATAGGTACTAGGCCATATCAAGATGAAGGGCAGGCATCAGAAAACTGTAAGTGAATATTGGGCAAACAGAGACCCAGAGCAGCTTATCCACTCACCAGGCTATACAGTATCACATAGTTCTTAGATGTGACTGAGTGACATGTCATAGATTTGGTAGAAAGTGGATAAGGCAGAAAGAAAAATCAGCTTAAATATATTTAACAAAAATTCAAAAGATTGTTTAAGAGGTCTATTTTTTGTATAGAAGTTGTTCAACCTCATTTTAAGTGGAGACATTATAGCTGCTGAATCTTCCAAAGGAAACTGGCAGAAGGGATAATAAAGTATAATCAGTCCCCAAGCTTCAGCTTCTCACTTTTATTTTTAGTCAGGAGAACTCTTTCCAGGCATCTTTTTCGGGTGGCTAGACATTTTCCCTTTCTTTCTGATCCTGTCCTCTCTCTGCCTCAGTGGCTCATACCCCCTTGAAGACACAAATAGTTAAGGGCAGATAAAGAAGCAAATAAAGTGGATTATTTTTAAGGTGGACATTGCCAAGGATGACCAGGCCTAGATACTGGCTGAGTGGATCAAGGCCAGGGAGAAGTATGGGAGAGTCTGAACACGCCAGGTGTAAGAGATGGCATCACACAGCATCCAAAGCTCCAGAAGCAGGGTTAGGGCCCAAGGTACAGAGGGATCTGGAAAAGATGGGAAATAGCTCCTAGGACTCAAACACTTGCTTTGTTTCATTCTGAGAGTATGTTTTCTGATTGAGATAGGATTGGCTTAAGGAACTAGAATTAGGATAGACTAAAGATTCAGCTACTTTTAATCACATGATACCCAAATCATCTCCTCAGTGTAAAGAGAGGTTAGTATCATGTGTAAGGAACCATACTATAATAGTGGGGAGCTTCTCATTCAAAACTAGCGGGAGAAATCAAAACCCAGGGAGAAAGTGCAATTGAGGGACTTGCAGGGCTCTGGAGTTCACAACCCAGAGGAGAGACTAGAACTGTGGAATACAGTGTGAAGACACAGAAGTCAGATGAGGGATCCAAGAATCCAGAAATGGAATAAATGAAAATAAAAATCCCACAAAACAGATGAAACTCTGATAATTTTCATCAAAAGAAGAAGACACAAATACATAATATTATGAATGAAAGGGGGCCCACATTACAAATAGAAATTAAAAAGGTAGAAGAACACTACCAATAACTATATTCCTATAATTTTGAAATCTACGACGAAACAGACAGGGAAAATTTAAGGTGTATGTAGACATGATTTCAAGAGGGTTAAATGCTCACATAATCCTGTATTAGAGAAATTAGTCTTCAAATCTTCAAATAAAACAGATATATAAAAATAAAAATGTTCAAATAAAGTAGCAGAACCAGGAGGTTTTACAGGTAAATTTTACCAAATGTTCAAAATGCAATGTATCTTTTTTCTTTTTTTTTTTTAACTTAACAAGCTCTTTCTAATGGTTAGAAAAGAGGGAATATCTCATTCCGCAAGAGAAGAGTAACCCTTATATCATAAGCCAAATAAGACATGCAAAAGGATACTACAGGTTAATTTTATTCATTAAAATAGATGTAAAAATACTAAAAATAGTATATATTTTTAAAAAGTAAAAAATCACATTCAATATATATTTAAAAAGAGAATATATCAAGACAAGATTGGGTTTACCCTAAATATACAAAAAGGAATTCTCTTTAAAAAAAAAATGTCATTCACATCAAAAAAAACATTTAGATGGTGAGTAAAATTAACATTGAACATTAACCTACTAGAGGCTCAGATAAATCTTGCTATGGAAAAACCTGTTTAAACTTGTTCAACTTGGATTTTTCCAAAATTTACTTGAACAGTGAATTACTGTTAAACTTACTATGAAGAATTCCTTAAGCACTTGCTATCAAACATTTAAAAAACCAAACATGACAAACAGAATGTTTGAGTCTCTTAAAAATAGCTTCTACATATATAATTTATCTTTTAGAAAAATGTGTTGTGATATATTAAAAGTGGCCCCAGGACAGGAGCCATGAGATGGGAGCTGTAGCCCTTGTCCTTGCGGCTAATGAGATACGTGACCTTTAGACTTATTTGCATCAGAGCTTTCTAAAATGCAAATTGAAGAGGCTGGATTATATAATCTTTAAAAATTCTTTCACCTTTTCAGAGTTTTTCATTCCCTAGACTAGAAAGATATAAATTTTTTACACTTACAGTTTGTGTACATTTTTGTTTGTGTACTTTAATGAGACTTGCTAAATCAAAGGTCTTCTACCATTTTGATAAATGGTGTGGAATCAATTACCTAACAAAAAATTAGTTTCAACAATGTAAGCCTCTAACAACCATGACCCAGAGCCCAAGAGCTATAAGGTGCTATATTCTAAGTACATGGCACTGCGGCATCTTTATTCTCTTAGGCCTACCTCCAAATAACCATATTCACTCAAGGCTCATTTGGACACTGCTGTTTGGATGGATACATAATTTGATATTCATGCTGATTTCATGATAAAAAATAACACACCATGAAACTTTTTCATTTCAAAATATCCCCAATTTCTGTGTGCAACATAATAGCCCCCTCCGATCTCTGACTCTCATTTGGGACCTGAGTTCCAAACTCTCCCCGAGTGATGCTTTATTCCATAGAGTCAAAATGTCTTCCAGATAGAAGAGTACCTGACCAACAGTAGACATGGAATCAATGATTTTAAAGAATCAACCTGGTGATGATGAGAACATTACATTCTATACTGACTCCCCGTACCTGCCCTTGAAGACTTTTTTCTTCTGCTTTTTTAGATTGTGCTATTCCTAGTCCTCAAAACAGATCTATGCTCACAGATCAATCAATAAAGTAATAATTATAGTTGTTAAAGTGAATGACAAAGGCTGTTCAATCTCACATGATAGATATTGATTAAACACACCCCATAGGTTAGCATATGAAACGTGTATGCATTTTAAGTAAAGTTGTATAAAGTATAAAGTATGTATAATACAAAAAACAAAAACAATTAAGAACTTAGGCAAAGGGGAACTATAAATAAGAAAATAAAAGATAGCTTCTAAAGTGGTCACCAAAGACCTTACCTTTTGGTATTCATCCTTATGTACAGTTCCCTCCCCTAGAGTATAAGCTAGAACTAGTGACTTCCATGAAATGAACAGAAGACACCAGCAGTGATGGAACATTACTTCTAAGACTGGGTTACACAAAGTCATTGACTTACGTCCTATTTCCTCTCTTGCTTTCTGGCTTGCTTGCTCAAACTGCCACGCTGTGAGCTGCCCTATGGAAAGGCCCCTTTGGCAAGGAACAAAGAGAGGCCTCTGACCAACAGTCAGAAACTGAGGAACTCAGTCCAGTATCCTGTGAAGCGTTGAATCCAGTCAGCAATCTTGTAAGTTTGGAAGATCTGCCTTCTGACAAGCCTTCAGGATGAGACTACAGCCGGGCCAAAATTTGATCACAAACTCATGAGACCCTGAGGCAGTGGTGCCCAGCTACGCTGCACCCACAGAAACTGTGAGATGATAAATGTTTGTTGCTTTTAAGCCCGAATGTTTTGGGTAATTTGTTATTATGTTAGCAGCCTTAGCTAACACATACAGCCAGGAATAGAATTAACACATCGAAATGTACATATTTGTATTAGGTGGTTGATACACAATTGCGATAAGCAAGCCAAGATCTCTTCTCTAAATTAAGGGAGAGCCAAAGCAGAGAGAGACATAGTTTACAAGAAACGTAGTGTTCAGATGATAAATACAACATATTGGTTCAGGAGCATCTTTGCTTTTTCTTCATTTTGGAGCCGGAAGAAATATTTCCCATTAGTTCTCTTAAGATGATCCCTGGTAATGGACTAGCTGATGTCTTTACCATCATGACTATAATGAATAAATGATGATCCACAGCTCACTCTCAGTATCTAACATCTCTCAATATATGTCAATGGCAGAGTACTGAAGCGTTATTTACGACTCTTTTACAAGAGGCTACCAAAAGAGTGCACACACACGTTATTTTTATGGTCAAACTTGACCTTAGAATAAAATTAGAAATTCCACACATATGGATGAATGGATGGATTCTAGCTCTATTCTTAATTAGAATTGGAGAGCATAAACTTCAAGGTTGTGATCAAAGGCAAGAACCAAAAGTAAAGATAATTTGTGTTGCAATTTTTAAAAAGGTCCATACATTAAAAATAAATCAATAGGGCAGAGAGTAGGATCAAGGTCCTTTTATAAAAAGTAAGTATAATATTCAATGCTTTTGCAGTATGCAACATAGACAAGGTACCGCATGAGGAAGTAGTTCTTGATAATAGGGAAAAGAGGAAGCAACCCACATTTCTGCCGCTCTTGTAGTCAACATCAACAACTAGATATGGCATGTAATCTTATCTGTGAAATATAATAGGCCCATGGATGGCTACCAAAGCTTTTTAGGCCCCATAGTTTCAGTTGTCATGAGTTTCTCTCCTTGAAACCTCTCATTTTATCCTGAACCAGGAAATAACTCCACAAGGTGTTCAGAAATGGGTAGCATCTGTTTGCCTTCACTCACCAGTAGCATATCTTCCCTCAGAAGGACAATTTTTACTTTCTTCAAAACCAGATAACCTTAAAACAGGAACCCTTATTCCATGCGCTATTAATGACTAGGTAATATTTTTTTTTCAATTAGAAGATTTTTATTAAATCTATTCTCTTTTCCTTATACCCCTATAATTTTCTGTAAATATTATGTTTTCTGTCATAACTATCTCCTTGATATATTTGATTTCCTGGAGTATTTCAAAAATAGGCTTTCTGCTTATGTAGCCTATTAGAAGAACAAACCTCATTTTCTGCTCTGCCTTTTCCTCAATATGACCAAAGAGAACATGAAATAATGGGGATTTATGGAGGGAGATCTGCCAGTCTTTTCTTACTTACTTGAACTGTGAGATATAAATTGAATTTGGGGCCCTCTCTTCAAAAATAAGTTATTTGTTACCAGGTAAGTTCATGTTAGTGGATCAGACATGGAAAAGGTGTTTCTGTTATAACCTTGTTAGGTGAGTTAGAGAGCTCTGAGTTCCAGAATAACAGTTTGCTACCTTGCGCAATCTTGACTTCCATTTCTCACTACCTCATTTGAATACCCTTGGACTGCTGGTCTTTTCACAAAACCTGAACTAGGACAGCTGAACTACTTATGGCAGCCATTTTAACAGACACAGCTGATAGTGCATGACTGTCTCAACTACTGTATGCAATCCTGATTGAAAATACAATCTATGAGAACCAATTAGTAATGTTATGGCTGCTCTGTGGCTTGCTGAACTCACGTGACCTTACTCCCTCGTAACTGTGGTACTTTAGTGTTCAAGGAATAATCAGAATTTACAAGAAAAATAAAAAGATAATGAAAACCATTTTAAAATATGAATTGGCATATGTGAATATGAGTCACTCATTATCCAAATTTCTTAGTTGACTTGTTCAGTATTTAGATAACGATCCCAATCAGATATGGCAATGGTGAGATCAATTGATATTACCTCAAATGTACCGAAGAACATTCACATATGTGGAATAAAGGATTATCCAAAATAATTAACATTCAGCTGCAATTACAGAATGAACATATTGCCTCCTGTATCTCAGCACCATTATGTTTTATTTATTTATTTATGGGACTTATTTATTTAGTGACTAATCTGGGATATTCAGTAATTTACAGTGAGGCTCCTCATCATTAGTGTGAATTAGCAAAATGGTTCTGTTGTCATTGGTAATTAGTTTGAGTAGGAAATGAGGAAAAGACAACACATTTTGAGGGCTGCTCAATACTACCTTTATCTTTCTTTAATGCCTGTGAGCTAAATATGGAATTTCAATTTCCTCCCTAATTATCAAAGAGTCTTTTGCTAAATGGGCATATCCCCCAGGCACACTTGCTTATTTTCACAATCTGTAATTTCACTTCACTCTTTTGAAATGTGTTATTTATGAACTTGCACAGTAGTTCACAAACATTTCTAGAGGAAAGAAGGAAAAACTAACCAATGTTAAATAGCAAGGGAGGGGAGCACCTGGGTGGCTCAGTCACCTGAGCATCCAACTCTTGATTTCAGTTCAGGTCATATCGGGGTTACAGGATCAGACTCCACACTCAGCAGGGAGTCTGCTTGAGGATTCTCCCACTTCCTCTCCCCCTGCCCCTCCCCCACTCTCTTTCTCGCACTCTCTCTCTAAAATAAATAAATAAAATCTTTTTTAAAAAAAGTAGCAACTGACGGTGTTAAGCCTTTTTCAATGACATCACCTCCTGGGGTCTTCCCGTTATCCCTTTGAAATGATGTGAGGCTTGCTGACATTATTACTTCCCCAGCATCCCAGGTAGGTAAACCAAGATTCACACTTAGGTCTAATTCTAAAGTCCACAATCATTGTGACAAAGCAACATATTTTTTACTCTTCCTGAATTGGCTAAATTTGGTCATCTCATCAGCATCTATTCTCAGTTACCCCCTGTCATGTGATGCTTCATCGTTTTTATACCTTTAGCTGGTCATGGAATACAAGATATTCAATCTCTTATACCTCTATTTCTCCTAGACTTTGCAGACTCCATGGAAACTAGTTCTGTGGTAATCAAAATTCTTCTGATATAAATATCAATGGGCATTTTTAGCCCAAGTAGAATATGTAAAATTTGAGTGAAAACTGTCCCTACAGTGCGTACCTACAATTCCAATGATTCTAACAATCCAGGCAAAGGCTTGTCCTTTTGGTTAAATCCTACATTGTCAACATAATAATAGTGCTGACAGTAATAATGGCAGCTATGCTTTATTGATTTTGACGTATATTCTAGGCTTTTAATCCACACAAAAACATTGATAGTAGGTTGTAATTATCTGAGTTTCTCAAATAAGAAAAGTGGGGTACAGCAGTTAAGAAATTCACCCCACGTCTCCTAGCTACTAAGTGGCAGTGTTAAACTAATATTTTCAACTTGCCCATCATTGGTTAACATTTTCTGTTTTCCTGATTTTAGTTATATGCACTGTTTGCTCCTAATATTGCCCTTTGGTATTGCATTTATTGTGTTAAGATTTTTTTGTCTGTTCTATGAAGAATTATAAGCGTGAGTGCTGAAATGATTTTCATATCAGTACTAATTTTTTATACAAGGATAATTCTGAAAATCCACAATCCTTCAGCTTACTAAGAAATTAAGATAAAAAATATATCAGTCTTGCTATTTACACAAAGGGAAAACAGACCTTTTTGCCTTATAATCTATTTTCCTCATATGGTTCTTGCTGCATGCCCTGAGAGGGTCCTCTCTGGTTTCTCAGATGAGTGTTGTTCAGAAATTCAGGTAGTTCAGACTCGTAGGTTGTGACCATTCACATGGATAACCAGCTATGAGGAGAGTGGGATGAAAATGCCATCTGCTTTATGGTTAGATTGTTGCTATGGTCAATGGTCACACATGGGGATCTAGCTCTCTAACTTTAGAAGGGAGATTGATTAAGTACAAGTATTCATGATAACAGGTCTGTAAATAGCCAAAGCTTACCCCAAATTGCCATTTACTATTCAAAAATATTGAACAGAGAAAATTATCAGAGGACTTATTTAATATGGCTAAAAATAATTTTTAGGTACAGAAGAACACTCTTATCCAGGGTCTTCCAAAGCTTCAATTGCACAGTGCCAATTTATACATGTATTTATATATTCTATTCATCCATGCCTATTAGGTGCATTATTAAACATATACAAAAACAGAAAATAAAAAATTTCAAAGTAAAATATTTTCTTTCTGTGCTCCTAATGTATTGTCTCTCTTTCCTTGGATTTTTACATTCCAAAATGAGCCTAACCCAAATTTTTGCCTTTACAAATTAGCTCATACAGCTTATATAGAAAGCTTAAATATAAAAGCTATAATTTGGTGTTTTTAGTTCTAATCTTACTATGTTAGGTAAACTGAGTTTTCCCTAGGAAAATAGCAAATAGGAGCTAAGCCTCTTATTTTACAAATTCCCCAAACTGTGACATAAACTTGATTGGAGCAAAAATGTTCCTATTAATACTATGCATCAGCTGTATAACCTCTGTTGAATGTGTCAGGTCCTCAAAGAGATGATCCAGTCGGAAGTTGGAGAAAAGGAAAGTATCTGAGTGGCACGTCTGCCCGTTCGTATTCATCACTTCTAAACCATATCCTCTTATCCTCTGCTGGGAGCATGAAAGGTGGGGTGGGGAGGTGGGGGGTAAGTGTAAGAAGCAAGGAAACTCCAAAAATAGGGAGGAAAAGAACAAAGAAAGAAGAGAGGAGAGAGGAATGAAAACAGATAGGGACATTTGTGAGGATAGTGTGAGTACATTATTTACCCTTGGGTAGGGCAAAGTGGAAGCCAGCTAGGCCACGGAAGACCCAGAACGTCCCTTCACATTAGCAACCCGCTGTGAGCCGATGGCTTCTGTCCCAGCTGAGCGGGGAAAGCAGTTGCATAAATTGTCCAGAGTGCTACTGAAATCTACCTCCTGGAGGATTCTGGAGTATGTCTCTATTTGAAGAGCCTCGTGACTGTGACAATGACAGATACCCATCGCAGGACATTGAGAGATGGTGCGAAGCTGTGGAAATACAGGGCTTTGTGATTCACATACTGCAGAATATATGCCTATTGATTTTTCTTTGCTTCAAAGAAAATGTCCCTTTGATGCATTATGGCTGCAAAATTGGAAAGTACAGCTTTTGTTTCGTTTTGTTTTAAATTGATTTGATTTGATTTTCCGAAAGAAGAAGTGATCTATAGATTCCATTGAGTTGGACAGTTGTCACACCAAGTGTGACATTCCTGTAAGTTATCTGGCCTTGAAGACTATTGGCGTCTCTGGCACATGAGTGATACATGCGTTCCGAGGAGGATTTACTCTGTTCACTCCTCCCCCAAATTTCAGAGGGACAAAAATTACCACGAGCTAGGAAATGATACACTTTGCTATATTTTTAAATATCCTCATATTCGTTAAAAGAGAGTAAAACTCATAAAAATAGTCCACATGTGGATGCTAGTCACACCATTATCATCATCATCACATAGTTATTTTGTGAAGCAAATTCATCTATCATCTATCTATACCTGCCTCTAATCTGTTATTCTTAGTCCCTTCTTTAGTGGTTGAAAAGAAATCAACAAAAGTTATTTATTTAAAAATTTTTTATTGTAGCATAAATATACTTGATAAATACTACTTTTATATATGTGATTTATGGCATATGAAAATCATCTCTTGCTTGCTGTTTTCAAAGGTCTGTTCTCTTGATCCTAATTGAAATCTAAATGAGAAAATAAAACAAAAAACTCCAGAAAAGTTGTCTTAGGACAAGGATTTGCAGCCCTTTAAATCATTACCTGGAAGATGAATTGCACAGGAAGGAGTCACAGCAATTGAATTCAAAGTGAGAGGTTTCTGCCATAGTCACATTTTATAATTCCCCATCGACACTTAATTCCAAGTGTGAAAAAAACTTTGGGCACATTACTAGCTAGCTTGAATATATTCTGTGGTCTATATGAAGTAAACTCTTCGAGGAGTTTATAATCCAGAAAGCATTCTTGGTATTTTGAAACCTCTTTGGAGTCACGTAGAGGTTATTTCATCCAGGATTACACTTTTTAAAAGGGGAATGTTACCAAGTTAACTGTTCTGTGAGCTAACTCAGTGAAATGACAAGAAACTTGGAATAAGTAATCGTGTTTTAATCTCAGGTCGTCGTCTTTTTTTTTTTTTTTAAGATTATTTATTTGACAGAGACAGCCAGTGAGAGAGAGAACACAAGCAGGGGGAGTGGGAGAGGGAGAAGCAGGCTTCCCACCAAGCAGGGAGCCTGATGTGGGGCTCGATCCTAGGACCCCGGGATCATGACCTGAGCCGAAGGCAGACGCTTAACAGCTGAGCCACCCAGGCGCTCCCCCCCCCCCTTTTTAAGGTTTAATTTATTTGAGAGAGAGAGAGAGAGAACAAGTAGGGGGAGAGACAGCAGGAGAAGGAGAAGCAGACTTCCCGGTGAGCACAGAGTCCAACATGGGGCTCCATCCCAGGACCCTTGGATTATGACCTAAGCCAAAGGCAGAAGCTTAACTGACTGAGCCACCCAGGCATCCCAATCCCAGGTCTTCTCAAATAATTTTTAAAGATTTTAATTTATTTTTTTAGAGAGAGAGAGAGCGCACGCGCGAGTGCGCATGTGAATGGGGGGAGGGCAAAGGGAGAGGGAGAGAATCTCAAGCAGAGTCCCTGCTCAGCATGGAGCCCCACATGGGCTCAATCTCATAACCCAGAAATCATAACCTGATCCAAAACCAAGAGCTGGATGCTTAAACAACTGAGCCACCCAGGTGCCCTCTTAAATAATTTTTATAACAACCTTGGAAAAAATAATTTAACATGTTTTTCCCAATTCATGAAACAGAGCAGGATTGTACTTTACAGCATGAGAATTTTGGGAGACTCAAAAATGTTGATCATATGAATCAGGATGAAAATAAAAACTGTCTCATGCCTTACACCTTTTAAAAAGTTAGAAGTTGTTGAAAATTATGTAAGAAATTAATTCTTTAGTTTTTCCCCCTTAGTTTGTATCACACGGGGATTTGTGGTAATGAAAGAATCATAAACTTTTACAACTGGAAAAACCTTAGAAATGATCTATTTTGCAAATGAAGAACTTAAGATCAAAATAAGTAAAAGGGCATGCCCGAATCCACACGCATGGTTGAAATGTACTCTAAATAAGGCTGTTATCTTTCTGATGAAGTTACCCTTCTTAGCATTCAGGTAAGATTGAAAATCACAGTCATGCACCACTATGCCTTTTCTTAGCAAACCCCACTTCAATCTCATGTTCTGAAGTCTGGTAGGGCAGAAGCTTCTTATGTGACGATGATTTCCCAGCGTAGTTGATTGGTCTGGGGATGGTGATGATGGTGATTGATGGTGGTGATTGATGGTGGGGGTGATGGTGATGGTGGTGATGGTGATGATGGAGAGGAGAAGAAGAAGGAGAAGGAGAAGAAGACGAAGACGAAGAAAAAGAAGAAGAAGATAAAAACAGCCATCACTTATCCAGGCGTTACCATAAACCCTTACTTAAAGGGCTTTCTTAAGTCCTTAAGATGCATAAAATTGTTTAATCCTAACAGAGCTTTGGGATAGCAACTATATTGTTTACATTTTCCAAATGGAGAGACTGAAATAGAGCGGTTAAGTACTTTATCAAAAATCATCCCCCGGGAAGGGGCAGAGCTGTAATTCGGTGTGGCTGCAGAGTCCATGCACTGTATTTGAAGGCACTAAGTTGAGGCTGTCCCAGTACAAACCCCCTAGAAGATGAAGCAGTATTATCGAGAAATGTGCATAAACTACCTTCTGAAGTGCTTAGCACGTCATGATTTTTATCCTTGCTTTCTTTCATGTAACCAGCATTCACGACTACCTCCTCTGTGCCAGGCTCTAGGTTCTGCGGGGCTTACAAGCAGTGAACAAAAAATAAACATAGGCCCCATCCCAACAGAACTTATATGCTCATGGAGAGAAGCAGAAAACAGAGAAACAAGTAACTATGTGCTAGTTGTAAGTGCTCTGATGGAAGTGCGCTGTGCAGTGCCAGAGAGCTTTCTCCTTTCGGTGGAGATGTGGAGGCTGAAGTCTGAATGGCGGAATGAGTAAGCCACATGGAGATCTAAGGCAGGGAAGTTCATGGCCCAAGTTGCAGCAAAGGCCCGGTGGCAGGAAGGCACTTGCAGAAATTGAGCAACAGAAAGTGGACCTACATGGCTGTGGATAACTAACCTGGCTGGGAAGGAGAGTTGGAGGGTAGAGGTGAGTATGGAGGGGGTAGGCTGGGCCAGCACATTTGGGTTTTATTGGAAGTCACTGGAGGGTTTGAAGTAGGGAGCAATGTGATTTGGTTTATGTATTTCTGTTCTTTTTTTTTTTTTCTTTACTTTTTCACTATGGATTTCTTTATTTTTTTTATAATAATTTTTTTTATTATATTATGTTAGTCACCATACAGTACATCCCTGGTTTTTGATGTAAAGTTCAATGATTCATTAGTTGCGTATCCCATTTACAATAGCACCAAAAATCATACGTTTTCTTGGAATTAACCAGAGACGTAAAGGATCTATATTCTAGAAAATACAAATCACTCTTGAAAGACATTGAAGAAGACACAAAAAGATGGAAAAATATTCCATGCTCATGGATCAGAAGAATAAACATAGTTAAAATATCTATGCTACCCAGAGCAATCACACTTTCAATGCTATCCCGATCAAAATACCAATGACATTTTTCAAAGAACTGGAACAAACAGCCCTTAAATTTGTGTGGAACCAGAAAAGGCCACGAATCACCAAGGAATTGTTAAAAAGGAAAAACAAAGCTGGGGACATCACAATGCCGGATTTCGAGCTGTACTACAAAGCTGTGATCACAAAGACAGCATGGTACTGGCACAAAAACAGACACATAGACCAATGGAACAGAATAGAGAACCCAGAAATGGACCCTCAGCTCTTTGGGCAACTAATCTTTGATAAAGCAGGAAAAAAACATCCAGTGGAAAAAAGACAGTCTCTTCAATAAATGGTGCTGGGAAAATTGGACAGCTACATGCAAAAGAATGAAATTTGACCACTCTCTCACTCCATACCCAAAGATAAACTCCTAATGGATGGATGAATGACCTCGATGTGAGACAGGAATCCATCAAAATCCTAGAGAAGAGCATAGGCAGCAACCTCTATGACATCAACCATAGAAACTTTCTTCACGACACATCCCCAATGGCAAGAGAAACAAAAGATAAAATGAACTTGTGGGACTTCATCAAGATATGTATTTCTGTTCTAAAGCAGAGAGATAGGCAAATATTTTCTATGAGGACCAGACAGTAGATATTTCAGGCTTTGTGGACTCTCCTGTGGACGCTACCGTGACTGCGCTGTTCTGCGGCTGTGATGTGAAAGCCGCCATAGGTGATATGTAAATGAACAAATATGGCCGTGCTCCCATAAAACTTGATGTACAGAATAGTTTGCTGACCTCTCTTCTGAAAGATCACCTTGGGTGCTACGGAGAGATGATGACGACCTGACAGTTATAAAGAGTCGGAATGCCCTGTGTAGTTCAGACAGGTATACGCTCAGGGTGGGGGCATATTCAAAGACACGCTGATCCCACTCCAGAACACACCTGTGAAGCAGTTGTAAATCTTCGCAGAGGTGCCTCAAAAAAACATGCCAAGGAAGATTTCCTTTCATGACACACAAGCCCTTCTAACATCCTTCTTGATCACTGTTTTTTTCCCCAGTCTCACACATGGAGCTGTCCCTAGGTTTTTCTTCTTCTCTCCAAACTCACCAAATCCAGCCCAC
This sequence comes from Ursus arctos, assembly GCF_023065955.2. Taxonomy (NCBI): domain Eukaryota; kingdom Metazoa; phylum Chordata; class Mammalia; order Carnivora; family Ursidae; genus Ursus; species Ursus arctos. The sequence continues at coordinate 37,914,133 of NW_026622952.1, forward strand.
ATCGACTCTAATCTTTTCTCCCATTAATTCTTCACAATCTACTATTTTCTTTGATGCCAACAGTTTTCAGTGTTCATTGACTCCACCACTTTTTCAGTTACCCATAATCCTCAACATATCTACTTTTGCTCCTCATGCTTTAATTTACATTGACCATAAATCTAATTAATCCCTTGCAAACAGCCTGGACTTCCTTGCTACTCCTTGCCAATACTGTTTTTACCAGCAAAATCCCAAAATTGGTTAAAACCCAATGATCTCTGTACACTGTCTTCCTGAGTTCTGTCTAGTTCCATGTCCACAATGCCCTCCAACAGCCTACCTGCCCCTAATCCCAGCGCCCTCCCCCGCACAGTTTGCTTTGAAACAGTAGTTTTACGCCTTTTCCTTTCTCTGCTACCTCCAATATCCCCTCGTAGTTTAATGTTGCAGCAAATGACACTGTCACATATTTTAACTGGGAAAACAAAAGTTCTCAGAAGACAACTTTCTTTTTCCACCATCGAATCCATCTAAACACTTCTATCTCTAGCCATTTGTCCTGCCTTCCCTTACCTCCTGGGAGAGTGGCTGAAGGGCTCCAGCTCCCATCAGAGGCAGTTCCTTCTTTGGTATTCTGGATCTCATCCTTCTTCACTTCTCAGGATTTTACCCAGCAAATGATGCTCCTTGGTTTTGTTTTGTTTTGTTGTGTGTTTTGCATTTCAGTATTACATTTTCTTCTAGATTATTATAATCTACTTGCTTTAATATTTCCTGGCTTCAGAAAACCCTCCTTTGGGCATACTAACCCATATCTCCCTATAGCAACTGCTCTAGTTCCCCTTGTCTTCATCCCACATTGTCTTTACAACACATTCTGTTTGGGCTTCCATTAATACCAATCTGCCAAAACTATTCTTGTCTAGGTCACTAGTGCCATTCATGTTATGCAAATCAATGGTCAATTCTTTAACACTGTCAAACGTCTCTCTCGGAAGCATGTGAGATCATTTGCCACTCCCTTCTTAACATGGTTTTTCACAACGTCACAATTTCATGGCTTTCTTTTTTCTTCTTTCACTGATACCTGTGTTTGTCGATGTCTACATTGTCCTTTCTATGCTTGGCACCTTGATACTTGGGTCTCAGAGTTTGTGTGGAGTTAGGCCCTCTACACATCAGGACCCAAAACCTCTCTGCCAGGGTATCTCATCTAATATTAAGGTTTAAATACTGTCTACATGTTCAGAACTCTGACATCCATCTCTTCAGCCTAACCTCTGCAGAATTATGTGGTCACCTGCCTGTTTGACATCACCGGCTGGATGGCTAACACCTCCAAATTTAGCATAACCAAAAGAAAACTCTTGTTGATTTTTATCACCTCATTTATTTCTCCTTCTATCTTTCCATCCACCCAGCTGCTCAAGACTAAAACCTAGAAACTATCCTTGGCACTTCAATTACCTTCAGTTTCCATGTCTAATCCAACACTGAGTTTTGTCAACTTTATCTCCAAAATATATCTGGTACTGATCCACATTTCTCTTACCCTTCACTGTGATCGTCATATTCCTTATCACTCTCATCACAGCATGGGATGCAAAAACTTCCTAACCAGTGCTCCTGTTTCCATTTTGCCACAAGTAACCATTTAAAAAAAAATAAGGTAGCATGATTGTTAGTAACCTGAAGCAGATCACATTTTATTCCTGTTCAAAATCTTTCAAAGGCTTCTATTGCCTTTAGATTCAAATGAATCAAATTGAAATCCTTCATCATAACCTACAAGGGTCCGATTCTCTCTCCATCTTCATCTCTACACCTCTCCCTCTCACCCACTGCATTCTAGCTAATAGGTACTGACTGTCTCACATCACTGTCTTATATCCTTTTTGCCAAGTCCTCTTCAGATCATCCAACCTAAAACAATTCCTTACTAGGTAATTTTAACATTATCGTTCTGTATTACTTTTCTAGGAACCTTTGATCATGTCTGAAATGATTTTGTTTACACAAGTACACAAAAGTGGGGACCTCATCTGATTAGTTTCACCAGGACCTAGAACTGTCTAGCATGACATAGGGACTCAAAAAATATCTGTTTAATATATGAGCCCTATTTACTCTCATTATTTCTCCAACACTACATCTTTTTTTATCTTCAATCTGCAAGATAAAGGCCCAAGAATTGGTCAGGAAGAAACAGACTTCTTGTCTGTAGACAGAAAGTAAGGATAGTCCATGACTATATTAATATTTTATTCCAATAATTAATAAAAAGCCACATTTATTTTCTTATGTCTTTTATTTCCTTTTATATCATCTAATTTACTCTTCCAACCATCTTGGAATATGCACAATTAAAACAGAATATTGGTTTTTTGCCTCCTTAAGAGAGCATCTTCCTTCTTCCTCAGTAATTCTGCTGGAAGCCTGTGGTCAGGTACAATTGATCTTGCTTCCCTAGACCAAAGGCTGGACCCATGACCTGGATAATCAGGGTTCTCCTTCTCCCTGGGAAACCATGATTGGCCCAGGCTGATCATGTGTTCAAAGCATAACTAAGTGTTCCTCTCTAGGAACTAAAGAGTAGGAAAGCCACTATATTTTTCTCTGACAGTTCTGGAATTATATGGGACCTTATAGCTCATAGTACCAAAAGGGGAAAAAAAAAAAAAAGGAGCTAGCCACTTTCTAACCATGTTTATAGGCTCTGGCAACTGGCTGGGAATGAAGCCAACCTGGGGAAAACAGTCTTGAGTTATGGAAGGAGAGAGAGGAAGAGCTATTGTCTGAGCACATGGATAGCACTTGAGTAAGTTAGCACTTACATCATTAGAACTTTTCAATAAACCATGATAATAAGTTCCTTTTTTGCACCTAAACTAATTTGAATTGCATTTCTAAAACTTACATCCTATAAAGTCAACTAATTCAACTTTTATTCCCGTTTTACAGCTAGAGAAAATGAAGCTCAGAAAAGTTACGAAACTTGCTAGAAAGGAAATATTTGAGCAAGTGTCTCTGACTTCAAGTCCTATGCTCTTATTCATTATACTATATTTCAATATATCAGCACACTGCGAAAACCTTCATGGATTACACCCTGAAATTTCATCTTCATAAAATAATCCTTCCAGTTTGATTCTAATGATAAATAGAATAGACCTAGTATGGACCAGAATTTCAATTGCTTTGATATTTAAGATATTTTTCCATTTTAAATGTTTCAGATTTTCCTTTGATATATATCCAAATTTCTGCACAGGAAAAAAAATATTACATTTGCATAATGTTTTGAATTTTATATTTGTTTTTTATTCTGATTTTCTCAATACCCATTAGTCATTGGAATGAAGCTTAACTAAATGATGGAATTGAAAGCAATTGAAAATTAGGTGGAATTATATAGATGTCGATAGAAGGGTTCATAAAATTTATAAATCAATACTCATGATTGAAGCAAATGTGCAAAATCGATTACTAAGAGAGCATCCTATCTTTTAAGAAAGTAAAATATAAAAATAATTATCCTCTCCTATATTGGTTGCTTTCCAAATTAAATAGAATGAACATAAAAGAGTAATGGACTTATAGTAGAAAAAATAAAAGGTACTTAAATTCTCATTTCATACTATTGCAGAATGCACAAGTAAGTGAAATCAACAGTAGCTAATGCAGGAATAGGAACAAACTAGAACATTCTTTGACTTATAGGGGAGGTTGATAGAACTCAAAGGTTATGCATACTGAATTACACATTAACAGCCTCATCCTGTATCATTCTGCTTCTTATAGATAGTCGTACTGTCCACTCAGTTCACCACATCAGAAAACTCTGCTGTCTTAATTTCTCTCTCTTTTCAGTTCAGCTTCTCTGTTATTATCATTTCAACTTGGCCTTCCTGTCCTACTGATTTTTTTCAGCTTTACTGAGACATAATTGACAACTAAAATGGTGAGATATTTAAAGTGACAGTGCGATGATCTGCTCTACCCTGTGAAAGGGGACCCCCCGTGAGTTACTTAACACGTCCATCACCTCACACACTTATTCTTTGCCTTTTTGTTTTTGGTGAAAATATTCAAGTTTGACTGTCTTAGGAAATTTCAGTTATACAACGGAATGTTATCAGTTGTACCATGTTATATATTAGATCCTCAGACCTTATTCACCTTATAACTGAAAGTTTGTACCATTTCACCAGCCTCTCCCTATTTCCCCAGCCCCTATTGATCCTTAAAGTGCCTGGTCACTGCCCTGGCTCAGCATCTCTTGCTTGCTTATGGCAGCATCTTGTCTTCTTAGGCTTTACTAAGCTCTGCCTAACACAATCCAGTCTCCATAAAGCTGCTAAGTGATTATTTAAAAGCACAGAATTGACCATGTCAATTTTATGTTTAATACCCTTGAAATCCCTATTACTTGAAGGATAAAGTTCATCCAAGAAGTATTTATTTGTTAGTCACCTTACCTAGAGATGGGATACAATGTGGTATAAGATCTGGGCTTTCCCCTAAAGGAATGTGAATATAGGTGTGTGACTGGAGAGCTACAGAGTCAGCCAAAACCAGATCGTTTCGATATCATATGGAAGGTGTTACTACAGAGGGAACCCAGAGTGTAATGGAGCTCAATGCAGGCGGACTTAGCATAGCCTGGATTTTCAGGAGGGTTTCTTGGAGCGAGGATGCCTGAGTTAAGGTATAATAAGTCATCCACGCTCAGAAGGAAGGGAAGCATAAAAGATTATCCAGGTAGATATAAGATCAGAAGAAACTGTGTCAAAGGATGTAGCAGAGCATTTCTCGATGACTGCAAGCAATTCAGCATTTTGAAGACACAAGAGATGAGGGAGGAAGTAGAGGGTCAGAAGGATGGAGAAGGAAGGAGAAATGAGGCCTCATGAAGATCACATACATGACACCATCGTTCAGCAGCTGCTGATTGTTTACTGTCGGCCAGGCATTCCGCTGAGGACACAGAGTAAACTTGAAGATGCAACTAGAGTTGATAACACTGTAGTATATAGTTGAAATTTGCTAAGAGAATAGAGCTTAAATGTTCTCCCCTCTAAAAAAAAATAAAAAGAGAGGTAAATACATGAAGTGATAATTAATCTAGATTGAGGGAATCCTTTCACAACATAAATGAACATCAAACCATCAAAATGTACACTTTTAATATTCTGTAATTTTGTCTACTATATCTTAGAAAAGCTGGAAACAATCTGAAAAAAGGAGAAGAAATCTTCCTTTCAAAGAAAGCAATCTAGCAGATAGCACCAGGAATGATGCTGAATTTCTTCTCTTTAGCAGAACTTCTGCATACAGAGCCAAGAATTCCAACCCTAGATCATTGCCCTGGTGTGTCTTTGTTGGGGAGCTTCCTCAGATGGTTGGGAGTCTTTGTTGGAATTTCCTGGCACCCCCTTTAGTTGTTGCAGAGAAGGCACAGACACCTCAGCTATGACAGGGTACCCTGGAGGGGAGCTGGCCCGTCCATCTGTCTTTGCAGAGTATTCTACAGCTAGGGTCAGAAAACAGACCTGAGTTCCTCAACACTCCATAAGTTCTTCAAGGGATGAGGTAAGGTTCCTGCCCCTTTCGCCACTATTTTCTCTGTTCTTCAATCAGTGGATGCAATACTAACCTGATGAGAGCTCAGACTTAGGAAACACGTGATTGGTCACATCTACTTATTACACAAGTGTGTCTCATTGGCTCCCGACTCTGTAAAGCTGGCTAGACCAGCAAGCCAGTAGATAGCTACCTTTGTTATCGTCTTTTCTTTACATGTGGGCAGTGCTTGCTTTAGTTTCTTGAGGCCATCTGGTGGTAAGAATCATTCCTGGGGGTTGAACAGATTTCAGTTGGGTCTAGTTTAAGCCACCTGCTCAGTTCAGTTTACCAAACATCTGGGTTTTGTGCTTAGCCTGGTTAATAACTGAATGGCATTTTGATTTTGTTTTCATTTGTGCCACTTAGGTGTCCCATCAGAGAAGAGAAGGCAGGGCTCCGACAACATTCAGGTGTCCCTGGGAACTCTGGACAGAATCACATCTCATTGCCCTTGAAACCCCCCTGGATAGCTTTAAATGCTCCCCTACCAGTGGGGAGTAATAAAAAGATACTTGGTTATAGTTCTATATACATCGATACAATTGTGTAATCAAAGCAACTAGAGGGATTCACAGTCCATTTTTCATCTGTCAAATTGTTTTTATGTTACATGTGACTAATTTGATCATGGTTAGCAATTTATATGGGCTTCTTCTCCCTTCCCCACTGTGATAGACTAACAAGTGTAACCCATCTGAACGGAGTCCCTGTGTGAAGACCAGATCATGTTCACAGACTATCCTCACACTTGTTGTAAGAGAAACATTTACCCGAAAGCCTTTTAATGCATTTGAAGAATGAGAATCAATGATTTCTCTTCTGGGAGAAATTGGTAAAAGTTGGAGTAGCTCTTTTTTACACATAACAAAAGCTCTTGGATAGGGCTATTGTTAGACTTTAGGGATAATTATCAAGGGGAAATGCTGAACTTCCTTCATTAAAGACTTGTAGAAGTTACCTTGGTTAGACAGAGCTCTTGAAATAAGCAGCATTACTTTGATGAACTTCTGTGTTTCCTGCAATACCATAATACTATGTCATATTAATAATAACTTTATGACTATGCTTGGAATTACATTTACCGTGAAAACTATAACTTACAGACACTTGTTTTTCTCAAACATGCACAGTCATGGGAATCTATAATCTATATATTCTTTCCCTGGTACAGTTAATGATGGCTCCATTAGTTGAAGTGCTCAATAAACCAACTGTTTCATTACGCGGATGACTCGATCAACAAAACGTCCAACTTCACAAAATGTAAAGGTTTATACATAAATGGAGAGAGGCTGTGGATTCTAGAGGTTTTAGCCTCATCACATCAATTAAGAAAAATCTGTGGGGCACCTGGGTGGCTCAGTGGGTTAAGTGTCTGACTTTTGATCTCAGCTCAGGTCATGATCTCAAGGTCATGAGACTGAGCCTCGGGAGCCGGGCTCCTGCATGACGGAGAAGCCTGCTTAAGATTCTCTCTCTCCTTCTCCCTCTGCCTCTTCCCTTGCTGTGCTCTCTTTCTCTCAAAAAGAAAAAAAGAAGAAGAAAAAAAAAAGAAAATCTTTACAGCCCCATGCATTTCCTGAGTGTGTGTGTGTGTGTGTGTGTGTGTGTGTGTGTGTGTGTGTGTTTGGGGTTCAGGAAGATGATGGTCACTTCCTTCCACAAACCATTTATACTCTAATGAAAACAAGAGTTCAGTTTCTATATAAAACGTATCAGTCCTACCTTTAATTGTTTTCTGGGGAAAGAGCATTGCTGCCCTCGCTTAGCCTTTAATCTTTGAAGTACTTCTTTTCAGATAGTTAATCTCATAGTATGATTGTGTGGCAGCTTTGAAAATGTGCAGGTGTTTGTTAAAAATTTTACATTTCATTTCAGTTCCAAACCTCGAATAATACCTAATTTCTTGGGTTATTATTATTCTGCAACTTTAGCATTTTATGAAGATTTGCTGCTGAACAGCTGTATGGGTACTCACTAACATGATAAAAAGTTTTCAGTAAGTTACCTGCGAATTCGAATAGCATTAACACAACATTTTGCCTTCCGAACCTGTGTTGATTTTATGAAGTCCTTTTGTGTTCATAAATAAAATACCATTGCACCTATCAAAGATTCACTTGACTTTTCCCATATTCTCTTTAGCAAAAACTGAAACACTGTTCATTGAGGGGATATAACTTTTTCATACTTAATATGATATTGCCCAAACATAAAGTTTTTAAACTTTAGGTATTATAATTCAATAATAACTGATAAATATAAACAATTTATGTGCATGTATATACACGTATACACACGATATATTTATAAAATGATATGAAAAATATGGAAATTCTTTGTGCCAATCTGATGAGGAGGCATAGAGAAGGAAAAACAATTTAAGATAATATTATCTGTCCCGACACAATGAAAATTCAAAACTGTACCCAAATCCGGATGAAGTATTTAGAATGTTGGAAAGAAAAAGTGGTCATTTGTTTTCTTACACTTGTACCCTATCCAGTTCAAGATTGGAAGCAAAAATTATAAACCGCTGAGGAATTGCCATGTTGGGTCACGGAGTCCAACCCCAAATTATAGACTATCTTTATGCTGATCACCATCCTTTCTTTACCAACTAAATTACTTCCAGAAGCCAAATCATTCTTCAGCAGGAAGTTAGGTATTTAGGAAGACCTACACATTGTTTAAAATCCCTGAACGAATCCCATGCCCCATGTGGGGCTGTGCTTTACGGGGCAGATATTCGACGCGAACCCCTGAAAGTCCCTCTCTGCTCTGCTCAGCTTGTGCTCCCGGTCTTCCCCAGATATCCTGGACACATCGACCAAACTGGGAACGCTGTCAGAATGCCACGCCTCACAGATAGCTTTTAGCCCTGCGATGCTGGGAGAATCTTACTATTCTAGGATGGAGTCTTGACACTGCTTTGTGCCAGACGAAGGCAGAGTAACGAGACTGTATCCCGATGATTTTCCAGATCATGACCGTAAACCAGTTTCTGCAGTGGCGTGTCTAAAATAAGGGACATATTTCCTTCTAAAAGGAAATATGCATTCTGTGCTGAATTCTCAATGTATACTTTCAGATGACTGCAAGATGCCACGTATTTGGACTAGAATAAGAAATACTCATTTAACCCCTGGCTTCCCGATGTTTATATATTTGTTGTCATGTAGACTTACCTAAAAGTGAAGTTTTTATAAGGAAGATAGGTGTTAGCACCGCCCTTTTTCTACATTATTTTTCTCTATACATCAAAGTTTCATGGATATAAGGAGAGCTCCACAAAGATTTTGCCTGTGGTATCACATAACATATTTTAGCTTTCGAATATTGTGTTTTACATGGATTGATAAATGACAGTCTGACTTCTTTATGGCCTCTGCTTTTCCTCTTGTTTCCTCTTCCTTCTACTCTCCCCCCAACCTGGGACCTACCTCCCTGGAGTAAAATAACATTAAGGATTTTATTTTGTTCTAAAAATGCCTTTCCCCCTCCTCCTCTTTCTCTTTTCTCTCTTTCTTCTCTCCCACTCCCTCTCTCCCTCTCTCCTATTTCTTTATTTCACTGCTCACAGGAGTGGGAAGCAGATGCTCTTCTCTGTATATAGAATTCAAATGATCGAATGTTGCGCTTGGGAAATAAGCTGAACTTCTAAGGGTTAAACAAAGTTCAGTCGGAACATTTAAAGTGTGTGAAAATGAAGGGTTCTAATTAATTCTATTCAGATGTCTGTGTGTGGAAAACGTCACTTTAGTGACCAATACAAGCCTATTTGCTGGGCTTTTGTTTGTTTTTCCCCTCGCACCTCAGGGCGGTGGTTTCAATAGCTCTTTTGCACAATCAGTAACAGGCCGCGACAGTGACATGGACCTTTGTCTGCCGCATCCGACTCTGCCCCATTTGCCCTCCTCAGATCCTGTCAACAGGAAGAACAAAACACAGCCAAGGCTGAATCAAAACACATGGAAGAGGTCCGGTAACAGAGAGAAGCATTCCAGTGCCCTGTCTGACCCCTCTGACCTCTGGCATCTCTCGGTCGCTCTAGCATCTTCCAGGGATATAAAGGCAGTTCTTAGTAGGTTCTTACGTTTGGTACCTGCAGAGCTAAGAGAAGGGCAACAGAGTGGTGTTTTGTCTGCGTCCTGAGTACTAACTACAGCCTTGGACGAGGGTCGCACATTACCAAGAGCCTCAGTTCCACACCTTGCTTTTACCCTTCTCCGGAAAAAAAAAATGCTTTATGTGGCTTAAGTGTTTGGCCTCAGGGCAGCCTCTTGCACACTGTTGAGCAAAGGTCATGAAGGGGTGAGGGGATCATAGGGAAACCTCTGCAAACATATCAATTTGAATATCTACTCTGGGGGCTATATTTATGTTCTGGTATGAACAGGGATCAAAAGACTAAGACTGACCAAAAAATAAAAAATAAAAAAAATAACCTTGGCTATATGTATGTCATTAAAAGAGTAAGACAATCATTTAAGCAACAGAAAAAAGAAATTACCTAAGACAGAAAGAAAAGCCATTCATAAAGACAACGCCATTAATTTTATTTTTATAGAACATGTGTCTTCTTATAGCATTATTTTGAAACTGTTCAGATGATGTCAAAGCTGCCCCATTTAAAAATAAAATAAAAATAATAAAAAATTAAAAAATTCTTAATGACCACTTTATAAAAAATCTAATAATATCCTGATACTTCAATAAAATCCCAAAATTTTAAGTTGTCCCCCCAGATTTTACAAGTGTTATGCTATGTAATTATTACATAATCTTGCTGGGCAATCCTTGTCACTTCTACTTCATACAAAAGAAAGCTGTGGCTCAGAGAGGTTTTAGCATGTGGTCCCGGTCACAGGGTTAGTAAATAGTAAACCCAGGACTGAGTTCTTTTCATATCGCTGAAGCTCTTTTGTATATTTGATTTTATTGATAGATTGAATTGTTCTTTTTCTCTCTTTGCTGTTAACATCGCCATAGTGACCACAAAAGAAACAGATTGACTCAGAACAGTTTCTTCTGAGACTTTCTCCTTGGACTTGGCCACTGACATAATGTTGCGTGTCTCTGAGCTTTCTCCACTCCAAGACTGAATGAGCCCCAGCCACTCATGAAACGGAAAGGATTATAAAGTGCTCTACTGGCAAAGGAGCAAGACATCCAAGGAGCACCCATCAGCTGCAACATGCCGATAAAGAGGGAGCCAGAGCTCTTGGGACCCCACCAGCACCCGCGGCCTCGCATGCCCAGAGAAGTTTGCTAGACACGCTGAGCTTGCTTCAGTCCCTCTGCTCAGTTGGAAGCCAATTGTAAGAGAGACGTATAAACTGTGAGAAGTGAGACCCTCTACAGCAAGATGGGTAAGGTAAAAGGAGAGAAATAGTCTAGGCAGGTCATGCTTTTCAAATGAATGCAAACTTTAAAGAAGAAAGAAGATGACTACTTATATTAGCTGCTTAAAAAGTAGGATCACAAACTTGTTGAATTACTAAATTGTGTACCTGAAACTAATGTAACATTGTGTGTTGACTAGACTCAAAAAAAAAAAAAAAAAAGGAGTGCACAAGTATACGATGATATGAGGAAACAACACAACACAGAACTTTAAACACGTTGATGATTCCTTAATTCAAACTGATCCAATGACCCTAGTAAAAATATGATTGTCATATTGAATTGGTAACGGAGTTGGAGTTAAAACTCATGACTAATGCTTTGTGCATTTTGCTTAGTTCACTAAACATCAGTGACTCTTTGGATTGAACCATTTTATCCCTTCTGCAGCAAATTCTTGCATTACGGTGATTCTGAATTTCTTTTTTCTTTCTTTCTTTCCTTTTTTCATGGGATGGGAAGGGGATACTACATAGCCATAGTAGAAATAGTAAGAGACAAAATGAAAGAAAAGAAAAATACTTGCAAGTTCAAATGTGTTCTTATCTTCAAGGGGAATTCCAAAGGGAGAAATTCCTCTTCACTGTGTTCCGATTTGTGCCTGATTTCTAATTAAAACATAGTAAAACAGACATGCACTATTTTTAAAGGAGAATACAGAAACAATGAAGCAAGGGTTTAAAGAAAGTAGAAAGACCTGTCGCCCAGGTAAACCACACTTACCTGAGAGGTAAAGTGTTACAATGGCAGCAGCAAGCCTTTCACAGAACGAGCTGTGGGATCTAGCAGCTCGGCCTCTCTCTTAAGTGATTTCAGGAAAATCATTAAACCTCTTTGAACCTTATTTTCAATCATCATTAAAAGGGGGAAATAATTCACGTGAGTGTAGCTTGTGAGGCACATTACTGACACACGCTTCTATTATTACTGTTCATCAGTCGATACCTGGATTCCCATCTGACAAGGACCAGACCACCTAAAGAAAAGGAATCCCTGACTTCACGGTTATTAGCATTTCTAAACAACTAGTTATAGCATTCTTGCCCTTTAACAAGCAACCTCTTGCCTTTCCTGTAGCTCCCGGACTGAAGTTGGAAGTTACTTTGGGCACCTTCTTGGAGGTGCTTCCTAAAAGTCACTGGGCGGGAAGTGCTCTAAGGAAACTTATTTCTTATCCCATGATGCTTCTCTAGAAAAGCGGCAAATGCCTACAGCGCGCTCACACTCAGCGTGTTCTAGCGGCTCACACCCACCCCACCTGCGGTCAGAGAGAAGGCTTTGCTTCCTGGACCATCTGAAATTCCCTGCCACATTATTCACTTCCGTGTCTGGCACAGTATGAGGCTTTAATGCAGCTCCTTTTCACAATCCAGACTCTAGGTAGTAGATTTCCCAGGGGCCACTCTGCTTAGTTACTAAGGCCATGCATATTCCGAATGGCAAAATCATTTCACTGCAAATATGAGACATTCTGTGTGTGTGTGTGTGTGTGTGTGTGTGTGTGTGTGTAGAGAGAGACATACGAAATGCAAGAAGTGGTCATATTTTTTTTTATAAAGCAACTAAAACGAGAAAACAATATTAAAAGTCTGGTTAGAATTATAATATAGATCTACAGAGGAAACCTTAATTTAAAAAGCCCCATTCTTAGAGCTCTGGAAATGCACATGTTCCATGATGCCTCTGAATGTGCCCCCCTCCCCATCTGACTGAGCTCGGCCAGCAGCTTCTGACTCAGTCCTACACTGGTTACACACAGTTAGAGGAATGTTAATTACCACCTGTAATCTACACAGGGTCCTGGACTAAATAACAAGGGTAACTAGCCTCGACTGAGAAAGATAGGTAGAAATGTAAGGGCCAGGGGCGCCTGGGTGGCACAGCGGTTAAAGCGTCTGCCTTCGGCTCAGGGCGTGATCCCGGCGTTCCGGGTTCGAGCCCCACATCAGGCTCCTCCTCTATGAGCCTGCTTCTTCCTCTCCCACTCCCCCTGCTTGTGTTCCCTCTCTCGCTGGCTGTCTCTATCTCTGTCAAATAAATAAATAAAAAATCTTTAAAAAAAAAAAAAAAAAAAAAAAAGAAATGTAAGGGCCACACTCAAAGGTATGGGAATTTCGTGGGCTCATACTCGGGCAGGAATGCGGACCCTCCCGTCTTACTGACTCAGGCAAGCACCTGAGCGAGAGTCACCCAGCCAGAGAACAGGAATGCTGACGCCGTAATCTTGAAGGGATCTTAGCAAGCATCTCTTCTTCTCACGGGCTTGGAGAGGCTTAAGTCATTTGCCTCATTTAACAGAGACAGTAAAAGTTTAGTGCAGGAACAAAAGAAAAAAGTTTTGAATTTTTACCTTCAGGAGAGTTCTTTACAATATTTAATTAGTTTTAATGCTGTCTATTGATATTCAAATATATGCATCCTTTTCTCCCATTTTGTTGGAAACTGCAAGGTGGATAAAATTCTATCCCCGTCTGGTAGAGATACTGAAACACAGTTCCCTGGGTGCATTCTCCACTTCAGATGATGGCTGATTCTATCCTTGTCATCCTGAACGTTTTAGCTTTCTTTAAGACATGATAAATTAGGGAACAAAAGGAACACTTTTCCACAACAGAAGCACTTTTGGGAGGCTGAACATGTACCTCTGATTCAAGGCTGAGTTATTATAGGAAAAACAGAAAAGGAAGGAAGAAGGTTTTCCTTTCCCACCATTGAAGACAGTTTGTCAGGACGAGAGACAGACACACACAGCGTGCGCAGACTTGCACTTCTATTCGGCGATGAATAGGGCAAGGGTTTCACCCATGTTGTCTTCAAAAGCATTGCCTGGAATACAAAATGACGTGGTGTTTCTGGAATACAATTCTGTTTGAAAGGCCAAGAAAAGGTGATAGGTTTTTAATGCACATTTGGGTGTCTTCAAGCTCTGTTTCTATAACTAGAATGGAGATGTTCCTGAAATGCTGTCCACAAAGAAAAAAAACAAACTGGTTAAAATTCCATTATGTTTTTCTCTGGCCAGCACTGTATAATTGAAGATGTCTTCAAAACAGAAACACACGATTGCTTCGTGTGTCGGAGGGGGAGGAAAGCATACATCAGACTGCAGAGATAGAATCGCTGTAAGGAATACATCACTTTCACCAGCAAAGTTCCTGCGGCCCGTGCTTCCTTCATCAAGTCCAGTTTTTTGTCTTTCTGCCACGACAGCCATGTCGCTAAATGGATCTGATTTTGTTTTCTATTCTCAAAGCCTGTGGATTGCTTCTTTTTAGTCAAAAATTCAAACTTAGGCCTACCGTCTCCCCATCTCCCCTCCCTCCCTGGTTGTCAGATCACTTTGCCCTGATAAGTCTCCCTTAAAAACAAAAACAAAAATTCTACGGGTACCTGACACAAGTTTTCTCTTTTGTCTGGACTGTTCTACCCGTTCTTTCCATCCTTTAAGGTACAGTTCAGCTCCTAGATCTTCCAACAGTAAGCCTCCCCTAATTTCCCTGCACACAATGAATCGGGCCATGCACTCAGGCCAGCTGCATGGGGACGTGACCTCTGCAGGCACACGGGGCTCCATGCTCAGAAACGGCCTGCACCTGCTTGAATGCTCGCTGTTGCCATCTTGAAACTTAAACAAGAGGCTTAACAGTTGTGTTTTCCACTGGGCCTTCGAATAACGCAGCTGGGCCTTCCTCCTGTACTCCTGAAGTTAACAGTTTCATGTCTCTGCTTTAACAATTATTGCCCACGCTGCATTCTGAAGTTCTTTTGTGCATATCTACCCCCCACTAGAGAAGAAACTCTAGGAACCATAGATCTCATGTTTGTGTTCCCAGAATCACCCGGAAGAGCCATTTGCACAAAGGAAAGTATTGACAAGAAGGCAAGAATACTGCTCAGAGTTCTTCAGGAAGGAAAAGAATAAAACCAACATCTACTGAAGATAAACAGTAGAAAAGCTAAAAAGTTTTACAAAGTTAATATGCACCAATCACCGTATTTTGCACTGCACAAGCAGCGAATTTAACCTAATTCCCAAAACTTGAAGAATAGGTGCTGTTATGACTTCATTTTCCAGGTAAGGGATGAAGGGCTTAGAGAGGGAAGGTGTCAGGGGTCACAGAGGGTCAGGGGTCACAGAGTAAGTGGCAGAACCAGGAGTCAGAGTCAGGTCTGGCTCATCTAAAATCGATGAGTCCATGCTCTTAACTTGTACAGAACTGAAATTTTCAAGCAATAAAAAACGTAACTATATTCTGATTGGAACGAAGGCCAAGGAAACAAAATTGGCCTCTGTCTAGCAGTCCGAGCCACGCATTCTTAAAATCTGCCCATACGCACCCAAACTTTTAAGGTGTCAAACCAGTTTCAAGCAAAACATCATTTTTTAGGTTATGTAAACATTCTGCTAGACCTGCCTGCAGCCCCTCCCCACATTTAACAAACACACTATCTTTGTACTTTCAAGTTATTTTCCAGTCAAAAAATTTTATATGTAGGGAGAAAAAGTGCTTCAGATTATGAAAGACAGAC
Source organism: Ursus arctos (assembly GCF_023065955.2). Lineage (NCBI taxonomy): Eukaryota > Metazoa > Chordata > Mammalia > Carnivora > Ursidae > Ursus > Ursus arctos. Next base: position 37,929,676 of record NW_026622952.1, read on the forward strand.
AATCTAGGGAGAAAGGAATATTACGGTCTCAGCTGAGCAAGTGAATACGGTGGGAAGTCAAGCCCGTGCCCGCTCTATGCCGCGGTCCTCAGACAGATCCATAAAGAAGGTCATGGTTTTCCAATCCCTACTAAGAACTCAGAAGCACACCAAATTCAGGAGATTGATGACCAAGGATTAGTATAAAAAGACATTTTACTGAGTTACGTCCATTAGCCGTTTTTATTCATTTATTGTTAAAATTGCATTTTGTATAATGAACAAAGCAGACCTTCTGTTTTACTGCTTGATTCAAATACATACCACGGACGAGATGCATATAAGGCTTTGGATATGTTATTTTAAGAATTTGCACTAAACACATCAGAATATTCCCAAACACAACATTAGTCTGTCATAGACCTGAATACGGATTATTTTCTTTAGCACAAGAGAGATTTTTCAGGAAAAACCTCTTGGGAGTCTGTCTTGCATGTTTTTAAGCTAATTAAGTGTTCAGAAGCTGGAGTCTTTTTGCAACCGCTTTCACCTCAATTTTTTTCAGGGAAAGATTCAGCTTTTGCCACTTCCTTCTAGAGGGCCCATTATTACCACATCCCTAAGTTTCCTGGAGCTTTGAGTTGTTTTCACTATTTTAAAAATTCCTAAATGAATCGCTTCTCCTCCTCCCAACCCCAAAAAAGCATAATAGGAAGATAGAAGAGGTTTGATTTTCCACCCAGCACAGCATATGTCCACTTCTGCAACGTTGCTCTAAGCTTTCTGGATGCATGCTTATTCTCAACCCCTGAAAACCAAAGTTCCCTTTAGGTAGCTCTAAGGATAAGCTAACCTAGTGTGTCATGTTCCCATCTGGTTCCAGTTCGGTACATCTTTAATCCTCATTTTGGAGACATAAAACCATGTATCCATTGACTGAGAGTAGGTAATGCTTATCGAGACATAATTCTTATATTACATGAATGTTGATTTTGTTTGCAATAGAGAATTTATAAGAAACATTCAATCTTTTTCTTACCGAAGTCTTGTGTGTGGTGGCTTATGATTTTTCTAATTGGGTCATCATTTTGGAGGTCAAAACTTTATTGCTACAAAATGAAATGTACTTGGACTTCTACTTGAGATTGTCGACCGGTTACAAGACATCCAGTAGAAACTGCTAGATAAAGAGCAGTGGTTGTATATATTTTTATTAATGCCAAACCAGTTGTAATCCAATTTATATCTACAGTTTAAATGACAATAAGAAGTTCAGAGATCTATTTCCCAGCCAGACGCTGGGTAAACCCTCTGTCATCTTGTCAATGTAGTATTTGAATGAAATCTGCTGTAGCAAATGAGAATAAAGCTTCAGATGCTTTAGACCTAAAAGTGAAAAGAATTTTTAAATACTGGAAGTATGCTGGTAAGGACCATTCAGAGAGAAAAGGAAACTCGTATTTTATTCAACATCTACCTAGTATTCTTCTAGGTGCTGGAAATGTTAATTAATTTAACCTTCACAGAACGAAAGGGCAGGAATTCTTAGTTCTCTTTGCAGAAGGAGAGACTGAGGATAATATTAAGTTACTTGTCCAAGACAGGACAGTAAATCTGGTTTATCTAATTCCAAAACCTAAGTTCTTTTCAGCACAAATGGCAAGGATTATTTAGATATTAAAATTGATTCAGGTTTTTTAGCATCTTGATCTTTACTTTCATGAGCAAATGAGGCACGCAGTATTCTATAGGTGTTAGTCCCTCCGTGGCTAATAATAAGGGGTCTGTATTTATTTGCCCATCAACTCCTCAATGGCAAAATTTGTAAAAATAATTGGGACAGAATGATGACTTCTTTCAGTTCTCCCTACAAAAATTCAGACAAGGATTTCTTTTTCTCTTCTGCATGCTTCATCCATAGGTGATACTTAACGTGAGGTTATCAGCAGATCGTACTGGGAATCAGATCGGTTTGTGCCACCAGGCAAAATAAATCAACCATATTAGAAGAAAGGTTAATAGTCACCTTGGCCAACCCCAGCTTTTGCACCAGGTTTATTATCACCCTTGAAATAGAACCTGCACGATCAATTTCAAATATCAGAGCATAACATAAGCTCCACAGGGAACCCACGAAAGCAAACGGAGGAGGCAATACCTGTACAGTTAGGGAAAAAAAATCACAATTTTGATTGTGCATGGAAAACATCAAATTAAACCCGGTGCTTGTATTGACTCAGCATTCCAGCTTCTCCCAACATTCGGGCTGAAGTTTAATCTCCCGCTAACCCCCTGGAGGGAGGCCGTTACTCCTGTGGACCCTTGCTGGCAACATAGGATTGAACAGGTGCCGGCTTCAGGGGAAGCTTATGATTTGTTTCTTCAAATGTGCAAAATAATGCTTATAGGGAAGTGCTTCATAAACAGCTTATAATATGAAAAAAATCGAGAGGAATGACGTTTAAAAAATTCCTTCTTTTCTTACTAATTGATCTCAGGTTCAACGGAAGTTTGCTTTGGACGGATTTTTTTTCTATGTTCCCATGTTGGTCTTCAGTCCTCTGTCAAATATTTGTCCTCATCGACTTCCTTATCCATTCCATTCTGCACAGCTCTGCGTTAGTCACGCCCAGACCCACGTGGTCGAGGGCACACTGCTTCTCCTATATCTCCTACATCCCAGCTGAGAGCACGAGAGCTTTCTCTCTGTATGCTGGAGGCATAGAAGGCAATGTTGAAAGGGTCACAGTAGTCAGAGTGGGTTGGAGAAGGCAGTCAACTTACTTACCACGGACAGACCCCAGGGGTACTCTGGAATTCCAGAAGATAATATCATCGCATAGGTGCCCAGAAATAGCACATTCGGATACCCCAGGGGTAGGCCAGCAATTGGGGGGGGTCATTATTTCACCATGTGGCTGGTGCTAAGAATTTATATTTTAGGTGGGTATGAGGATAATTCCACAGGATATGAGGACAGCAGACATGTTGAATGAATGTATGAATGAATGAATGAATGAGAAATCAATGCAAACTCTTTTTTTTTTTAAGATTTTATTTATTTATTTGACAGAGAGAGAGGCAGCCAGCTTGAAAGGGAACACAAGCAGGGGGAGCGGGAGAGGAAGAAGCAGGTTCCCAGCAGAGGAGCCTGATGTGGGGCTTGATCCCAGAACGCTGGGATCACGTCCTGAGCCGAAGGCAGACGCTTAATGACTGAGCCACCCAGGTGTCCCTCAATGCGAATTCTATAGATGAATGCAGACTTTTACAGATAGCACTGAGAGAGAATCTTCCAGCACTATGAAATCAGCTCCATGACACACGAGCAACTACGTGGAGATGCTGTATTCTAACTGCCTACTGTGTGCTTGGCACCATGCCAAGGACTTTACATTTATGATTTATTTAAATGCTGACAACGTTCCTACTAAGCATCTTTGTTAGCCAAACTAGAAGATGATGATCCCTGGTGATCCTCATCCCCTGGCATTTGTGTCTTTATGCAACCTGTGGAACTAGGACGATACTGAAGTGATGGCATGTGCCTTCCCAGGCTAGATCTTTCAAGCTGCATGGTTTCTTCTGTGCCGACTCTTGGATCACTCTTGGAGAGAAGCTGGCTGACGTGTCATCAAGACACACAAGCAGGTCTATAAAGAGGAACTGAGGCTTCCTATCAACAATGTGTGCTAACCTGCGGAGCGTGTGAGAGAAGCAAGCCTTCCACCCCAGCCAAGCCGCCAGATGACTGCAGCTCTAGCCAGTTTCTTGAGCATACCTCACGAGAGACCTTGACGACTACACCATGGTTCGAGCACCCAGCTGAGTCAGGTTCCTGACCCATAACTTTTATGCAAAAGAGTAATTTTTTTAGTTTTATTGTCGTTGATTTAAGCCACTAAATTTCGGGGTCATGTATTTCACAGCAACAGACAACTAATAAAGCTTTTATTAACCTCGTTTTACAGATGAAGAAATAAAATCCATGAGAGCTAAACTTAACAAAATCCTGAACTTCCCTTTACTGAGCCCCTACCCGTGAAGGCTTAGAGCACGGGAACTGACATGGGAGCCAAGGAGGAGAGCAGCCGGCAGCAGCTGAAGACGCAGAGTTCATTCGCTCATTCACTTAACAGACGGTTCCCGAGCACCTACTAAGTGCCCGGGCGGCAGTAGGGCATGAAGACGCAGCTGTGACCAACACACACAGACTCCCTTCCTTCCCCAGCTTCCGTTCTAGGGATGGGTGACTGATGGTAAAACACACACAACGGTGCGCTGGGAGATACAGTAGAAGGTGGAGGAGAAGCAGGTGGAGGGACGAGCAGGACCTCGGGACAGGCAGCGGGCTGTTGCTTCCTTCCTGCGCGTGTGTCCCTGTGACAAAGCCTTCAACTGAGGCAGCTTCAGCCCTGCACTGCCCTCAGACACAACCTCTCCCTCTTTTGTACGTCACGGCTCCCACTTGCTTCGCGTGTAGCCTGGCGTATAATATGTGCTTAGGAAATATTTTTACAGTGACTTTAATTCTCAGAATCACATTTTTAGCAGAGTCAGCTGCCTAAACAGTTGAATATTCCTCGGCTATTTTAACATGAGCATGTTAAGACAGAGTGAATTCTCCCAGTGTAACTCCTTTTCCATGATCAAATGGAATAAAACTCACTGCATAATAAATGTGATTTTCTTCTCAGTAGCCTGGCTCGACCTTAATTTGAGTCTGTGAGATTTTACATTCTAAAACCAATATATCAAACATGCAGTGAGGATTCTAGGATCTTCCTAGAATCAAAAATACGAGATGTGGTTATAAGATACCAAAGCAGACATCCGGGAGCCAAAGAAGGAGTCAGTCTCAACAAACACACATGCATAGACACCAATTTCCTTGGTCTGCTTAGCTTGACCAGGTCTGTGGGAGCTACAAGGGGAGGACCTCCAACACAAGACGGGGGAGACCAGATGCGCAATGCTTCATGAGCATGGCTGTCCTGGGGGCACATGAAAGTCTTTTTTAAAACCTTATGCTCTCAAAACAGTAAATACTACATTTATAAAAGGGAGAAATTAAGCACTATTTGTTGATAAAAAAGATTTATTACATTATAAAATATTAATACTCAAGAAAACTTCAAGTATCAAGAGGTTCAATCCCCCATCACCAAAGTAGAGCCCAGAGAAATGAAGTAACAAACTACTACTCATGCCCAGATTTTATTTTATTGTTTTAAAGATATTATTTCTTTATTAGAGAGACAGTGCAAGAGCACGAACATGGGGGAGGGGCAGAGGGAGAGAGACAGAAGCAGATTCCCGGCTGAGCAGGGAGCCCGACATGGGGCTCGATTCCAGGCCCCTGAGATCATGACCTGAGCCAAAGGCGGACATTTAACCCACTGAGACCCCCAGGCGCCCCCTCATGCCCAGATATTAGATGAACCCTTCTAAAGCTTCTTCTTGTATACATTGTGTTTCTTTGAACAATTCAGATACTGTTGCATATTGACTCCTGGAAGCTGGCTGGTTAATTCCCAGGGGACTGTCATTTAGATGGCACAGAGGACAGTATTGCATTAGCAATTTAGAACTTGGTTCTAGAAGCTGATGATCCAATCTCAAACAGTGAATCTATCATTTTCTGGGCAAAGTGAATTGGACAATTTGGAAAGAATTACTTAATCTCTCTAAATCTCAGTTTAGTCGCTTGTAACATATTGGTAAGAACAGTACATATCTCACGGGGTTTTGTGAGGAGTAAAGGAAACCTCATAGGCCCAGTGCTAGGACAGCTTCTGAGCACACAGAGAACCAGTCTTGTTTGATAAACTATTATTATTGTTGGTGTAATCAAGATTCTCAATATTGACAAGATGAGGAATGTGGATGTTAACTAGACTTGTGATGATCGTTTCACAATATATACATTGAGTCATTATGTCTATACCTGAAACAAATATGTTATATTTGAGATATATATATCTCAATAATAGAATAAGAATAGCTTCTCGATATTTTTAGAATGCCCTGAAGTCTAAGAGATAAGATAAGGTGCTCCATATGAATCAAAAGAGACAAGAAGCAGTTTAGTCTGATGGCCGGTACCAGGGTTTATGATGGTGTAAGCAGGCAGAGACAGTACCAGGGAAGGTGGTCTCTTTGGCTATAGCTTCTTTCTTAAGCCAATTCCAATAGTGGAAATAAAAGTGCTTATTAAGACAAATTAAAGCAGGTCCCTAAGCTCCCCTTTTCCTATGAGTCTGCCATTTCCAAGCTCCTTATAAGTCGAAAGTCTCACCACTTGTCCTCAGAAGGAAGATCGGGAAAAGTGACAGGGTGCTCCCTAGTGATATTTTATAGTTCAAACCAGGCATTAGCATTAGAGAGTTGTATTCAAGGGGAACAGAGACCCAGTTTCTAAGCTTGGGGCAAGAAGGCATCAGTCTAGTTCTTAGAAAGAGAGGCAAGAAACCTTCAAGTCCAGAAGAGTCCATCAGATCCCACGGCACAGAGGCTGACAGAAGTACAAGATCCTCGGAATGGAAACCCACAATTGGAGCTGAACCAGGCTGCATGGTGTCTGCCTACAGGGAAAGGAGGGAACTCACACTTTGAAATGCAGGCGTAACCGTAACCTTCTTATCAGAATTAGGCATCATTGGGATTAAAATGGCATCGCCCAGGAAATGACATGGGAGTGGATTTAGCCACAGTAACTAAAAGCTAAACCCCTGGGAATCAGGATGAAAAAGCTTTCCCTCCCTCAGACGGGACTGATGCAGAGACCTGATTAGGCATGTGGATGTGTGTCTGTGTGTGTGTGTGTGTGTGTGTGTGTGTGTGTGTAAAAGCCCCTACTTTTTGGAACAGAGGCTACTGATCAACCTCTCTTTAGAAAAAGTAGGCTGGAATAAGGCAAAAACTAGAGCAGTGAGGCAGAAGAGCTTCTATTTACTCTTGTGCATGAAACATGTGACTTGTTTTATTTAGGCACATTTATCAGTATCTCTATACATCGGTAATAAAAAGTGAGATTCCTTTGTATGCCATCAGTCACATATATGCTCAAATAGGCATCATTTATAGATCGTTAAATACGCCTATGAGTAAAAATGTTTGATTACTAAATATTTACATTTGTACCTGTGCCAGAGTGGGGTTTATCTACATGTGTTTGTGGCGGCAGAACAATGGCCTCTAACATATGTCCCTGTCCAAATCCCTGCAAGCTTTGGATATGCTCAATTACATGGCACTGAGAATTAAGGTAGCAGATGAAATTAAATTTGTTAATCTGCTGATTTTAAAATAGAATATCCTAGATTATTCAGGTGGGCCCATTGTAATCCCCAAGGTCTTTAAATGATGAGGAGGAAGGCTGAAGAGTCATTGTCAGTGACAGGCTATGAGAAAGACACGATTGGCCATTGTTGTCTTTAAAGACGGCGGGGAGCTATGAGCCAAGGAATAAGGACAGCTCCTGGAAGCTGGAAAAGGCATGCAAACATTCTCTTCCCTGGAGCCTCCAGAAAGGAATGAAATCCTCTGACACCTTGACTTGAGCCCAAGAGGGACCCAGTTCAGACTTTGGACCCCTAGACGTGTAAGATGTCAAATTCATATTGTTTACCTACTAAATCTGCAGTAATGGTTTACAGCAGCCATAGCAAACCAACACAGTGATATGCATTTTTAAATTTTATGAAAACACAAACGAATTCTAAAAGTGAAAAATTCAGGAGATACTTCTGTACGCAGTCTGAGAAGCTCCATCTGGAAGTCAGAGCCCAGGAACAGTGCTTTTGACTCCGTCCAACACCGTCATAAATAATACTTATGTTATCTCATGTGTACTCTTTGACGCCTTGCAAAGCTGCTCACCATGCCATACATTTCCTAAACAGCCGCATTTAGAGCAATCGTTTCCATTTAAATGCTACTTTCTACAACCATTTGTTTCTTTTTTCTTCCTTTAATGCATTTTAATTAAAGGTAAGGAGAGAATAAAAAAACTGATGGGAGAACTAGGCAGCTGTAATGTGTGTGTGAGATATTGCAGTCTGAAGCCCGACGCTCAGCTTAAAGGTAGGAAAACAGTGATTATAGATGCGTTTCCGAATGAAATTCTACACAAATCCTAGCTTTGAACACGAGACCTTACGGAAGTGAAAAAAGACACTGGTTCTTTGTGAACACGCACTTTTTTTTTTTTTTTTGATGTTTAATTAATTCTAATGATGGTAGTCTCCGGCATAAGTACACATTCAACAGAGAGACCTCTTATTTGGCAAATATAAAAGAAATGCACCAAGAATTGTTGCGTAAATGCTTGCAGGTATTAGAAAGAGTGCCACTTCTGAACATAATATTTTAACGCACAGAATTACTTGCCCTCGCCTAAAAGGCACAAGATCAAATAGTCAATGTGAGAAGTTATACAAGGGACAGTCCGTTTAATACTGGTTCCTTCAGGGACTCTCCGCTGTATTTAGACCAGCTGGAAGGTGCTTAAGGAAAGCCAACTCATTTTAACATGAGCATAAGCGAAAGAAGTCTACCTCAGACACATTCCACTGTAAAAGGTCTGAGTTACCCTCTGCTTTATGTAGACGTTGCTGTCTTTTAGTTATCATGAGTGATCACAAAACCTGTGGAACACATTTCTAGTAAAATGTAGAAGTCAACAACAGCAAAACCAGAATACATAATGTCTTCTTGCCTCCATCATTAGGCTAATAGAAAACACTATTTGTGTGAATTGCAGTAACTGCTGTTGTATTGTCATTCATTATTAATAGTAATAATTTTCTTGCCATATAACTGGTAGCTAGCCTTGTATTTTAAAATACACTAAGTCCCACTGCTCCCTGTCCACCTCATAAACAATTCTACTACTTCCTGATGTTCCACTCCTCTTTCTATTGTAAATTCTACTTAAGCCTTTCGATATCTTTATGGAAATTAATACCTTACTGAATAGAGTTCAGGGAGATATTTTTAATTTATATAATAAATATGTACACTACAAAGCCGAAGCTAACATACCCACTTCATTAAATTATTTAACAGTCAAAAGGGGAAATAATAAAGTCTTCATACTTAATGTTAAGAGTTAAACTATTTAGAGAGAGACTTGAATTTAATCTTGCTCCACTCCACTCCTATCTAGTCATATGGTCCAGGGCAAGTTACTTATAATATTTGAACCTCAGTTTTTTTCTTGGTCAGATGGTCAAAATCATCATGTAGGTTTGTTGTCTTACCTATGTTCATCTACATTAAATACAGTGTATTGCCTACCCCACGGTGTCCTATTCCTGACCCTCCTCTTCTTTCCCACCAGAACCCTGATTAGGTCCAGGTACTTTGATCTGAGGGTAAGTGCACAAAACACCCATTCAGGAGGTAGACATGACCTCCACTGGGCAATGAGATTTAAGAGGAAGTTTCTAGGGCCTCCCTACAAGGAGGCAAGGAGACAAGGAGACTCATTTTTCATGCTGTCAGCCTACTTCCTGCCTTTGCACATGACTGCATGAGAACATGGTGCTTTAGGACTGCTCCCCCATCTAGTGATGGAGAAGGCAAGGTCAGGAGAGATCCCAGCAACTGCCTACTTTCAGAATTACTGTTCGGTGGGAAGAAGCCCCTCTTGTTTCACGACTATTGAGAGGTCATTCCAGTATTTTCAGCTGAACTCCACACCTAGTCGGGATTCAGAGACTGTTAATGCATCATGAATTGTTAATGTTACTTTAATAATGTATGTCACAAGAGGTATTGATAATATGTTTTGATAAGTTCCCAGATGGAAGAGAGAATTCCAGTTGAGAAAGCCATGGGAGACTTCATGGCGGAGAGATCAATCCCACTGGACTCTGATGGGTTTTCATTCTTTGAGCATGGAAAGGTTGGAAAGGGCATGTGACGGAATTCCATTCTGAGGGAACAAATCCTTGCCCATGGGTGACAGTAATGGTTTGAGGTTCAGGGTAACTAGGAGGAAGCAAATGAGATATGTGAATATCTGGAGCTTCTCACTCAAGACTGCAGGCTTGCCTTCTCTCCCAAAGCTCTTCCAAGTGTATTATCATTGGGTTATCTAGGACTTAGACCAAATGAAGCAGAGGTTTAGTCTAACTGGCTTAATAGTTTTAGAACATATGTAATTTTGCTTCTGCTTAAATTTTCTGGTTTTATTATTTTTTTTTACATTTTTTCTTGCCTTTTTATTATCTTTTTATTTTTTTATTTATTTTTCTTTTTTTCCTCCATTTATTTTTTTTAATTAACATATAATGTATTACTTGTCTCAGGGGTACAGGTCTGTGATTCATCAGTTTTACACAATTCGTACTACAAATTGTGGTTTTATTATTTTTCAAGAAAAAAAATATATATATATCGGCCAGCGTTTATACTTTTGTCCAGCAAAGTATTATGATTTGTGTCAATGTACGCAGCTGGTTAAACAACAACAACAACAACAACAACTCTTAGGGTTTGTGCTACTCGATTTCAACATCACCACCATGCAACACGTGGTGTAGATCTACCAGCAGACAAAGGGGCAGGGACGGAATGAAGCGTGCGCGGTCCCATCTCTGATAATTCTGCCGCAGAGGCTGCACAGGGCTGCTCGCAATGCATCATGGCCCAGGCTCTGGCAGAGAGCGTGCTCCATGGCTGGTCCAGAATACCTGGGGCTGGGATGAGCCTCTCCCCACACCAAGTTACACGCTAGCCTAAAACCAGCTGGGACACAGTTTTTTCTCAGAAACAAAAGACATAGCAAAGACTCTTTAGGCCCAGGAACAGAGCTGAGGAGTACGAGATCACATTAGCTGCTGATTCCCTTACATTCCCCGGCTGGGCTGGAACAAAACCAGAAATAGAAAAAGTGGGATTTGCTCACTGTCACCCAGTATCCCATAATCATGTCATCTATTTTGGAGCATTGCAACTCTTCTTCAACCTTTTCCAAAGTCTTTATCTTTTGGGGTTTTTTCAATTGACATTTGTAGAATTTTTCTGTTTTTTGTGGAAGTCTATTTTTGAAAGACACATCTTTGATTACTTTGCATAATTAGAAATAAAAATAATATTGAAAAGAATTTACAGAGTACATAAGAGTAGACAAGGACTGTGACACTTACTAAATATTATTATGTTAGGTAGTATTATGATTTTGTTACATGGTGTTATAAGGTAATCATTTTGCAAATGGGTAATTTGCTTAGAGTAACATGCCAGTAAGAGGGGAAGTTAGGAAATAACTTAGCCCTGACCTTATATCATGCAATCTACTATAGTTCAGTGCTTACCACATTGGGTGGGGGATAGAGAAAACAAAAACAGAAAGAAAGAAAGAAAGAAAGAAAGAAAGAAAGAAAGAGAGAGAGAGAGAGAGAGAGAGAGAGGGAGGGAGGGAGGGAGGGAGGGAGGGAGGGAGGAAGGAAGGAAGGGAGGAAGAAATAAAGAAGGAAGGAAGGAAGGAAGGAAGGAAGGAAAGAAAGAAAGAAAGAAAGAAAGAAAGAAAGAAAGAAAGAAAGAAAGAAGAAAAGAGAAAAGAAAAGGAAAGGAAAGAAAAGAAAAGAACTATAGTTTAAATTCAATCAAATTTTTGATTTTTAATCAAAGGGAGTCCAAACTGATCAAGTACAGAAAAATCATTTGATTATCACCAAAATAACTGATTTTTGTATTGTTTTGTTTTTCTTAAGGCTGTGCATTTTAAACACTCAGTGAGAGAGAAATTAATGACACACTGACATGAAAACAGAAAAATGTACCCTATCTAATATATTTATCGTTAAATAGAAAACACACAATTCTTGGTTGCAGGTGTACTGTGAACCAGGTGTATTGTTACATGCAAGGATAAAGATATGGTGCTTGCCTTTACTTGAATATATTATGTCCCTGCATTGTGAAGTATAATTGTTCACAGTATTTTGAAACAGGTGAAATACTTATTAAGACCAGAAAAAAATATATCAGGGATCAATTCTTACTTTGTAACACTGACAATTAAGGCATGAGATAATTAATGACTTCAGAAGAATAATCAATGTTTAGTTTAAAAGAGTTTTGAAATAAAGGCTATTTTAGGCTTTAAAAATTACTGTTGTTTAAATTTTTAAAAATTAAATGTGACATTTAAAAACAGTGCTATTTTCCTTCCAGTTTTTGGATTATTTGAATGGCCCCATTAACCAAAAATCAATCTTAATTGATTTCAAATATTTGTCATAATTTTAAGATCATTGAGTAAAATGGAGGTTTTTAATAGCTTAGCTTCTGGGGTGCAGTGTATGCCCCAATTATATTCACCCGTGATTGACTCCATAAGTTTGATTAACTTAAGTGCATGGTAAGTTCTCTCTTGTTAATATAAATGGAACAAATCAGTATTCTAAATAGAAGGGGAAATATAGTAGAGGTAACAACACAAATATTCTAGATTATCTGGGCTGTTTTTCGATGTTTGTTTCTTCTCTTTAATTAGGTTATATCTCCTGTGTATTGAATTAAAATGGTTGTACCTGAATAATTAAATTTCCCCCAAACATGTTTCTTTGGAAACATCTAAATGTCACAGTGTAACATATATAGTCAAAAGGTGGTATGAAAGCCTCTTATCTATTTTTTTATATTTAAATTCAATTAGCCAACCTATAGTACATCATGAGTTTTGGAGGTAGGGTTCAGTAATTCATCAGTGGCATATAACACCCAGTGCTCATCACATCGTGTGCCCTCCTTAATGCCCATCACCTAATTAGCCCATCCAGTATGAGATTCTTTTAAAGATTTTATTTATTTACTTGACAGAGAGAGAGCACAAGTAGCAGGAGCAGCAGGCAGAGGGAGAAGCAGGCTCCTCGCTTAACAGGGAGCCTGATGTGGGTCTCGATCCCAGGACCCTGAGATCATGACCTGAGCCAAAGGCAGATGCTTAACTGACTGAGCCACCCAGGTGCCCAGTATGAAATTCTTTTAAAGGAAGTAGAATTCTATGCTTTTAGTCCCCTCCCTCATCCCATCAGATTTGTTACAATATAAAAAATTGAATTTGAGATTACTCTCATTTGTTTTACACAGTTTTTTTCTACTTCTGGAGGACTATTAGATTATCTAATTTTTAATTTGTTTTATTTCTTTGCACTCCCTGAATGTTTCAAACACTAAAATATACACGTTATTTATAATCAGAAAACAAAGCAGTTTTATTTTTAAAATAATCATTTTATCACTAAAACCTTATCAGAGTAAGGGAGAATCCTTAAGGAGGACTTGTTAGAAAAATTAAGTGCGTGGTCCTCAGGGATTAACTACAATATCCTGCTGAGTGGGTTAGCGGATAAGCTCTTAGACCCCGACATGGAAGGGCTGGAGTTGAGATCCCAGCTCTGTTACTTGTTATCTGTTTTACCTTGGGTGAAACAGATAATGTCTTTTCTTCTCCACTTCCTCTATATAAAGGGTTGTAAAAATAAGTAGTAGCTACCTTATAGGGTTGACGTGTGCATTCAACATGTTAATCTGCACAAAGCCCTTAGAACGATAACTGACACACGTAACTGCCTCACTGGGCATTTACAAGATTCACTGTGATTGTCATTCATATTATGAGCCACAGAATATGAAACACTGTAGAAAAAATAAGGTAAAAAAAGGGAAGTACAGAAACATTAAAAACAACCCAAAACATCTACTGGTATTTCCCCACAGGTCCTTTTCTCTGTGGATTACACTGCTCCAGATAAGACAGAAATTAAGCCTTTTGCCTATAGACAGAGGTGAATAATGCCAGCAGATCCGTGAGCACTGGACACAGATAATTTAGGGAAAAGAAAATACAAATGGCCAATTAGCAATGAAAAGTTTCCAACCTTACTAATAATCAAGGAATTGCAAATTAAGTATAAGATGTGGTTCACTTATCAAATTAACAAAGATTATCAAATAAAGGTGAAAGCCTGAGGCTTCCAGGGTCAGAAGCACATTTTTACACACTACTGATGGAAATGGAAATGAGTCAAGCCTTTTGAAAGCAATTTAGCTATATAAAGAGAAAACATGCAAATGGTTATGACCTTTGAGTCTCTAACTCTCTAACTCACTCTTTTGGGGAATGATGTTAAAGAAATAAAGAGACATTCATGGCAGCAGTATTTATAATGCTAAAATTTTGAAATAACACAAGTTTCCAACAGGAGGAGATTAATTTAATAAATTAGAGCACAACATGTCATGATGGGTATTGTAAAAAGTGACAGTGATACTCATAAGTAGTTTCTAGTGACTCACAATTGACAGGGAGTACTACTGATTAGTGCTGATTAAGTTCCCTCCAGGTGCAGGGAACTCCGTGGGCAGTACTTCCAGTGTTATGTTTCCCCATCACTCATATTGCCCCTTACATGACTGGTAAACTCAGGATGGAAAACTGGACAAGATCTGCTATACCCATTTTCACTTTGGGAATATAGCTGCTCTCAGGGAGCTTTTGCTCTCTGCTTCTCCCCAGCAACAAAATCTTTCTCCAGAGCCACACTCTCTCCACCCACATGAGAAAGCCTATTCCATCTAGTGCTGCCCAAATTAGGGTTCTACGTCTCCTTACTTCTGAGATTCAGTTAAAAAGTTTATTTGATGATCGCACTAAGCCAATTACTGAAGCTTAGCTTTTATTAATAAAAGTGGTATATTGATTTCCCATCTCCTTGCTCTGCTTTTATCTCTTTTTCAAAAACCTGATGGGAAAGAAGAGTGTTCTATTCTAGAGGACTTTCCCCGGCAGGCTGACATTTGAAACTGCCCATTAATAAAAGCTACATAACAACTTCCTTCCTCCAAAATGTGGAAGCGATTTTAAATCAATAAACATTTTTTATCTCACAGTTTGTGTGGATCAGAAATCTAGGCATGGCTTAGCTGAGTGCCACTGCCTCAAGATCTGTCACATTGGTTGCGAATGCATTTCAGCAAGGGCTGCAGTCTCAGCTGGTGGCTTGAACAGGGAGGATTCCTTTCCAAGCCCATTCATGTTGTCAGAACTCAGTTTCTTGCTGGCTGTTAGCTGGAGGGCTCCCTTAGCTCCTTGCCATGTGAGCCTTTCCATAGGATAGCTGACAACACGGCAGCTGGCTTCCCTCACAGTGAGAGAGGGAACAAGAGATGGTGTGCAAGACAGAAGCCACAGCCTCTTTGTAACCAGTTCTCAGAAGTGGCATCCCTATTAGTTTTGCCATATTCTATTTTCTAGTAGTGAGTCACCAGATTCAGTCCACACTCAAAGGGAGGAGGTTACACAAGGGTGTGAATGCCAGGAGACTGGGATCTCTGGGGATCATTTAGAGGCTATACACCCCCCAAACTAACATTTACCACAAGGCATACACATAGATGATCACATTTAATCTTTATAAATGCCCAATGAGGCAGTTATGTGATTATCCTATTTTTAAAATCAGGAACCTGAGGCTCAAAGACGTTAAGCATCTGGCTTAAGAGCTCACAAGACAATAAGTGGTTGATCAGGTATTGGAACTGCGGCTGTCTGCTCTCAGCTTGTGTCCATTTAACTACTTGGAAAATATCAAGGGAAAAGTGAATTGCAGATACGTGAACACATTTTAGGACCTTAGTAATGTTAAAAAAAACACATAGAAAAAGGTGGAAGAAAACATGTTAAAGCATTAAATACAATTAAATCTGCATGGAAGAAAATACATAAGTCTTTGCATGAAAGGATTATGGATGGATACCTTTTTCTATTTCTTTATGTGTTCATATTTATTTTCCAAAATACATGGACCTTTCATTTGTCTCATATGGGAAGAAGCCCTGAACAAAACAGAAGAGATCTCTGTTCTCAGGGAGCATACTCTAGTGCACTGAGGGTGTGGCAGAGGGCATGGTCCACCCTGAATGCAGACAATCAAGAGGAGATTGTGTGGGGAGAACTAAAAGGAAATAACAAACCCACCCAATGTCAGTCATCTTTTAAATATCACTCAATTGTATTTATTTATTTATTTTACAGATTTTATTTATTTATTCGACACAGAGTGAGAGAGAGCACAAGCAGGGGGAGCAGCAAGCAGAAGAAGTGGGCAGAAGCAGACTCCCTGCTGAGCAGGGAGCCTGATGGCTGGGCTCCATCCCAGGAACCTGGGATCACCACCTGAGCCGAAGACAGATGCTTAACCGACTGAGCCACCCAGGCGCCCTAAACATCACTCAATTTTAAACAATGTCCCTGGTAAAATCCTCTTTGCTCCTGGAGTATACTGCTCCCACCATCCCCTCCCTTTCACTATCTGGTTGGTCTGGAGACATAGAAAATAAACAGACCCATGCACACACACATACACGTACATACTATATTTATATATACATAAAACATAAATAAAAGTATTATTTACATGTATAAATTAAATTACACCAGATAGAGCTAAATTCTATAAAAAAATAAAACAGAGTCTAGGAGATGGAGATGATGGGAAGGGGTACTTTTTAACTAGGGCAATGATGTGTAACTAGAGACCTGAATAAATTGAGGAAGCATGTGTTGTTTTTATAATCAGAGAAACAGAGACAAAAATTAGAGCTTAGGTATCCCATTGGAGCCTATGATCCATAAAAATTTTACCATTCTTTCCTTTCTATATCCAGTTTTGTAGTCATTTGGCTAATCCAATTTTATTGATGTCTACTCTGTGGCAAGCCCTCTGCTAGGCACTGGGAATTTAAGAGTGAGAAAAATAAAGTGTTTTCTACCATTAGTTTTAGAACGGAATGGGGAACACAGCATTAATCAGATAACTGAGATACATAATTGTGAAATGGGACAAGTCCTAGGAGGAAAATATATGAGCCGCTTCCCTTGGAGAGAAGAAAACATCCATGGGGTTCAATGAGCAGTCTGCCACAGAGGTTACAGAAATTGTAGTCAAAAATGACATCCATTTGTGAAAGATTATATAATAAAAAGAGAATCTGGTTAAGGAAAGCACCTTGATGAATTCCAAAAAAATTAAAGGTCAAGTACAGAGAATGAGCTGCAAGGTTCACTGAGTGGAGCAGCTAGAGAGGTAGAAGGAAAGTCAAGTGGACATCAAGAGAAGAAAGCTTGTCCAGATGCAGGGGGAGGCGGGGCAACAGTGTTGAAGGAGGTGAAAGGTCAGGTGGGTTGAGGAGTGAAAAATACTTCAGTATTTACTGACCCAGGTATTAGTAAGCCTAGGGACAGCCTTTGCAGATTGGAGGGGACTGACAAATTAATGGAAGAAAAAGAAACAGAGACCACACGTATAAGTAAATTTTAAAATATATTTGGTTATAAAGAAAAAAAATGTAGTAAGTTGGTAGCTGAAAAAATGAAGCCAAGAAAAGGTTTTCTTTTTTAAATATGGGAAAGACTATGATCACTGACATATAGTGTTTGTGATTTTATATAGAGAAAGGAGGAAGGCTGGGTGGCTCAGTCGTTAAGCATCTGCCTTCAGCTCAGGGCGTGATCCCGGCGTTCTGGGATCGAGCCCCACATCGGGCTCCTCCGCTGGGAGCCTGCTTCTTCCTCTCCCACACCCCCTGCTTGTGTTCCCTCTCTCTCTTGCTGGCTGTCTCTCTGTCAAATAAATAAATAAAATCTTTAAAAAAAAAAAAAAAGAAAGGAGGAAGGCTGACAGAGGGGGTTGTCTGAGAAGCAGGTTAGGCAAAGAACCCACATGAGTCTGGAAAAGAATGAGTCTCCTTTAAGGCCCTGTTGAAAGTCCCATTACTGTGGCCCTTCTCTCTCTTTCAAGCAAACAAAGGGAATCTTTAAAATATTTAAGAATGTAGATGCTTAGAATTTGGGAGCCATGAAGTGCAAACATCATGCCCAAAGATATTTTCATTACTCATCTCACTTTTTAAAGTACTTTTATATGAATTCATTATTTTGATCCCCACGACAACCTGGTGAGGTTGTCAGGACATACACCAATCAATTCACGTGACTTACCTATGGCAACCCAGCGTCAATCTTGCTATTTATAAAGTATCAAGAGTCCCAGATCTCTTGACTGTCACGCCAGTGCATTTTTAAAAAAACTATGCCACATCCGCCTAGTCTTCTAAACCCATTAAATATAGTCACGACTTTCATAGGTTGAAAATAGAAGCTGAAGACAATGAAGGCAACTACCAAAGAGAAGGTTTGGCTCCTTCACCTCTTGAGGTCCAGTTAACGGTTTTCTTGACTCTTATTGGAAGGAAACCGCTACAAGCACCATTTGTACAGTATGCTCATGAAACACACATGCCAGGCCCCCCACACGATGTGCAGCACGCTGTCAGGAGCTGTCTGCTCTTGCACTTTTTCCAAGGTTTGCCTTCTCAGTACAGTTCATCTGAACCCACCCTGGGGACAGAAGCTCCTGGAAAGCCAAGTCGCTCAGACTCTGAAAAACCTCTGAGCCCTCCCTGTGCTTCTTGTTTAATAAGATGAACAACGACGAATGGAGATCACCTTTATAGTTTGATGATATTTGGATATTTTTTCAGTGGATTTGTGTGTATGTGGGAACGTTCCAAAAACAAACAAAAAAACCTGAGCATATATATGGAGGTAAGTAAAAACATGGATAAAATTAAATAAATATTAACACTTACTGAGTATCTACTCTTTTCTATTTGCAAGAGGTTAAGAGCATCTCAACCTAAACCCAATGTTTGATTATTATTCCCTTTCTAATGCCTGATCGAAAACACAACATTAATCCGATTAGCCAACAAACACCTTGGTTGGTCCACATACGTACAGCTGGATGGAGTTCCTTGGAGGCACAGGTAATGTAGATCATAGCCAACTTTTTGGAGGCAGGCTATAGCTTTTCCAACATGTGATGAGGGTCCTGGAAAAATACTGATGTTGTTTCCAGCTCATCATTTTGCTCTAAGACACACTCAGGGCTATAATCAGTTCTTGCCCATCCTCTTCTCCAGCCATGCTGAACTGTGCCATGTTCTCTTTTAACTCTTGGCATGTATAAATCCTGTTTCTGCTTCTTGGAATGCTCTTCAGCTCTGCTCTCACCTCCAAACCCCATCTTCACCCCCATTAGTCAGGTTAATTTCAATTCACCCTCGGTCTTTCTCTGTAAGTTTTCCTCTGACCACTTCTCCCAACTCCATCTGCATGAAGAGTCATGACACTCTGTCTTTGTACCACCGCTCAACCAGATGCCAAAAGAACTAGAAGCTTCTTGAGGACAAAGTTATGCCTTGGTCACTGTTGAATGTCCAGAGTCTAGCACAGCACCAGATACATTTAGCACTTGAATCCAGGACTGTTGTTGGGCCTTTGGCCATTGTTTGTTCCTTCTTAAACTAATTCCATTTCCCCTTAAGATAAACTAACAATATCTACTTTGCAAGGTACTCCAAAAATTAATGTTCGTTGAGCACCAGTTCATTATCATTTCATTTGGAAATTATTTTACTTTAGACCAGTGGTTCTCAACCAAGACAAGGGCCATTTGCCAATTCCTAAAGACATTTCTGATTGGCATAACTGGAGGCTGCTTGGAATCTAGCCGGTGAAGACCCAGTACTGCTAACCATCCTATAATGCACAGAACAACCAGCCACAACAACAACAAAAAATTATCTGACCCCAAATATTAATAGTGTTGAGACTGAAGAACCCTGCTTTAAGATTATTCTCAGCCTTTTCTATGTGAGCCCATCATTTCTTCACTGTAACTCTGAGCCCATCATTTCTTCACTGTCCTTTTCTCATACTGTGCCTATACGACTCGCTAGGGTAACAGGTCAAGTGTGGTTGGCAATGGGATTTAATGCACAAGAGTAATCCTTTCAGAACTTTGAACTGAGACTGTAGAATCCGGCATTTATTATGGATGGAGTAATTGCCAAACATGACTGTTCTAAAATAATCCCATACAAAATGTCCTGAAAACGTAGTGAAATAAATTGATTATCTGTAAGGGTTACACTAATTCTTTTCAGTTACTTCGGGTTGTGTAGAAGACAGAGAAGCAGCAGAAGTAACGAGATGCAATTTATTCCTTCTTTCTATGCAGTTTGTAGGGCTGGGATTTACTTCTGAATGCTGCTGCTGTGCTAAATTTTCCAAACAAGCATAAGGATTTGTGCTCAAACTTCTCAAAGCACTTGAAAAATATATTTTGTTTGACTTCAAGTCATTTAAGGAGTTCGGCAAAACCTCATGCACTTGAGGATAGGTTATCCTGTAGGAGATATGTTTAAATTCTGCGTTAAAAAAAGATTTGGCTCTTGATCATCTTGTAGTGATTTTACAGTTACTTTCCATTTTTTTCTGCTTAATTCTATAAATTATATAGAAATTCTTTTTTCGCAGAAGGCAATATTCTACCTATGAGGGCTGGTTATTCCCTTTCAGTTTCCTCCTCAGTACTCACGTGATATTTTTCTTTCCTCCTTGATTCTTTCTTCTTCTACAACTAAGTATCTTATAAGGGGATACCTGGTCGTTCAAACTAGGTTGAGTGTTTACCTGATGCCCAAACTACTGGTGGTTTGGTTAATTCCTCCAGATAATTCTACTATCTGAGTGTACTAATTACAATAAATCTCATTTAAGTGACTGGTCATATTAGTCAAAACAGCAGTTTTATTAGACAATGCATACAGAGGAATAAATGAAATACAAATCTTGAAATCTGGATTCAGTGTCCTATTTTCACACTCATAATTGCTTCTAGATATAAATAATGGGGAAAACCATGATAAGAGAGAGTTCGGGTGTGATGGGAAGCCTATCTATGTAGGCACAGCTTCAGGGCTGGTTTGATTCAGCAACTCCACTTTGTGTATGAAAGAACCAGTTCTTCCCATCTCTCTTCTTTGCTTCCCACGGTATTCATTTTTTTCCTAAGAGTGGCTGCCTCTGCAAGAGCAAAAATGCTACAGTCCAGGCTTTGATCAGAACATTACACAGACTAGAAGAGAAAATGTTTCTTTTGGTGGATCTAGAAGAATGTGAAAGTTTCTTTTCCAGAAATCACTGCAAAACTTCCCGTGTGTCTCATTGGCTCTTAAATGGATCCTATGCCCTTTTCTACAACAAGGTCTGACCAGGGCAATGCCAAAACTGACGGACTTAGGCCTAGATGATGGAATCCATTTTAAGAACAGGAAGATGGCATTACCCTGATTGGTTTGAGCAGTCAGTTTTTACCCCTGGGAGTGGGGGTGTACATCTTCATCCATGTCCTATTACAGCTGCTTATTTTGTGTATCTATCGAACCAGGATGTGAATTCTTAAGATCAGGGCCTCTGACTTATTTTTCTCCATCCTTCCAGATCACAGTACATCTCCTTTCACATCATAGCCACTCAAAATGTTTGTTCAACATGAACAAAATAGCAGTTTTCCAATATAAGCTGCTATTAAGCTTGTTCCCTTCCATCAATTCTGATATCACTCACTTAGCACCTGCTTTATACCACTGCATGGTGGTCCCCTGGAATAAACAGGTGAACAGTGATCCAGTGCCTGCTCTTCAGGAATGTGCAGTCTTATAAGAGACAAAGACAAGTATATAAACAATTTCAAAAAAATGCAACACCACCATGGCAGAGCTCACAGATGAGTCACGTGCTACACATTTTTTGGAGATGAGGAGGCACCTCAGAGGAGCTCACATCTAAGTGGACCTCTGGCACACTTGCGGAAGTTCTCAATGAGAAAAGGGACTAGAGGAGGGGCAGGAAGAAGAATGGTTCACTTTGGAGAGGGCTAGGATAAGACCTGTTATGATGTCTCCAATTTACTTTACAAAACACCACTGGATACAGTGTGATTTCACCTGTGTTCCATGAGGGTAGTCTGGAACACACGTCTCTGTATCCCTCCATTATACTCTCTTTCTTTTCCTTAGGACCAAGCCAATCTTTCTGAAAGACACCTCTCCACCCACCGTGTCTCCTGTGGTTGCCCTGGATCCAGACAGCTGGGGTTCAGATCCAGGGTCCATTGCTCTAAATCAGGAACACACACCTCAGGGGTATTCAGCTAGTGTGTAATAAGGAAGATAATTCGGCAGAAGCAGCTCCTACAAGTGTTTCAGCTTTATTATCTTGCATCAGCACCAAAAGGGCTTGTTACTTAGTGTGATTAACCTTAGAAATGAGTTTTCTTGGGTGAAGTTAGGGGTTTGTAGGTTAACATAATGGATGTTAGAAATAGGCTTGCATTGGTGAGACAGTGGTGTTCAGAGCATGCGGATTGGCAAAAATATTTTGGAGACATTCCCATCCTTGTAAGAACATAGTGAAAATATGATGCAATCCAAATGACCTGATCCTTTAAGGGATGGTGCCTGAGGCCTGACCTATTAACGATTCTGTGTCCAATTATTATTTAAGAGGATGCCAACTATAATATGGGCTGGGTCTTCGCTGTAACATGTGGTTTCTTTGCCTCCGGTGAACCTCTCCTGAGAGGTATGATCAGGCAGGCAGGCTGGAAAGCTGGGGCTGCACACTGGTTGACGTGAGGTAGAGTGAGGGTTGTTTTCAGCTTGTCATCTCACTGATCTCTGTCTATTGGCAATAGTTATTTTTAGTAATAATAATAATAAATCCCAACATATTTTGTGAACCAATTGACTTAGAACGTTTTTGAGGAGCCCAGAGTCAAGGAAGAACAGGTCTAATCAGATACACCAGCAGTTCAGAAAAAGGGGCACACAACCTATGAGTGGGGAGACAGTGAGTCTGGCATGGCATGGAAGCCAAGGAGAGGGGGGGCATTCCAACCATGTGGGGCAGCTGGGAGAGAGTGCTAATGGCTGCAGACAAGTCTGATAACAGAAAGACTGAAATGTATGTGTTAGATTTAGGCACATAAGGATCTCTGATCACCTGAATGACTGAGAGCAGTGAGGTAACTAGAATGAATAGTTCACAGTAGGTAGCTAATACCTGCTGTTTGCTATGTGTGTGCCATTGGTCTAACTGCTTTGGCTGCATCAACTCCATGACCAAGAGAAATAAGGACTACATTCCCTAGTTTCCAGATGAAAAAAATGGAGGCACAGAGGGGGTAAGTCACTTGTCTAAGGCCACAGAGATAGAAGCAAAAGACCCTGGATCTCAACCCCAGCTGTCTGGTTCCAGAGCCACGGAGGGAGGGGCAGTGGCTGGGGAGGTGTCCTTCAGAAAGGCTGGCTTGGTCCTAAGGAAAAGAAAGAATATAATGAAAGGATACAGGGACACCTGGGGGTCTCAGTGGGTTAAGTGCCTGCCTTTGGCTCAGGTCATGATCCCTGGACTGTGGGACCGAGCTGCACGTGGCTTCAGCACACACTTCTCGTCTCGCAGTTGGGGAGGCTGAAGTGTGATGTGGATCACGCTGGGCTAAAATCAAGGAGCCATCAGGACTGTACCACATTCTGAAGGCTGGAGAGAGAGCCCCGGTCCTAGTCTTTTCCAGCTTCCAGAGGCTTCCGGCACTGCTTGGCCTGTGGCACCTTCCTCTGTCTTCAAAGGCAGCGATGCAGGGGTCACGTGCTTCTCACACCACATCCCTCTGAGCTCTTCCTCCCTCGTCCCCTTGTAAGATCCTTCTGGGTATATGAGGCCCACCCAGCTAATGCAGGAGAACACCCCTGCGTTAAGGTCAGCGGGTTAGCAACCTTAATTCCCCTTTGCCACAAAATGTGCCGTATTCACAGCTTCCAGGTGTAAGACGCTGACATCCCGGGGGGGGGGGGGGGGGAGACGATATTCTGCCAGCACAGTGATGCCTCTTGCTACCCTGTACTTCACGCTCTCGTCAAACCAGAGCACTTGCTGTGACTGAACCATTCGCATTTACAGTCTGTGTTGCCCACGTCGTCTCTATGTCTCTGTTTTCTGTGTCTCTCCGAAGTACACTTTCCTCCCATTCTCTATACGTTCTTGAAGTCTCCACTCCACTGTTATTTTCTCCAAAGCCTTTTTTCGGGTGTCCCAGGCAGAACCCAAGCTTCCTGTACCCTCCCACACCACTTTGCTATACCACTCACGCCAGGTTGATGTAGTTTCCAGGATTTTGGTCTATGTATAAAAAGAACCGGAAATGTTGCTGAGACGGTAGCAGGCATTTCTGCACAACTGTTGATTAATTCACATCCAAAGGGAAGAGCAGGAATATCCTGTGAGTTGCATTGTCTACCTGCTGCATAAGCGTGGCTGTTTTCCTGGCTAGGTCTCCAACCTGGCTTAAAAACACATATGGTGTGAGGTACATGAAGGGAGGTCTGCTGTGCTAATTCGTAGATCTAATTCGTCTTTTCAGTAAGTGGTCAAGGTGCTAGCTTTCAGAGTGCAAGTCCCCCCAATAGCAGAACAAAGATCTATTCTGGAATGTCAACATCCATGTTGGGAGCATCAGGTTTCCCCAAATGTTTGCTTCAATTTCTTTAGAGAAGATCTTCTGGGGTTTGGCACTTAGGTATCATCAGTCATTATTGCCTTTTCATCTGGGATAGGGACTGAGGGATGTAAGTGCTGATTCAATTAATCTGTTTCTCTCTTTGGCTGTGAGCCACCACCTCAGCCCTCAGCAGCACCTGCTGACCAGAGCCTCGTGTCCCTCAGCCTCGCAGACCGGCTCTAGTGCTTTTCCACAGCACAGCAGCAGAGAAGGCAGTGCGCACCCTACCCCTTAACGCCTCTCAGAAATCTGTTGACGTCACTCATCATTGTAGAAACTTCATCTGCATTATCGTCTTTCATAATTTAGTTTTATTCCTCATTGTACTTCTGGGCTTTTACGTCACTGAGGCCTTGGGCCGCTATCTGCCCCTCATAACGTGGTCTTCCATAACTCTCCAGCACACGTGCAAACTTCCGTTTCTTCGGTCAAGCTGGAACAGCCTTCTGAAGTGCTCCTCTGTGACTCAGTTCTTTTGTAGTCTTGAAGGACCCTACTTCCCCCTTTGTTCCTCTGTGTTCCTGAATAACCCATCAAGGCCAAGAGAATTCCTATTTCCTTTGTCAAGGTGAATCCAACTGATTGTGGCTTTTCCCCTTCTTTGAACTATAATTAAACTATTACCACATGATAAAGATGTGTTTCCGTGTAAGACAACGTGACACCAAATATGCTTTTTATTGTGTAATTATTTATATGGCCTGACTAGTTAACTAATGTCCTACATGATTCCAGAAGTTATTTAAGGCATGCCATATATATCCTCACTATGATTAGATTTAATTTGCTAAAATCAGTGTCTCTTTCAGGTTGTAGCATGGTGCCGGAGATATGGCAAAAATATCCATACAAACATTACGATTTATTGATTACATATAATTTACCCTGCAACTGACTTCTCGGTCTCTTTCCCACACATTCTTTTCAATTATTTTGCTCATTTTTTTTTCTTTTCTAAATCTTCCAGGGGAAACTGCTGAAGAAGTCAAATGAATCAGAAGAGATTTGAAAAAAACTAGAAGCCGAATTTGAAAAGGTTGATAGTTGATTCCCAGCCGGCCCCCCTTGTCTTATTATTGTCATGAATTGTGTTTATTTGTGCAACAATGAGTCTTAGCATTAGTGGCTGGTTGGTTGGTACGTGATAGTTGAATGAGCCTTCTCTTAGTATTTAAGCAATTTCACAGTGTGTCCAGTTAAATTAACATAACTTTAATAAGCTTTACAATTTGAACATGTTCTATGTACTATTTTTTAAAATCTTATTTTATTTTTATAAGCAAGAACGGTCTGTTGAGAAAGTGAAGTAAAACTCCTCTCACTGTGATGAGTAGGAGCAGCGATGGGAGTAGTGTCTCCTCTGTTAGATAGAACACAGCTCTCCGGCCAGATGCCGTAGGACACGGCTGTAGGTTCCTGACAGACTGCTGCATTATTCAAGTCAGGCTCTCTCCTGGCAGCACACACCATTACAACAATAATCTCGGGAGGGAAACCCTTCTTCTTGTTTTGGTTGGAGGCACCCCTGTGTCCCTGAAACTAGTATTTTGTTTGTTAGTCAGAAGCTCCCTGGGCAGCCAGCAGCATTCCTCTCTGGTGTTTGAGCCCTGACCCTGAGCAGTTTTTGTGGCATATTATTTAAGGATCGTTAAAGACATGCTTTGATCACGTTTCTCATCTAACATTCATTTTAAAACTAAAAGCTAGAAAGTATCAATGACAGGAAGGGAGAATTTAAATTAGGGCCCAAATTGACCCCTTTCTGTTGGTTCAATAGCTTATTTTCCATTAGCAAAGATTATTTTGTGTAAATGTTCACAGTCTTCTTTTTCCCAGAGTATGGATTCAAACTCTGTATAAAAACGAATGTACACCTTGAATTAACATACACGAAAGGTAAAGCATTAATTAAGAAATTTTATATATAATAATTTAAGACATGGAATGCTACCACATACATCATGTATACTCTATCCTTCTATCCATCCACCTAGCCTTCATTCCTAACATGAGTGAAGAGAGACTATATGAGATGCTCACGTTACTAGTTTAGGTACCGGGCAATTTAAACTTAGATCTGGATACTTGCAGAAGGCGAGCTAAATCTCTAACTGAAATGAACACTCAGGGAACCTCGGTGGCTCAGCAGGTTGGGCATCTGCCTTTGGCTCAGGTTACGATCCCAGGGTCCTGGGATGGAGCCCCACGTCAGGCTCTCTGCTCATCAGGGAGCCTGCTTCTCCCTCTCTCTTTGCCTGCTGCTCCCCCTGCTGGTGTTCTCTCTCTCTCTCTCTCTCTCAAATAAATAAATAAAATTAAAAAAAAAAAAAAAGAAACGAACACTCCATTGGCAATATAACTAAGGATTATCACTCTATGGCACATAGACTAGGTATGTGATAGAAAGCAAGCAAATTGTTAAAACAAGTGGAAGAGGCAATGGAAAGTATAGCTACTAGGTGTAAATGAGCTGATTGAGAATTTAGTTGAGCCAGAACTGAAGAAACAGAGGGAACTTGGTGTAGGACATCTGGATATTTAGTGTTTTATGCAAAAACATTTAAATCCTTTATTTTCCCTTTTCTTTTGGCCTTTGTTGTACAGAGTTATAAAATCTCATCTTTGGAATACATGAGTGGGCCACATTCATTTTCTTCTTAAAGAATCTATTTTTTTCAAATTTAAATTATAACGTTTACCGTTATCGACTAGCACTGTCCAACAGAACTTTCTGCAATGATAAACATCCTTTATATCTGCACTGTCTAATAAGATAACCACAAGCCACATGTGGTTACTGAACATAAGAAATGTGGCTAGTGTGACTGAGGAAGTGAATTTTCATTTCTAATTAGTTTTAATACATTTACATTTAATAGCCACATGTGATGAACAGCTACCATATTAGCATAGTAAGAGACTGTTCAAAGTATCAATTTGCCAGTGTTTCAGACTAGTTGAAGTGTAAGATGTTTCTTAATTACACAAGGACAGTTTTTTTGAAAAATAAAAAAAAAAACCCAGTACACACACACACACACACACACCCCAGAAAGAGACATTAAGACTTGGTTATACAGCAATAACTAAAAAAGTTTCTATAAAGTTACATGGCTAAAAATCACATGTTGTCAGTGAATATTGGTATATATGTAGCAATAAAACACAACAGATTTATTTTTAAATAAGTCCCAGAATACATGTAATACCAAAAAGTATAGGTGGGACCACATTTCCATGGATCTTGCTAACTAAAAAGTAAGGCAATGTCAAATAAATATGACTGAATTCCTCTTAAGACAACCATAATTTGGGGTACCTGAGTGGCTCAGGCAGTGAAGTGTCTGCCTTCAGCTCAGGTCATGATCTCAGGGTCCTGGGATTGAGCCCCATGTCAGGCTCCCTGCTCAGTAGGGAGTCTGCATCTTCATCTCTTTCTGCCTCTTCCCCAACCTCCACTTGTGCACACTCTCTCTCAAATAAATAAAATAAAATCTTAAACAAAAAAGACAACAATTCATGAGGACAATCCATACATCAGAAAGAAACAGTAAGTATACGTAAAGTAGTGATTTTTGAAGAAAACTCAATGTCATGCTCCGGCACTCAGAAAAGTAAATATATCATTGATTATTATTACATAACTACTAACAGGCAAATGAGAGTAATAACTGTGATTTTTAGTTAAGGTGGCTGTATATTTTAATCTCAAATGTTAATAACTCAAATTTTATCTTTGATCAGCCCTGTAAAATAAGATTTGATGTTTAGTTTTAAGACAATAAAATGACTAATAATTCGTTCTGATACTCCCGTCTTCGCTGTGATCATATGTGGCAATTCTTGCCATCACTGGTCTCCCCACCTTTCCTCTTTGATACTGAGCCTTCCAATATTAATATTTGCACCTTGGACACATGAACTTGGGGAAATAACAGATCTTATTTCATGGACAAATATATTAATGTATAGATTTTCCACACATACTGGATACACCAATTAAGCTCTAGATCTTACTGTAGGTTTGTACATGATGAGTGTAAAGGGTACATCTGGGAAAAGGGAGGTAGAAACTGTTTATTTGCTAGAGTCATGAGTTCAATGATGCAGGTCGGAATCTAGTTACGGGCAATATTATAATAATGAGCAAAACCCAAGACAATGTGGTAGCTTATTCTTAAATATTTATTGGACCAAGCAGAATCTACATTTGGAACAGTGAGATGATAGTTCCTGTAGCTCTGAATATATTTTGTGATTATAGTTAAATCTATAACTACAGTTTAAAAGGATGATAAAGAATTATGTGTTTGTCCTTTCAACCATTAATTTTAAGTTCCTTCGCAAGAGTGTGCATTGGAAAGGAGCACAAAGGAAGTAGTCAAGAGGCTGTATGAATTTTTGGACTCTTCCCCTTTGTATCTCTGTGATCTACAACAAATATTGTCATTGGATCTCTGTTTCCATCCATAAAATGAGAAAATTATATAGATGTTGTGACACAGTTAAAAAAAATTCTCTGGAACACAAAAGACAGAGCATTACACAAGTAGTAATGGTTCCAGAAAAGGCATCTGTATTAGTTTGCAAGGACTGCTGTAACAAATTACTACAAACTGGGTGGCTTAAAACAATAGAAATTTATCATCCCACACAGTTCTAAGGCTAAATATTGGGAAAAAGGTGTAGGCAGGGTCACACTCTCTCTGAAGGTTTTAGGGAAGGATCCTTTCTTGCCTCTCCCTAACCCTGACAGTTGGCAGCAATCCTTGGTGTTTTTTAGCTTTCAGATATACCACTCCAATCTGTTTCTGTCTTCATGTGATGTTTTCCTCTGTGTATCAGTGTCTCTATGTCCCAATTTCCCTCTTGTTGTAAGGACAACACCCTAATCCATTATGACCTCACTTTAAATTGATTACACCTGCTAACACCATATTTCCAAATGAGGTTGCATTCATAGCTATTAGGGGTTAAAACTTGACTAGATCTTTTTGGGAGACACAATTCAACCCACAAGACCACCTAAAGGCACGGTCTATTTCTGTTGAAGAAGCCACAGGTCTCTAAGAAATTATTGGTATCGTCCAGCAATCTAGACAGAGAAGAAAAACAGACATACAATCTGAATATATTTTGTATATTTTTCACACGGAAGTCACACATAGACACAGACATAAACTAGCATTCATTATGAATGCTAGAAATATGAAGTACAACAAAGGGAAAACCCGGTTCTAGTTTTAAATAATATCAACTCATTTGTTTGAACGCATGACAGAAGTCTCAATAGGAGAGAGCCACTTGAAGAGCCCAAGAGCCTTCAGAAAATTATCTGAAACTTGGGTTGAACACAGGCTCCTACCTGTACTCAGCCTTGAATTCTCCCAGACTGGGATCTTACTAGCATTGCAGAACTGCCAGCCTTCCTGTGCACCCTCAGATTAGCATAGTTCAGAAGACGTGAACACAGCAGAGTCTCCCTATTGATTTCCAGGGACACGCCTCACAGCCAAGCTGACCAGAACTCACAGGAGTTGGTCAGATAGGCTCACGCTGTGGTAAGCTCTGCGGCAGCCAGATACACATACTGCAAATATTTAAGGACATTGGGTTTGGCTCATCAGATGCATCTAGGGATCTAGGGATAAACACAATAGGGAGCTATTTGTGGAATGGTCTAGATACCAGAGTCAGCCTGACCTCTCTTCGGAAAATTCAACGATTTGAGCAAAATTAACCATGGAGAATATAATTTCAGAATTAGAATAATTCTCAGTGATTTCTGAAATATCTATGAGTGAGAGAGAGTAAGTGAGTTTGGAGGGTAGGGATAAATACATTATTTCAAAGGCCTTGACGGGGGACCAAGATAAAACACACACATCTTCATTCTCCACAGTTTATATCCATTCAATTCTTCCCTCAATGGATGCCAGAGAGACAGGATTCCTGAGGCGAGGAGAAGACATATGTATGTATGTATGTATGTATGTATGTATGTATGTATGTATATGTATCTATTTATACATTTGAACAATCAATCCTAATTACTCATCGGTTCAATACTTGCAAATCTACCTACTCACTAGCGTGTTTGTAATCCCGAAATCAATACTTGTGGTGTTTTCTCGGCCACTTGTGGACAGGCACAGAGCAGCAAAACGTTGGAGCTGATCTATGCACAGGTTCCCCACTGAAGTAGAGCAAGGAGAGTCTCTGCCTTCTTGTTTCTGCTTTTATCCTGTAAACAAGTGTCCTTTTCATGGTGCACTTACTGCCACTCTGATGCTTTTTGTGGGTGATTTTACTGTTTAAAGTTGCCCGCAAACAGGGGCTGCTGAAGCACTGTCCAGTACTGCTAAGTGCAAGGTCGTGCTATCTGACAGAGAAAATAAGGGTGTTAGACAAGCTTTGCTCAGGCACGAGCTACAGTGCTGTTGGCTGTGAGCTCAATGTTACCAAATCAATAATGCACATTGACTAGGATGTATTTACACATAAACACACATAAAATAAGGTTATGTATTGATTGGTTGACAAAAATGTGACCAGGGGTTTGTAATAGACTAACTTTACATTTCTTCTAGAGCAATGGTTCGGTATTCCCTAATTCAGTGTTCACAATGATTATACAGAACATAATCACCATGAATAATGAGAATCAATAGTGCATGCATATATGTACATATTTTATGTATATCTCATATATATAGATATATATGTATATACACACATATCCTCTATATATACATATCTTCTATATATCACATATAAAAGAATCTAGTTGGACCCTTACCTTATACCACAGAAAAAAATTAACTCAAAATGGATCAAAAAACCAAATGGAATAGCTAAAACTATAAAACCCTTGTTAGAAAACGTAGGGAAAAAGCTTCCTGACATTGGATTTGGCATTGGATTTCTTGGATAAGACACCACACATACAGACAACAAAAGAAAAAATAGATAAGTGGACTACATCAAAATTTAAAAACCTCTGTGTATCAAAGAACACAATCAACAGAGCGAAAAGGCAACACATAGGATGGGAGAAACATATGTAAATCATATATTTGATAAAGGATTAATATCCAGAATATATAAAGAACTCCTATAACTCAACAACTAAAAATAAACAGCCTGAATAAAAAATGGGCAAAGGACCCGAATAGACATTTCTCAAAAAAATATATATACAAATGGCCAACTTGCACACGGAAAGATGTTCAATGTTACCAATCATTAAGGAAATGCAATCAAAATTTCAATGACATACCACCTCATGCCCCATTAGGATGGTTATCTTAATAATAAATAACCCCAAACGGTAAGTGTTGATGAGGATGTGGAGATATTTGAATGCTTGTTTACTCTTGATGGGAATGTAAAAAGGTATAGTCACTACGGAAAACAATATGGCAGTTCCTCAAAAAATTAAGCATACAATTACCCCATGAAGCAGCAATTCTACTTCTGGGTATACGCCTACAAGAACTGAGAGCAGGAGCTCACAGAGGTACTTGTACATCCGTGTTTACAGCAACATGATACACAGCAGCCAAAATGAGAAAGCAAAGCAAGTATCCATGAATGAATGAATATAATGCGATATATGCAACAATGGACTATCATTCAGCCTTAAAAAGAAAGTCTGACATATGCCACAACATGGATGAACCTTAAGGACATTATGTTAAGTGAAAGAAGCCAGAAAAGACCAACACTGTGTAATTCCACTTATATTAAGTACCTAGAATAGTCATGGAGACAGAAAACAGAGTGGTGGTTTTCAGGGGGTTGGAGGTGTGGGGGTATGAGAAGTCATTGTTTCATGGGTACAGTTTCAGTTTTGAAAGAGGAAAAGAGTTCTGGAGATGAATAATGGGGGCTAAGTGCAATGTGAATATATTTAATACTACTTAACTGTTCAGTTAAAAATGGTTAAGAAGGTAAATTTTGTTATGTGTATTTTGCCATAATTAAAAAAAATACATGGTATAATATAGTGGAATTTAACATTATAAAACATTCTTCTCTTGTCATTTTAACCCATAAAACTGTCCAGTTTTAACAGCATGTAACTGGTAAGAGTGTGAAAAGCAAAATAGAAAAAAAAAACTGTAAGATCTAATGTTTGATATAAATGTTTTTCAGAAGCCAATAAATTATGTTAAAGGAAAAACAAAAACTTAAGAAATGACGCCTCAGTCCCAATACACTGGATTTGGAGAATAAGATTCAATGTTTCAGGAACACCTAGATATTGGAGAAAAAATGCCTGCTGTAATCTGCCATTCATAGAGAACTTTAAGAAAGGTAATACACTCCTTCCTTCAAAGCACACGAATAAAATATTATTCATGCACACACTAAGAGTGGCTGTAAAATTCTTTGAACTTGAAAAGATGAAACATGAATGTTCTCATGTTTTCTTTGTACAGTTCATGCCTGTTCAGCCTAGATTTGCATTTGTAATTGCAAATGACTTTTCTAAAAAAACTTTGTTGTTCAGCTCTTTATTTTGCATATTTCAGTTCATATTGGGCATGCCCAGCAGTAGTTCATGGGACGTGACTTTTACTCACGTGCCAACATTTGCAAGTCTTGTCTTTTCACATGAATGCCCCTTTGGTCCACTGGTTACCATTCAGCTGGTCCAGGAAACCCTGGTAACAGTGAAAGGGTGGGCTCTGTGGGTTTAGTTAAGACTGGTGTGCTGTATGGAATGCTCTCTTATCTTCAGATATGGCAGGTGAAGCGCCTCTGGGAAGTCTTTTTCTCAGGTTACAGAGCGAGCTTCAGTATTTTGTGAAATGATCTGAGGTGTGTAAGAAGAAAGCAAGCCGGAGCCTCTGTAACTGTATTTATTCTAATGCATTACTTCATCGCTCCAATATGAGGCCCTGGAGGCACTTCTTCAGGCAAGGAGAGCTTGGTGGAAAGAACAGAGGCTTTGGTGAACGACACCTCGAATTCTGAATTTGGCTTCTTGTTTAAGAACTTTGACCTCATTTCAGTTAATTAACCTCGCTGATCTTCAGGCTCCTTATCTTTATTTATTTATTTGAGAGCAAGCGAGAGAGATAGAGGGAACCTGAGCAAGGGGGGGAGGGGCAGCAGGAAGGGGAGAAGCAGACTCCCCACTGAGCAGGGAGCCCAATGAGGGACTTGATCCCCAGACTCCAGGATCACGACCTGAGCCGAAGGCAGACGCTTAACCAACTGAGCCACCCAGGCGCCCCAAGCTCTTGATCTTTAAATTAGAAATAACAAGACCTCTACTTACGAGATTACGGTGTGAATTAAAGGAGATGATGCATGAAAAGCTGCTAAAGGGCTCAGCATGTACTATGTGCTCAGTAAATGATGGCTGCCACGGCCATGTTGATTTTATTCCAATGGAATTTGAGAAGGATGTCTAGGGAAGGGACCCCTAGTTCAAAAAGGACCCCTCACCCTTAAAAGAGAGAACTTCAAATAAAACGTTGCCTTAGTCTCTGTAGAAGCGAGTAGCTGAACAGTGATTTAATTTGGAGCTTTTAATTACAATCTGATAGTTTCATCAAGCTAATAAAAACAAGATGGAAAAAATTCAGAGACCACTCTTTGAATCTATCTCAGAGATTAAGTACAAATTCCTGGAGGGCAGACCCGAGGTTGTTGGTTTTACTATTATTATTCTTATTATTCACAACTTTACTATGTCGAGCACAATGCACCCTGTTAATTGAACAGAATCTAATTCCTGGGAAACCTCAGAATGAATTGCTCATGCTTTTGCTGCTAGAGTTGCATGAGATATAAACTTCCTGCTTTACATGAAATCTGCTAGAGAGATTTAAAATTTATCAATCCTCTTAGCTTTGCTGCTTTTAAGACCACACAAAAAAAAAATGGCCTGTCTCAGAGAAACCTTGCATATTACAATTCAGTTTTTAGACATGGCAGGAGCTCATTCACGGTGGAATTTATTTCACATTACATTTGGGGCATGCATGAGATTTAAAAGCAATGCTTTTTCTCTAAAGTACTCACTACAAAAGATATATCACACATACTCTGGCTATTTAAAACTCAGCAAGGGAAATATCAACAGATTTTTTTTTTCCAAGTGTGCTCTCTGATCAACTGGGGAAATAAAACCTTTCTTATAAAAAGCAACAAATTGAAACAATTCTGGTGCATTAAGGCCTAGGGGTACCTGTCCTACTTGGTTAGAATTTTTGGCAGCTTCAAATACAGAAGTAGTGTTTATATAGGTGTATGTGTATATGAGTGTTGTTTTTGCCCTTATGAATGGTTTTCTGACTTCAACTCCTTCAGTACTTTAAAGAATATTTATGAAAATAAACATCAGTAATTTTTTTTAGCTTGGGTTACATATGTATCAATCCAGAATCCCTCAATTGTAAGTAGCAGAAATAAGACTATCTTGTTATTCTTAAAAAGGCAATGGATAGGCTCTTCAAGTAGAATAGTCAAGGGGTGACTTGTTTCTGACATGATATGATCTGAATGAAAATTATCAAGGATGCCTTTTCTTCAGAGAAACTTTGTACATTGTTCGTGATACAGCCACTATGGAAAACAGTATGGTAACTCCTCAAAAAAATTAAAAATAGAACTACCATGTAATTCAGTAATCTCTCTTCTGGGTATATATTCAAAAGAAGTACAAACAGGATATGAAAGAGATAGCTGTGCTTCCATGTTAATTTCAGCATCATTCCCAGTAGCCAAGACATGGAAACAACCTCAATGTCTATCAGGGGATGAATGGATAAAGACAACGTGGTGGACATATAAATGGAGCCACCAGGAAGAAGGAGATCCTGACATTTGTGTCAACACAGATAGACATTGAGAGGATTATGCTAAATGAAATAAACCAAACAGAAAGATAAATACCGCATGGTATCACTTAAACATAGAATCTAAAAAAAAAAAAGTCAAACTCATATAAACAGTAGAAAAGTGGTTTTCAGGGGCAGGAAGGTGGGGGAAATAGGGAGAGGTTGATAAGAGGGTACAAACTTTCAGCTATAAGATGAGTAAGGTCTGAGGATGTAATCTAAAATGTGGTAAATTTAGTTGATAACACTGCATTGTATCATTGAAATTTGGTAAGAAAGTGAAACTTAAATGTTCTCACACAAAAAAAGAGTTAAATATGTCAATTAGATGGGAGGAATTCTGTCACAATGTATTCATACCGCAAATCACCATGATGTATACTTTAAATACCTTTAAATACCTTACAATTTTACAAGTCAGTTATATATACTTCAATAAAGTTAAAAAAAAGAATGCTTTTTTTTCTCTCTCTCTATCCTATTGATTCTGTTTCTCTAGACAGAGTTAAGAGTGGAGATATACATGTATATATATGTATATATTTATTTCACTCTTTCTTTGCTGATGTTCTACCTTCTGCTTTCCTTCCCCTTTATGTTGGTAGTGCCTATATAACCCTCAAAACTTCTCTAAAAAGCCTTTGCTGATTTGCTAGTCTTAATTTGGTTTGTGTTTCCACTGTACCCTTGGCACGCCCCTGTTACCCGGCCTGCTGCTGCCCACTCAGCTTGCCCCCCCGGCCCCAGCTGCAGGGTAGGGACAGGCCAACTCCAGTGCACAGAGAAGGCCCGACCTTTAGTGAGTGTTACTATTATTTTATTTTTGGATGAGGGAATGAAAGGATGTTCTGCACAATAAGTCATTTGCTTATTCCCAAATTCCTTGAAGGAACTGGGTTCATTCAGACAGGTGAATGTATCAGTACGGACACAAATCCGGGTGGGCTGCACCTGAGGAAGCGACCACACCGGGAAAGCCTCAACACCCTGTGAGTTCTCGGCGGAACGACGGCACCAATAGGCTCCTGAAGCCAGCGCTCTGCTGTGCTTCGCCCCCCAGGGCTCAGGCACACGAAACTGCCTGTTAAACCATCTTTTTCTTAACTTGCCCTTCAGCGTGATTGCTCCTCTCGGGAGAAATAAAACAAAATAGCAGTAAATGAACACAAAGTGTCAAGTGAAAGCCAGCAATGATAAACCTGACAAGGGGAGCTCTAATTGGTTCCTTAATTCGGTTCCTGCACTTGGAGAAACAGGCTTACACCAGCCACCAGCTTGGCTACCAAGACTTCCCTTCCCTCCCTGGACCGATGATACTTCAGGCCCGTGGCCCTCATTCAGGGTCCTGGGTTATCGTGACCCCTGTCCATCTACCTCCGTCTCCAGATTCATGGCCCTGACTCAGCATTCTGGCATCGCAGCACCGCCTGAAGGGTCGCCCCTCCTCTGACCTCCCTGCCCTACCCTGCACCCTCCACAGTGCTTGCAAATGCAGCTGTGCAGAGCAGAGAGCCAATCATGAGATCCTCCTTTCGTGGCATTTCATGCCTGGAACCTCCTTTCATGGCATTTCATGCCTGGAACTAGCCCGGCTGTCTCCGAGAGGCATCGCCGCTCCGCAGTCTGGCCCCGTGCATGCTCCCCTTTCCCCTCTGGATGAGATTCCCGCGGCGGCTGTAAGGAAGCCCCACCGCTCAGTGGCTTTAGCACACACTTCTCGTCTCGCAGTTGGGGAGGCTGAAGTGTGACGTGGATCATGCTGGGCTAAAATCAAGGAGCCATCAGGACTGTACCACATTCTGAAGGCTGGAGAGAGAGCCCCGGTCCTAGTCTTTTCCAGCTTCCAGAGGCTTCCGGCACTGCTTGGCCTGTGGCACCTTCCTCTGTCTTCAAAGGCAGCGATGCAGGGGTCACGTGCTTCTCACACCACATCCCTCTGAGCTCTTCCTCCCTCGTCCCCTTGTAAGATCCTTCTGGGTATATGAGGCCCACCCAGCTAATGCAGGAGAACCTCCCTGCGTTAAGGTCAGCGGGTTAGCAACCTTAATTCCCCTTTGCCACAAAATGTGCCGTATTCACAGCTTCCAGGTGTAGGACGCTGACATCCCGGGGGGGGGGGGGGGGCGGGGAGACGATATTCTGCCAGCACAGTGATGCCTCTTGCTACCCTGTACTTCACGCTCTCGTCAAACCAGAGCACTTGCTGTGACTGAACCATTCGCATTTACAGTCTGTGTTGCCCACGTCGTCTCTATGTCTCTGTTTTCTGTGTCTCTCCGAAGTACACTTTCCTACCATTCTCTATATGTTCTTGAAGTCTCCACTCCACTGTTATTTTCTCCAAAGCCTTTTTTCGGGTGTCCCAGGCAGAACCCAAGCTTCCTGTACCCTCCCACACCACTTTGCTATACCACTCACGCCAGGCCGCCTGCTCTGTATTGTTGGGCTAACTTTCCCATCACATGTTACTTCCCTGAAGTGACCTTAAGTCAGTTATCCTCACATCTTCTCTAATGTCTAGCAAAATTTAGAAGCGCAGAGGAAGCTCAAAAATATGTCCTCGTTGGGATGCATTTCTAAATTTATGAAATATCTGGGAGGGAATTATGGTCCTGAGGTAAATAGTTAAGCCCATCAGGTGGTGACTTTTATTTATTGTTCAGAAATGCTATGTATCAGACAATTCCATAAACTGATGCCACTTGTGGGGAACCTCAGACAGCAAGACAAGTTTTAGGCACACTTTTCGTCACTGAAAGATACGACTCCATGTCAACCAAAAGGTCTTGGCATTTCCTTCCCATTGCCTCTGGGTTTGAACTGTACTGGAATACTGATACAATTACTTTTCTTATTTAGGAGAACATTCTCAATGATAGAGCAATGCATTTATCCTTTTCACACCAGCCTTGTGTGTTGTAGATTTCCAAGAGGAATATAAAAAATTACTCCATATAACTGGCACAAATTCTTAAATGAAGATGTGAGAAGCATGCCCTTATAATAATAATTGTGAGCACCTTTTTATACATTTTTGATATCTAAGGATGATTTTTCAAAGATGGGATACTTTTCCACTTCTCAGAAATATGAAACATTAAATAAGGATTATGTCTACTGGTGCCAGCTTTTAAAATACACCAGTTCATTTAAACATCCACTACCCTTCACTGGACAGGTGAGAATGACTCTCGGGACATTTGAAAGCCTTTCCCTTAGTCTCAGAACTGGTTGTCTGGGATTCCCACTCTGGTCTTTCCAGCTTAAAAGCACCTGCTATTTTAGGTATAAGAGCCTTACGTTCTAACATCATACTGTTGGAAAGACAATTCATTTACTTCTAGAAATTAATATTTCTGTATAGACATATTAAAAATTATGATGTGACAAAGTACAAAAACATGTTGAGTACTGGGAACATCAAGTTACTGAGGTCTGCGCAAGTCAGTTGGCCTCTCTGAATTCTAGTTTATTATAAAAATACAAATAATAAAGCCTACCTCATCTTTTTGTGAAGATTAAATGAGGTAAATAAAGCTGGTTTACTTTATTATGTTTCATTCCCTACAAGTGTTTGGCTGAATGGGAGACTCTGGTGCCATAAAACCCAGCGCTCAGAGGTCCACCCCCACGAATAACAAATGAGAGTTCCTCTTGAGTTGAACACCAGATGTCCGTTAGGATACAAACACGCACTGCCTGGAGGATTAAAGATGATTTTTCACATTCTCATGGGCAAAGTATTTTTATCACATGAACACGTAACTGACAGAGGATCTCTGAATGGAAGGTTTTCTAATGAAAAAGGAGGGGAGGGGAAGTGTCAGTGGGGTTCCTGGTGATAGGGGAAGCAGATTTCCTTGGAATTGGCATCCGGGGGTTTTGTACTGAGAGAGAGAGAGAGAGAAAGACACACACACACACACAGACAAGATTCCATAGAGGAAGCTGGGCAGGATCAGGAAAGAGCTCTGCCTACGTTGCATTTGTCTAGGGCTTGGGTGCACTCGCACCTGTGGCCCACTGCCCATGGTGCCCCCTCTCCGCATGGCAGCCAGCGCCTGGTTGGCATGGCTGGCCAGTCCCTCTTGGCCCCGCAGTCTTTGTATGTGGATAGCGCTCATCTCACAGTTGGCCTGTTTTCTAGGAATGTGATTCTAAGTCCATTTTCTAAAACTCACGAGAATCCCTGCTGTCTTGGTGCTCACTTACAGAACCGCCGAGGGTCCTCCCTTCCCACCCGAACACACATCATCTTGGAGCAACAGGGTTATCTCATCTTCTCCTGATAAGCACACCCTAAGCGGGTGTCTGAAGCTTGGGACTCTCAGTTGCAAATAACAGCACTGCTTCTTTGTGGAAACATAGCTTTTTCCATGAAACTAAATTGAGGAGCTTCAAGAAATCTGGCATTAAATTCTTATGGCTCTTCTACCTTTGCTCCCCTAAAAAAAACTCCTTAGCCCATCTCTTGTTCTCAGGAGATCGCTATTATGGGTCTAAGCAGAAGGTAACTGGTCTAATGTCTTTCTCACCTGGCCTCTGTGACACCGCAGTCATGGGATTGGCAACACCTAGGGACCTGCTGGCAGCGAGAAGGGGAGGGACGCATGAGGAGAGGTAGCACCCAAAACGCTCCTTTCTCCTGTACTATTTTGGTTTTTGTTACTTTGGCTGAAGTGCCCTCAGGAGAGAAGCCAGAGTCCATGTTTTAGTGCATTTACTTTATCCTGTTCCTACAGCCGCAGCAGTTTTGCCCAGAGAACTCAAGTTCAACTTCCTACGTTACTGAGAGGGTAATTCTCTCCACCATGGAATGATGTGAATGGTTCTGGACAGGTCAGGGCCACAGCATAGACCTGTTGCCTGTTCTCACATGCCATGCTGCCAGTGACCTTCCCACATGACTCTGCTCTGTCCACAGAGCTTCAGGTCCAATAGCTCGTGTGCTGTGAAAATGGCCAGGTTGCATATGCGGAAACTCTTTTTCAAGTTCAATTTGGCAACAGTCTTGAAGACCTTAACCAAAATAGTACTATTAAGCAAGGCTCAACTCTCACCATCCATCACATTTGAAGCTTTTTCATTATGGCTACTACTGAACTTTCTTTATTCAGAAACCTAATCAGCAATAAAGAACCTGACCGATCAGTGGAATATGAATTTTACTGCTGTGTGGAGACACGGTTTTATTGTGCCGTCAGGGAAAATGAGATCTAATTGGGGAATGAGTGACTTATAATCCTCTCTGCATCATTCCTGCTGTCCATTAAGGCACCAAGCCAAAGACTGCTTCCTCTTAGACTCAGTCTGATTTTGAAACTTTTCCTGGATTTCTTGTTTCCCTTAGATCCTAGATCCAACATAAGCCTAATGCATCTAGCATACATTTTGGCTCCCTAACAGCTCCTGAAAAATTCCACTCAATATGTTTTGGGTGAAGATTATGAAAAGACCAAAAAAAAAAAAAAAAAAGGAAGGAAAGTGCATCTGGATTGCCAATTCAGGTTGATAGGCTGGAACCATACACGTGGAAGGGAGACATGAATCAGTAATTCAGTGTTAACAATGCAGTTTTACTTCAATTATGTGATTATTTTAGCTGGAGTAGATCTGGCTCACAGATGATAACTCCAACTTCTCCTTGTCCTGACAGCTTGGGGGGTGTTGAATTGAGCCTCCGCTCCCTCTGTACCCAGGACATTGGTGCTGCAGCCGTGAACGGAGTGGTAGGAAACTGAGGGTCCATTTCCAGCACTCCTCTGTGCTCTCATATTGAAGCGGATGTGCTCTGGGGAAGGGTAGGATTATCAGAGCCTCCCTTTCCTCTGACGGCTTCTTTTACATTCATCCAACTCTCTCACCAGTGGGTCAGAAAATCAGGCTCACTTCTTTTGGAGCCAGTGGTTTCCCACTGCGTTGACATATGTTATGTTGCATTTTGCATCAAGATATTTCTAAACACACGTACCCTTATTCATACGTTTATCTGTTGCAAAAGCATAGCGACTGCATCATATTGATGGAAATCATTGCTGAGATTGATGAAACCTGATTTTGAATTTTGAAAGATAAATTTGACCATCTAAAGAACCTCGGTCAATGCAAAAATGTTTGGCTAGTAAAGGAGTGTTTTTGTCTGATCTGGAGCAGCAGGTTTTTTAAATCAAGTGGGAACAAGAGAGAAAGGAGAGACTTCCAAGTCCGGCTGGAGAAGCAGCAGATTTGTTTTACACGATCAGACTGCAAGGAGAACCTCCAAGAACAGACATGATCACCCCCAGGGATTTCGAAGTTACCTGAAGCCAAGCGGAAAACAAGCCCCTTCTTATTTAGGACATGACTTAAACATCTTCTAATGTAATGAACAGGCAGGGACATTTTAGCTTTTTAACCAAAGAGCAGTAAATAAACATAACCGTACCCAACTCTGTAACCCGAGGTGATTTCCCAATCTGAAGTGTACCCGTGGAAACTGCAAAGGGACCCCCACGAAATGCAGGTAATGAGAGTGAAATCCAAATGAAATAGCAAGTCTGGGAAAACAAAGGCAAGCACTGAAACATTCAGCGGATGGAAAGTGCTTCATGCATATCTTTCATGAAGTTAGTATTGTGGACTAAAATCAGAGCCCAATGGAGCTAAACCACATGCTTTGTAAGATT
This sequence comes from Ursus arctos, assembly GCF_023065955.2. Classification (NCBI taxonomy): domain Eukaryota; kingdom Metazoa; phylum Chordata; class Mammalia; order Carnivora; family Ursidae; genus Ursus; species Ursus arctos. The sequence goes on from NW_026622952.1 coordinate 37,971,658, forward strand.
TTTTATATCATGTGATTTCTGTGTATGTGGCTGTAAAAACGCAATCAAAGCAATAAAAGAACCATTCCCCTCATTCTGTAGAATCACACAAGATGTTTTAAAAAATAAAAAATGTACACAAGGATTGAGAAATATCATCCTAGGGGTTAGAATTTTTTTAAACTGGAAATTAGTAGTATAGAAATAAACTGAAAAATAAGGCAACTCCTGCTGAAAAATCCTTTCAGCAGTTAGAAGAATTTAGCTCCAGCTCTACCCAATAAGTTATTTCACAATCTTTGTCACATCATTTAATCTTTCTAAGTCCAAGGGGTTTTTTAATCTATAAAATGAGGGCATTGGACCTACTGACTTCCAGCTCTAGTATTTCTATAATTTTTGAGATGTTACATCAGACAAATACTGGCTCAAATTTAGAGAAAGTGATAGAAAAACTTTTTAGGAGGATGAGGCAGGGAGGTTGGCCTAAATTATTCAGAAATCTGCCTTAATATTATACATCGTTTTTAAAGTGTAGGCTAAAAACTCATGAAGAGTTAAGACTTTGTTAGAAATTAAATTTCATTAACAAATTAGATGTATATTAGTTATGAATTAACTTTTTGTGTCCTGGTGTAAGTAGACTATCAGCTGATCAAATAACACTCCACACATGTATAAATATTAAATGGTGGAACTACTGACTTCAAACATACTCATGAAGCAGCAAAAGAACATCTAAAGCTGAGTAGACGATGCCGTTGGCTCTGCTGGGTCTCAATCTTCATACACAACTGAGGGCTCAGGGTGAAAAGGAATTTCAGTCTCTGTTGTGAAGTATGTTTCTTCAAAGATATCTTAATTTAAAGCTAATTTTACAAAAGAGATGAAGGAAACAAAAAGCAAGCATGGGATTTTTTTTAAGGACACTAAAAATGTCCCAATTATTAACTTCTCTGACACTGAATGACATTATTTCAATCCCTGAGTTTCAATATTTGCTCTATTAGTGTATACGAGAAACACCGATATGAAATGATTTTCCACCCGAGGGTTTTCACCTTCCCTCTTAGTGAACTGGACTGGAAATATGGGGATTTTGGGAGCCTTTTGTTTCTTCCTTAAACTCACTGAATAAATTTTAACTTTAGATGTGTCCTTACATGTTTTTCTTGGGCATATGAAAAACTTCCTGACATCGTATTCTGTCCAGGAGAAGCACTCTTTCTTTACCTCTGGTGTTTTTGGTGTTTGGTTTTCCCGTATGCGGGCAGATCCATACTGCAGCAATGCTCGAGTTTCTCTACTGCTGGTGGAGTAACTGATCTGATTGGTGACTTAGAGAGACCTAGACTTTTCCTCCTCATTTTCTCTTAACAGCAAGCTTGGATAGAGAAGGCAGACATGTATCTCTGGTCCTTCAAGCTTCCAGTGTTATGGGAACTGCCTGTGCCTGGATAGAGAAGTCTGTTTAAAACTGGGATTCAATTCTTGGAGGCCCGCTTTCCATCAGATATAAGCCACAGCCTTCAGTCTAAAGTTGGTCCATAATAAGGACAATAATTGGGCTCTCATCTACCTTTCTCTTTTGTCTTATTTCTTAGCTGGATAAGAAGATAATAGATATTTTAAAATACTGGACTCCCCCCTCCTTGAAGATTCCTTAAAAGGTCTACATACTCCTTCATGAAAAATAGGAAAATAGGAGAGATGAAAAAGTCTTATTAGCTATCCAATCGTGTAATCTTTATGGCCATACTGGGAATACAGAATTAGTCCTCCAGGATATAAATCATTAAACGATATGTTTTCAAGGACCAAGAAAGGACATTTGCCTCTCTATTGATTGTCCTAGTATAATGCAATTTAGAAAGTATGAGTTATGGGATCAGCAGACTTGAGTTTAAATCCTGACTCTATTACTTACTAACTATATGATGTTGGAGATTTCTCTTAATCTGAACTTCAGGTTCCAACAGCAAAAGGAGAAGAGCGATAACCAATCCATTATTAAAAGAATACACATGAAGAGCTCAATAAACATTTATCTAACCTCCTTCTCCATTCACTCCTTTTCATCAAACTGTATAAAACTTATTTATGAACTTACGATCCTATTTGGGCAAACAATTTCTAATGGAAACATTCTTGGAAATGATATATGACAAAATATATAAAAACAGGAAAATATTTACATGCAGTGTATGTGTATAGAAAACAGAAGTTTGTCTAGAGTAATTGAAGGAGTCATCCTACTTTTCTTAATAAAATTGCAAACTTTACAAACAAAAGTCATCTCCAGACTTAATTCTTACAGAAAAAGTTGGTTGGAATTCTGCTTTCAAGTGCACAAGCTCTTTGATGTTCAAAGACCCTTTACAATTAAAGAGTTTCCTTTCTGTGACCATCTTGTTCATTAGAACACTTCGAAGGACTTGAGGTCTGCTGAAGGGACTGCTGAGATGATCTAAACCAATCTTCAAAAATCCCTAGTCCCCCAACCCTTAGAAAAGCTAGTTTCTTATGGGAAACCTGATCCTTTCTATTTGCCTAAATTCAGAGGTGTTCAGCTTTGCTATGCATCAGAAAGACTCACAGTATTTCTTTAAAATACATACGACCAGGGATTCTGTTTCAGACATTCCTGGATAAGCTACAGGTATGGGTAATTTTTTTTTAAAAATCTCTACAGATAATTCTGAGAAATAAAATTTGAGAACAACTGCTGGGAAGTTTTCAGTCCCTACTGGGTGGGTTCAAGCGAGTCCAGGGGAATCACACAATGATCATCAGTGTCCTGAATTCTTAGAAGACTGCAGAATGAATCTTACTTGACTGATTTCTAGAAGGTGTTCTCTGAGGCTCCCTGCCATCTCTGCATATGATGGGGCACACGGGGCTACATTTTCCCTATCTCATGTCCAAGAGGCTAATCCAGAACTTTTTTTTTTTCCTGGCGTGTAAAGAGTAACTTAAGTGTAGCTCGATTTGATTCACTTGATTCTATTAGCCAACCCTGCTTAACATTTTTTTTCCTGAAACTTAGCAAAACATTAAATGGGAACTCAAGGATTCCATAAGTGTTCTTTGACTCCATTAATATCCATTCTTTCCATCATGGACACGGCTTAGTGTCTCTTAGGCCCTCCTGGTCTACTTTGCACCTCGGTAAAATTTGGTTGGGGGTGGTAGAGGTTTATTCAGTCTTTCTCCAGATTCGATTTGTATCCTATAAGATTTAGACCCACGAGGGATTCACCCAACTGAAAAAACAAGTAATGAAACAACACATTCGGTGAGCTCAGGGAAGGGATTTGATGCTGACTGGCAGTTTGGATTGAGGGGATATACGGGGGATTTGCTTTTCGGGGAGGATGTGGTTGCCTCATCCTGCTGCCGAATGTATTCTGAAAGACACCCTCCTAGCTGGTGGTTTCTTCAGGCAGAGATGATTAACTGAGCAAGATTGTTCTCTGTTGTGGTTTTGGAAGAACAACTGGGTAAGGTCACTGTGTTTAAAGAGCACATTTGTTTGGTCTAAATACCAGGGTCTGTCTATAACTAGACCCACAGTTTAGATCAGTAATTTATTTAATTTCTGATTTAGACTCATGCTCTGACTCTCAGAGAAAACTATGCCCGGGAAGCAGAAAATTACTGGAGCATTCACCATTCCCAAAAACCTTTCAGCAACAGAGGACTTCTACTGCTGTAGCACATGACTTTAGAGAAACCACACAGCTTGAAAATGCTAATTTTTTCATTAAAGTACCAGAAAATCCAAACCAAGAGTTTTAAACAGTGGTTTTTATATACTATTAATAGCTCTAAAATAAGCAACTTTTGGAACCAGGATGAGAGCTAATTATAGAACTTCTTTGCTATAGCTGTTTCTATTTACATCTTCAAAACCACAGAAGCAAAAACCGTAGACTTTCCTAACACATCAGCATCTTGTCCTTCTCTTAGGTTTCTGACTTCTCTGAAGCTATTCTTAAAGCTTTTCCTTGAAAACACATTGTGGTTGAATATTCCCAGTTGAAGGACAAATTCAGTTTATGGTTTTTAGTCCAAGTGAAGTAGTCTTTTCTTAAAATACTGAATCTCAAGACACTTACACTCGAAGTAGACCAAAGATCAAAGCTGTTGTACACAGGGTGCATATTATCCAACCTGCTTTGTATGCATTTAATCCTTTTGTGATTGTTTGCTTCATCAACAGCAACACAACGCAGAAGAAACAGTCAAGAACATGAGTATCTGCTAGGTAGTGATGTTTTCTACCACCAAAATGCAAGTGTAACATTGGGTCTGGTTTTTAAGAAAAAAGAAAATGTGAAAGTGAAAGTAACTGTCCAGAGCAGAAATGGTGAGATATTGCAAAGCCCAGCAGAGTTAGATGTTTTGCTTGCAGTCTAGTCAGAAGGTTTAGTAGCTTGTTTACATGGTAGCAATTGACTCAGTTGGCCCGGAGAGCCGGCTGATTATGAAAGTCATTCTCTCCAGAACCCGGCCCCACAGACACACCCAACTGACCCTGAATTAATCAGTACCCACCTACACCAGTCTTGGCTGAACATTAGAATCATCTGGGGAGCTTTCAACAATCCCTACGCCAGGTAATTAAATCAGACCAATTAAATTACCATCTCGGGGGTGTGGCCCAGTCGTGAGCAGCTTTTAAAGTTTCCCAGGTGGTTACAATGGGCAACCAAGGCTGTAAAACCGAAACTCCCTATCTAGAGCACATCATGAGGTTCCGATTACTTTGGCATCTCTCTTTTTTATTTTACCCCGAATGGCATAATAGGCTGCCTAGGACGCCCAGAACGTTTCCATTTTTAAAAATATCTCTGAATTGGACAAACAGCATAATAGAAAATGAACAAAAGACAAAACATAACATGTCTATCAAAGACTGGTAATCTCATGTTTAATCTCATAAGTGATTAAAGTGCATTTTTCTAAAAGGAAAATCTTTAAGTACCCATGGTATTACAGCAATGATTATAAAGAAGTTAATTCCCAGTGCCTTTGGGATTATGGGAGAAAAGATATTCTCTATTTCTGCGGGAGCAAAAATTGGCAAATTTTAAAATAACAAAAACTAGGGGCACCTGGGTGGTTCAGTCGGTTAAGCGTCTGCCTTTGGTTCGAGTCATGATCCCGGAGTCATGGGATTGAGCCCCGCGTCTGGCTCCCTGCTCATGGGGGGGTGGTGTCTGCTTCTCCCCCTCCCTCTGCCCCTTACACTGAGACACACATCTAATGAAGGGATGGAACAGGGATGCACACACCAGTAGTCTAGATCTAGAGCCTGTATGGTTTGGTACTTAGAAAGGTAGGGAAATTTGATACTCTGTGTTCAAGTATTAAATAGGACCCAATATACCAAAATTCCTCTTTTGAGAACTTGTCTTAGGAAAATAATCAGATCTATGTTTAAGTGTGTCCATTAGAAGTAAAATAAAACATTGAAAAAATAAGAAACAAGATGAAAGTCCACTAATAGGAGGTTGGTTAAGTTAACCATATTATAGCCATATAATGAGAAGATATGTTCCCATTAAAAACCTTGTTGTGAAGCGATTCTTCCCAACACTTTTCACACCATGACACATGAAGCAAATGACAGTATTTTTATATCACACTAGGGCAAACAAGTCAAGGTGGCTGAAGGTGACTGGTTCTGGAACCTGGTAGCACATGTCCACCCCGCCACTGCAAGAGGAGATGGAATCATCCATCATCTAGGTATGCCTATAGTGCATCACCAAAGATTAGCTGCAGTTACAAAGTTCTCATTTATAGGAACATATTATGCCACAGGAAAATGTCTACTAGATTTTGCTAAGTAGGGTAAACCCAAACTCTAAGGAATTATGTATATTCCAGGCTAATAACTCCACCAGTACATATTGGTACAGATGGTTATACACCCATACTAGTTGTCATACTACTAAAGGACTTCTCTATCAGTTGGTAAATATCCAGGGCACTAGCAATCTCACCAATACCACCACCACCAGCACACATGGCTTCCCCCAAATATGGCAAATCTGGACCTCCTCCAGATAAAGCAGCTGTGAAGTAAAGTCTGAAAAGGGAGCTTGGAAGGGGGATTCAAGATCCTTCTCCACTGTCAGCCAGAACTTATTTTTCTGATTGGTCAGTGCCTAAACTTGGCAGGTGGTTCAATGTTTTGAATATCACCTCCGCATATTAAAACAAATCTAGATGGGGAAAAGTTTTTAGAAGAAAACATATCACAGGTATTAATGTTTATTTTCTCTGCACTTCTCTGGATTTTTTACTCATCTGCTTTGATCAATTATATGTTTATAAATAGGAAAAAAAAGAGCAATAAATAATACTTTTAGAAGTAATCCTGTGATTATGGTTGAATCTGAGTTCTTAAATCCGTGTATTTACAGAAATATCTTTGGCCTTTGAAGCAACAGGAAGTTCTTAAGATGGCTGCTTGAAAAGTCCCACTGGTTGGGAGCAAGAGGAGACTAGATCTCACAATGGTGACCTAAAGATAAGAGAGTTCTTTCCCTGATTTCTGGATACTACAAAAAATTTCTAGATACCACAAAACATTTTTCATATTCTTGTGGAACCCAGAGAAGGAGAGACACTCCCAGTAATTACTGAGATGGAGTTTCAAAGATAAAATATTTTGATTTAAAAGCAATAAAGTAGTATGGTCTATCTTGTATTTCTGGGTTTGTGGATGAAAGTTTCATATAAACACATTGCTAAGGAGAGTTCTCTGCAGCGTTCCAATCAAATGACTCTTCCAACCTCCGATGGGGCAGGTGCTGCTGTGAACCGAGTCCACCATGATTTATGCCAGAGAAGGTCACCACTGCCTGAGTGACACATTTCACATCTCAGGGTGGCCCCCAATCTGCAACCATCTCTCTTCTGCCTGGCACAACGAAACACCACCATCTCCTTTGTACTTCTGAACTCCCATCACAGCTTCAATGGGATCTGTTAGTGTGGCCACCAGACCTTAACTCTAAATTTACACACACACACACACACACACACGTCTAGCTTTTCCTGATCTTTTAAGTAACATGTGCAAACAAAAACCCTACCAACCCCCTCTTCTACAACACAGGTCTCTCTTTCCTTTTAGCTGTTGGGACTGTCCCCCACTTCCACCCCACTAGTTTGTCCTAGCAAAGGACGCTAAAGGAGCTCAGGCTTTCGGAACCACAAATCCAGGAAAGAAATCTCTTTAACCATTTCTGCTTTCCACCTGGAATCCCATCCTTCCCTATGACAAGAGAGAACCATGAGACCCACTTGCTCTTCACAAGGAAAGAAATATGCAAAGAGAGCTAAAGTAAATCTCCATCTCAATAAATATCCTTTCCCATACTTTCAGATATGAGCTGCTTTTGAAAAACATTCAACATTCATTGAATGAATGATGTCCAAAGATATATATGAACAAGCAAAGTGTTATCACAGCACCTCACTAATTTGGAAGTTGTCTGTCAGACAACTGAACTATCTAGAACATAGCTAAAGACTGAGAAGAAAACAAAACGGATGTCTTAGAACACTTCAACATTGGGCACTATTTATAAAAGTACCATTTTAGTTTGTTCACGTAATGTTACTTACAGTTCGAGTCAGTCAGGTTTTCGGGTTTCTTTGATGGAAGTCCTTGAATTTTGGAGCTGGAAGGACTTGGGCTTGAATTCAGGTAAATTAACCCTTTTCTTAATCTGTAAAGTAGAAATGATAACATTTAACCATAAAGTCATACTATAAGAATTAAAGAAGCCAACATATGAGAAGAATCTAATGAAATCTTATAGATAAAAAAGTATTCAATAAGTTATTTCTTTTTTCTCCTTTTCCCAGACCAAGGCAGATAGGAAGCAGAAGAGATTTCAAAGATGGAGAGACAACAATAACAAGAAATAGCAGGCCCAGTCTGACCATAGGAGATAGTGAGTAGAAAAAGTAACTCAAAGCACCGTGATCCTTCTGCACTTCTGAGGACATCACTGGGTCCCAGTAACCAGGAAAAGGTGAAATTGTACTCAGCCTCTTTCTCAGACGTTGGTGAGACATGACAGGGACTGTAGACTACTTCTGCCCAAAATAAATAAGATAGAAAGAAAATGCTTGGGGAAGACAAAGGGACACTTTGCTCAGGGCAGAGGAAAGCTGAGGTGCTCACATTACAAGAAATGGACATATCTGAAGAGCTTAGGTTAAACTCCATCCATGGAGCAGAGGTCAGCAAGATCTTTTAGTAAAGGGCCAAATAGTAAATATTTTCAGCTTTGTGAGCCACGGAAGGCCTCAGTCATGTATTCATTTTTCCTTTGTGTGTGCATGTTCGTTTCTTTTGCAACACTAAAAAATGCAAAAAGCATTCTTAATTCACATGCTGTATAGGAGCAAGTCACAGACTGGATTTGGCCCACAGGCCATAGTTTGCTGACAATGACGTACTATACAAGATAACAGTTGAAGGCCTTTTAGAATACATTACATATCTTTGTGTCTTCCTCAATTCCTTTCATGAGTATTCTATAGTTTCCTGAGTACAGATCCTTTGCCTTTTTGGTTAGGTATCTTATGGTTTTGGGTGCAGTTGTAAATGGGATCGACTCCTTAATATCTCTTTTTCTTCTGTCTCAGTGTATAGAAATGCAACTGATTTCTGTGCATTGATAATATATCCTGCCACCTTGCTGAATCCCTGTATGGCTTTTAGCAATTTTGGAGTGTAGCCTTTTGGGTTTTCCACATACAGTATCATGTCATCTGCAAAGAGTGTTTGACTTCTTTGCCAATTCGGATGCCTTTTATTTCTTTTTGTTGTCTGATTGCTGAGGCTAGGCCTTCCAGTACTATGCTGAACAGCAATGGTGAGAGTGGGCATCCTGCCATTTTCCTGACCTTAGGGGAAAACATCTCAGTTTTCCCCCATTGGGAATAATATTTGCTGCGGGTTTCTCATAGATGGTTTTTATGTTATCGAAGTATGTCCCCTCTTTCCCTACACTCTGAAAAGTTTCAATCAAGAAAGGATGCCGTACTTTGTCAAATACTTTTTCTGCATCTATTGAGAGGATCATATGGTTCTTGTCCTTTATTTATGTAGTGTATCAGATTGATTTGTGGATGTTGAACCACCCTTGCAGCCCAAGAATAAATCCCACTTGGTCATGGTGAATAATCCTTTTTATGTACTGTTGGAGCCTATTGGTTAGTATTTGGGTGAGAATTTTCACATCCATGTTCATCAGGGATATTGGTCTGTAATTCTCCTTTCTGGTGGGGTCTTTGGTTTTCGGATCAAGGTAAAGCTGACCCCAGAGAAAGAGTTTGGAAGCTTTCCTTCCATTTCTATTTTTTGAAACAGCTTCAGAAGAATAGGTATTAATTCTTCTTTAAATGTTTGGGAGAATTCCCCTGGGAAGCCATGCAGCCCTGGACTCTTGTGTGTCAGGAGAGTTTTGATGACTGCTTCAATTTCCTTGCTGGTTATGGGTTTGTCCAGGTTTTCTATTTCTTCCTATTTCAGTTTTGGTAGTTTATACATCTCTAGGAATGCATCCATTTCTTCCAGATTGTCCAATTTGTTGGCATCTAGTTGCTCATAATATGTTCTAATTGTTTGTATTTCTTAGGTGTTGGTTGTGATCTCTCCTCTTTCATTCATGATTGTATTTATTTGGGTCCTTTCTCTTTTCTTTTCAATAAGTCTGGCCAGGGGTTTATCAATCTTATTAATTCTTTCAAAGAACCAGCTCCTATTTTCATTGACCTGTTCTGTTCATTTGGTTACTACTTCATTTATTTCTGCTCTAATCTTTATTATTTCTCTTCTCCTGCCGAGTTTAGGCACTATATGCTGTTCTTTCTCTAGGTCCTTCAGGTGTAAGGTTAGGTTGTGCATTTGAGACCCTTCTTGTTTCTTAAGAAAATTTTGTATTGCTACATACTTCCCTCTTAGGACTGTCTTTGCTGAACCCCAAAGGTTTTGAACAGTTTTGTTTTCATTTTTATTTGTTTCCATCAATTTTTAAAAATTCTTCTTTAATTTCCTGGTGGACCCATTCATTCTTTAGCCTCCATGTATTTGAGTTCTTTCCAAATTTCCTCTTGTAATTGAGATCCAGTTTCAAAGCACTGATGTCCAAAAATATGCGGGGAATGCTCCCAATCTTTTGGTACAGGTTGAGATCTGATTTGTGACCCAGTATGTGATCTATTCTGGAGAATGTTCCGTGTGCACTCGAGAAGAATGTGTATTCTGCTGCTTTAGGACGGAATGTTCCGAATATATCTGTGAAGTCCATCTGGTCTAGTGTGTCATCCAAAGCCATTGTTTCCTTGTTGATCTTCTGCTTAGATGATCTGTCCATTGCAGTGAGGGGGGTGTTAAAGTCCCCTACTATTATTGTATTGTTAGCAATGTGTTTCTTTAATTTTGTTATTAACTGGCTTATATAATTGGCTGCTCCCATGTTAGGGGTATCAATATTTACAATTGTTAGATCTTCTTGCTGGATAGACCCTTTAATTATGATATAGTGTCCTTCCTCATCTCTTATTACAGTCTTTAGTTTAAAATATAATTTGTCTGATATAAGGATTGCCACTCCAGCTTTCTTTTGATGTTCATTAGCATGATAAATTGTTTTTGACCCCCTCACTTTCAATCTGGAGGTGTCTTTGGGTCTAAAATGAGTCCCTTAAAGACAGCATATTAATGGGTCTTGCTTTTTTATCCAGTCTGATACCCTTTGTCTTTTGATTGGGGCATTTAGCCCATTTACATTCAGAGTAACTATTGAAAGATATGAATTTAGTGCCATTGTATTACCTGTAAAGTCACTGTTTCTGTATATTGTCTCTGCTCCTTTCTGGTCTATGGTACTTTGCTTAAAGGATCCCTTTTAATATTTCTTATAGGGTTGGTTTGGTGATCACAAATGTTCCATGCTCATGGATTGGAAGAACAAATATTGTTAAAATGGCTATGCTACCTAGAGCAATCTATACTACACGTTCAATGCAATCTCTATCAAAATACCATCAATTTTTTTCACAGAGCTGGAACAAATAACCCTAAAATTTGTATGGAACCAGAAAAGACCCAGCATAGCCAGAGGAATGTTGAAAAAGAAAACCAAAGCTGATGGCATCACAATTCTGGACTTCAAGCTTTATTACAAAGCTGCAATCATCAAGACAGTGTGGTACAGGCAGAAAAACAGACACACAGATCAGTGGAACAGGATAGAGAACCCAGAAATGGACCCTCAACTCTATGGTCAACTAATCTTCAACAAAGCAAGAAAGAATATCTAATGGAAAAAAAGACGGGCTCTTCAACAAATGGTGCTGGGAAAATTGGCCAGCCACATGTGGAAGAGTGAAACTGGACCATTTTCTTACACCATACACAAAAATAGACTCAAAATGGATGGAAGACCTCAATGTGAGACTGGAATCCATCAAACTCCTAGAGGAGAACACAGGCAGCAACACCTGTGACCTTGGCACCAGCAACTTCTTGCTAGACACATCTCCAAAGGCAAGGGAAACAAAGGCAAAAATGAACTACTGGGACTCCATCAAGATAAAAGGTTTTGCACAGCAAAGGAAACAGTCGATAAAACCAAAAGACAACCTACAGAATGGGAGAAGATATTTACAAATGACATATCAGATAAAGAGCTGGTATCCAAAATCTGTAAAGAACTTACCAAACCTAACATTAAAAGAACAAATAATCCAACCAAGAAATGGGCAGAAGACATGAACAGACATTTCTGCAAAGAAGACATCCAAATGGCCAACGGACACATGAAAAAATACTCCACATCACGTGGCATCAGGGAAATGCAAATAAAAACCTCAATGAGATACCACCTCACACCAGTCAGAATGGCAAAATTAACAAGTCAGAAAATGACATATGTTTGCAAGGATGCAGAAAAAGGGGAACCTTCTTACACTGTTAGTAGGAAAGCAAGCTGGTGCGGCCACTCTGGAAAATAGTATAGAGGTTCCTCAAAAAGTTGAAAATAGAGCTACCTTATGACCCAGCAAATGCACTACTGGGTATTTACCCCAAAGATAAAAATGTAGTGATCTGAAGGGGCACCTGTACCCCAATGTTTATAGCAGCAATGTCCATAATAGCCAAACTATGGAAAGAGCCCAGATGTCCATCGACAGATGAATGGATAAAGGTGATGAGGTATACACACACACACACACACACACACACACACACACACACACAATGGAATACTACTCAGCCATAAAAAATGAAATCTTGCCATTAGTAATGATGTGGATGGAACTAGAGGGTTTTATGTTAAGTAAAATAAGTCAATCAGAGAGACAATTATCATATGATCTCACTTACATGTGGAATTTAAGAAACAAAACAGAGGATCATAGGGGAAGAGAGGAAAAAATAAAACAAGATGAAATCAGAGAACCATAAGAGATGCTTAATCCTAGGACACAAACTGAGGATTGCTGGAGGGGAGGGAGATGGTTCAATGGGGTAACTGGGTGATAAACATTAGGGAAGGCACGTGATGTAATGAGCACTGGGTATTATATAAGACTGATGAATCACTGACCTCTACCTCAGAAACCAATAATACATTATATGTTAATTAATTGAATTTAAATTTTAAAAAAATGAAAAAATAAAATACATTACATAAAAGAATGGGTAAAGTGTCCATGCCTGCATTTAAGTCATCTCACTAGAATGAAACTTCATTCACTGTCACTTTCAATAAATGCATTAATTGGGGTTTACTTATGTAAATGTGCCTCTGCTTATAAATTGGAGTTTTTAACCAACCAAAACAATAACTGTGGAAAGTAAGACTCATATACACATCTGAGAGAAAAGTAAAATTCTCACATAATAAGAGCTAGTATTTATTGTGAAGTTACTATGTGTCTGACACTGTATATATGACTTGTTATGGACTGAATCGGGTCCTCACAAAATTCATGTGTTGAAGCCCTAATCCCCAGTGTGACTGTATTTGGAGAGAGGACCTTTCAATAGGTAATTATAGTTAAATAAGGCCATAAGGAGCCCTTATTCATAGGGCTAATTCAATAGGACTGGTGTCCTTCTAAGAGGAATGCACACCAAGGGTGTGTGCACACAGAGAAGGGGCCAGATGAGATCCCAACAAGAACATGGCCATCTGCAAGCCGGGGAGAGAGCTCTCACCACGAACCAACTGCCAGCACATTCATCTTTGACTTCCGGGATCAATGCCTGCTGTATAAGCCACTAAGTCTGGAGGATTCTGTTAGGGAGCCTGAGCAGACTAATATAGTACTATTTATGTTAAATCCTAAAGTATCCTTACCAGGAAGGTGTTATTTCCTTAGAGGAACATCTATAGGCAGAGAAAGGTTAAGTGACATAAGCAATCTTGTCTAGTCATTAAGTGGCAGAGTTGGGATTTGAACCTAATTCAGGGTTATGCTCTTGACCTATAGCACGGTGTCTTTCAGCCCAGGTGAATAGTCTGAGTTGACATTCTTCTCTGGTTTAGGGTAAGGATGGCTTCCCCCTTAATTCAACGGCACACACAGGAAGGGCTAACTAACATGCGAGAATGGTCCTTGAAATGCTCATGACCACCTGGAGACGGCTCTAGTCTCAACCACACAAATTCGCTGCTTCCTAAAGGAGGTAAACAATGCAGAGACTGGATGGCTCATTGCTTGGCCGGGTGGATGTTGGAATTTGCCCAAGGGAAGAAATATGAGCTGGATTTTATTTCACTCCTTATGCCTCATGTAATATATAAGCACATATAAGGTACACCATGGCAACTTTTGTATAGACATTTTTATATAAACCTTTTTTTTTCAAAATCTGATGTATACTCAAGGAAGGATGAATTCCCAAAATAAACTGGTCTTCTAGATCTTATAGATTTGAAGAGGATGAAGTAGACATACCCGTGAGAACCAACCTCTATTTTGGCCTCTTCTCTCCTATGTTGCTCCTGATGTCTGAACTCGGAATCCAGCCTTGGCTAATCCCCAGTGGTGTTACACTAGAGAAACGCTCAGGCCTGGATTTAGAGATTAATCCTGAACTGAATTAAATCCTAACTGATTACACAGTTGAAGGTTGTTGCAGGGATAGGAAAACCATGGCTCACACGGGCAGAGAATTATCATTAAAGGGTCCCCAGGGTGTCAACTGTGTGCTCACCTGGTGTGCAGTTTAATAACAAACATGTAACCTACATGCTTTGAAGGGGCTCATCTGAATATTCTGGATGAAAAATGAAAATCCAGGAGGCCCTGAAAAGACCTCCTATTGCAAACTGGTTCTCTTTGCACCAGTGTTAGATAAAATGATTTATTTCATTGAGTCTGTAATTTTAGTGCTATAGAAATGACTTTCTGAAATGTCTAAGTAGGCTTTTTAAAAATTTCTTTTCTGGAAAACATGCACTGAATACCTGTTATAAATATTCAGTTGGATTATGGTGGAAACAGCCTAAATGTAGATATTAGACTTCATAATTTACTAGAAAAGGAGATTCTTTTTTTGAGAAACATTTATTACAAATGACTTACTGATCAACCCAATATAAAGATAATAAAGTTAATTATCTCTTTTTTTCTCCCACTCTTACTTTATATGGTTGGTATTCAAAATGTTATATCTGCAATTGGTGTGGTTTGTTTGATGCTGAAAGAAAAAACTGGAACTGGGTGATTGTTGTGTATGTGTAGAGGCAAGAGTAGTTTGTGTTATTGATAGTATTAACATGATAGTTAACATTTTTTGCATTCAACCATCAATATTTAAGAAGCACCCAGAATGTGCCGAGCACTCTTCTAGCCACTTTGGATATATTACAGGAGAATAAAACAAAGATCTGTGCCCTTGGGAAGCTCACATTCTAACAGGTGGAAAATGAACAATGAGCAGTGAGCACGACAAATAAGTAAATCATTGTATGAGGAGTTTGGAGGGAGACTCCAGATGGTCGAAAATGCCCCATGGCAGGGCTCAGTGTTTGGAGGAAAAATAAAGTGGCTGGTCTGAAGCTGGAGTGCTTGAGCAAGGGTAAGTGGCAGGAAATGAAACAGAAGATGGGACTGAGGACGTGGTGAGACAGACCAAGCAGCACCTTGTCGGATGAGATGTGGCATGGGATTTGGTTTGATTTGTGTACGGTGTTATGGGAGAAAGCTATTGGAGGGCGAAAAGTGATGAAATGTAACTTACATTTAAACTGGATCACTCCAGCTTGTGAGGGAGACTCTAAAGGGGCAATGGAGTGAAAAGGAGGACTTGGGGTTTTGCTGAGGTCCAGGCGAGAGCCGATCTTGGTTTGCACTGGAGTGGGTGTGGTGGAGATGATGAGGGGTGGTCAGCTGGAAAATAATTTAGAGGGAAGCCAACAGGATTTTCTAATATGTGAGGAGGGAAAGGAAAAAAGAAGTTTAACTTAGTTTTGCCTTAAATGGTACCATGATAATATTGGGCCCAGGATCTCTTCATCTGTACCAGGCCAACTAGCCATTTGGAACAAGCCAGAGTAGCTGCAGTCAGGCACCTTTGGGCAAAGCTACAATCAGGGGTCAGGCGGAGGGAGATGCCCTGGGGCACAATTGTTTGCAACAAGCATCAACAAATAGAAAAGAAATAGAATATAAGTATCAGAGAAAATCACATATAATAAAGAAAATATGCATATGTATTTGCATGCATTTAGACAGATATATACATGTAGAAAGGAAGCCATGTTTGCGTATATGTGGGTTAGGGTTAAAAATTATTCTTACTATGGACTTAGGTCAACAACATTAGAAAGCACCTGACCCATTATGCCTCCCAGAGCCCAGCACACTGCAGATGACTCCATGGTTTTGTTGAATTAAAATGAAAACAGGAGAAAACATATGAACTTATCTGTAATAAAAAATTCTCTTCTCTTTGGCCTAGGGGAGAGAAATGCAGTCCTCCTTCTCCCCCATGCCAGTTCTGCCTGCAGACCCAGCGAACTATACATACTATACATACATAAAATCTTCTGAGCAGTACTTCATTATTCTGCGATTTCCAGGGACAGCACTGTCCTTTTCAACCCACAGTGAAACTGACCGAAAGGGCAGGGTGAGTGGTGGCAACCAGATGTGCCTTTTTCAAGAATAATAAAGTTTTGAATCCTCGACCAAGGTATTACATTGGTTGATACAGGCCGGGAGCCTTTATTCAGGCTTACAAGTCCATATTCTTTTAACACTGTCACTACCCTAAAAGTAGATCTTGAACACACGCCATCTTTGGTGAATGAAAGAGATTGTTGTGTTTGGTGTAGTTGGGGAATGGAAAGGCCCAGTTGCGGGGCATGCAGTCTAAACGTCAGCGATGCGAGCTCACTGGAGGGTTTAAACAGGGGCATAACACTGATCTAGAACAATCCCTCCCACGAAAGTAACAGATGAAATATTTACATCCATGCTTTTCCAAACTGTTTTTGTAAGTGACCTCCTGCCTCCTGGATGAATGAACAGAGCTAGCTGACTGCCTGCCGCAGGAGAGTTCAGATTACTACACAAGGTGGCAGAGCGGGGGGCAGAGGGGAGAGGGGGAAAGAAAAAACAGCTGGTTTCTTTTTCTCCAAAACAGTTTTGGAGCTCACCCCCCTTCCATTACGATTTGTGCCACACTATCTGAAATTATATGGGTTAAAATACTCATAGGCCTTTTGATACAGAGTGTGGAATTTTTGAGGGATTAGTGGTGATGTGGAAGGGAATACTCCCACTCCCCTAGGACCTGTGGGTGAGTCAGGACAGTGGTGGGAACTCAGAACCCACCCTCTCCACAGCCCCTGTGTTCCCTTTGGGCTACAGGGCTGAAAAGGAGGGAGCCTGGAGAGAGGGAGAGCAATGGGGAGTCTGGTGAAGATGTAGGGGAGGCCTGAACCGAATTACAGGGACACTGGAGAGGACACATTTTCAGAAAAACACATTTCCGACTCGTAGTTTACCAATTTCATGAATTTTATCTTGAAGATTTTAAAACCTAGGCTGCTTTCCTATCTGTGTAATATGAAATAGCTTTCTCATTGGCATGGGAATTTTTAAAAAAATTAGTCTAAGCAAAACATAATTAGAAAGATAAACATACTTCCTTCTTAAGAATATGATATATGCATAAGCCTAATAGAAAATATTTTGCAGTCTTTGCTACTCGGTATTATCTGTGTCATAGCTCCCCGTTCCCACCCCTCCCTCTGAGGCCCATTAGAGCAGATAATTATGAGTTGACTTGATGTAGGCAAGAGCCAAATTAAGCAGTGATGTAACCAGTGGGAGCCATGCTAATTCTTTCCATCCCACTCAGCAGCTGATTCCCTGATAGGCCCTTTATCAGGCTGGTGGTTGGACGGGTTTTAGAGATGCAGTCACAGTTCATTGCTATGAACCTAGGCAACAACTTAGCCTTGGTAGAGAGCACCAACAGCCTCCTGTCTTCCTTCCTTCTTCTTCTTTCCCTCTATCTTTCTGTCGTGGGAGTTGGGCATTGTGTCAGGATGCCTGGCATTCCGATTCCAGTTCTAATTTCAGAGATATTCCAAATGGTCCTCTGCCAGCATAATAGAAAATCTCATATTGTATGAAGGATCTGTAAGGCTTCACTGTAGGACCATCAACGCACTATTCTCTTGTCACTTAACAATATTTTGGCTGTATTCATAACAGCCTCCTTAAATAATACATTGTTCTCTCTCCATTTGTGTAAGTGTGCAAATAGTTCCCTTAGGTGTTTTCTAGTGCAAAAATTAGAGAAGGTATGAGTAAAACTTCTAGATACATTCTTAAGCTTTCTATAATAAATCATTTTTTAAGTGATGATTTTAGGCATATTTAAGCCGACCTAAATTATATTTTCACTCAAGGAGATTTATATACAAAAGCATTCTATGGCCCATTAACAAAAATGACATGGCTGGATCACTGTCAACAAAGCCTATAGTTAAAATTATTTTCTAGGATTGGGAATGAATGTATGTTGGTCCCACCCTCATTCCCTGCCAGATCCTGCTTGTTGCAAGACTTGCATCTGTAAGTCCGTTGGTTGAGAACAGGGGAGCTGTAGCCTCAGACCAGAGAACAGAAAAGAACTTCTCTTACGTTAGCATCATGTTTGGTCCAGCTGAACCTAATGACTCCATCAGCAGTGTACGTAGCCTACCATGTTTGTATTCATTTAATAAATAGTGAAGCGTTTGAAACAAACTGACTCCACAGTAATCGACTGGCTAAATAAATTACGAAGTTATAAAGAGATTTAAACATGCTATAATATTGGAAATGGAACAGGAAGCATGTAAAATATCTATATCTGTGTTTATAAATATTAAAAAATGATGAAAACCTATATCCAGATAGAAAAAAGAAACTCGTCATGAAGAGGGCAGAATGGTTATGAAGTTATTTCTTTAAGATAGCTTTATTTGTGTGCCTCCTGCTGTGATGGACTGAGGATAGAGCACCACTGATGTCAGTACCCCTGTGAAAAATGTACAGACTAGATCTAATCATGAGGAAACATCCCACGAATCCAAGATAAAGGCCGGGCCATAAGATAACTGGTCTCCACTCTTCAAAAAGCCCAAATCCATGAAAAACAAAAAAGGAATGCTGCCCTGTTCTAGATTTAAAAAAGCTAAAGAGACATTAAAAGCTCAAAGCCATGTATGATTCTGGGCTAGAGAAGAATCTATAATAGCTCCTAGTAGAACTGGTATACATCTGCTGACTTCAAAGAAAACTCATTTCTTAATAAAAATGATGGCAATTTTAGCTTATGGCCACTTCTCACAAAATGTTCAGGTAGAAAATAATTCCATAAGTGATCACATACTTTATTTTATAGTAAACATTCAGTATGTAAATACAATAGCTAAATTTTGGTGATAAAAATGTAAAGCTTTGAATTTCAATGAGTATTTTATTGACTATATTATGAAATTTTAAGTTTTCTTTAACATTTTCATTATATTTTTTTCCTTTGCCTTTCTAATACTTTATAATCAAAATTTCTTGAAATGACTCAAGTTGCTCTTGTATGTTGCTTGTATTTGTCAGAAAGTTTAATTATCTTTTATATCCCTGTCAACATTCCAGGAAAAGACAGAACAGTAGTAGTCTAGCAAGGACAGATACTTGATCATTAGAAGGGTTTTTTCTTGGCTGTAGTGAAACTAAATTTGTAACATATTAAGCTTACAGTGACAGCAAATGATGTTCTTCTTTCTTAGTAAAAATTATCCCTTAAGAAATCAAGGGATATTCTTTGTTCTTAAAAACTAGAATTTAATGTTTTCAGATTATTCGTTGAGAAAAATCCACTTGCAGTTGAACTAAAAACAAAACAAAGGAACAACAACAACAAAAATAAGGGAAACACATTGGACCATAATTATACTGTTACGTAGAGGCAAAGAGAATAAGACTATATTATAACTCTCTTCCTGCATTGAAATTTTCTATATAAACTGGGCTTAGGATCCTAAAGAATTCTGCAATTCTTTATTTTGTCTAATAGTCAATAACGTAGCTGCCATTTTCATTTTGCTTATGACTGCAGAATCTGTTTTATTTACCCGAGCAGCAAATCTAATGAGTTCGAATTAGATTTTAAAAAGGTATCACTTTGCTCTGGGGGATGAATTTTCAGTTCAACTGCAACAAAGAAAAATTCCATCCCTGTACCTTACTTAAAGGATTACTTAATGTTTTGTTTTGTTCTTTTGCATTAGCTGTAATTGCAGAAAAGAAGTCTTCATAGCCCAGAATGACAACTGTTACAGCTGTGACTGTTTCTCCAGTTGTAATGACAGGTTTAATTTGAAACTGGTCCCTCTTCTTACTCAGATCATTGAGACCAACAACTCTGAATTGCTGTTTGGAATTAAGAGTTGGCCATGGTATAGAGTGAAGATAATTCGATCTCCGCAGGAATTCAGATTCTAATCTGAGCCTCACTAATCAGTGTTCTAATCAGTGAAAGTAATGAACTATATACACTGTAAGCTTATCTATTAGAAAGCCTTGGATTTTTCCCAGAGCTAGAGCCAAATATGCCAAATGGCAACCAAGCTTGCCTTGTCATTGTTCATACTTGATCATCAGAAAACCATGTCTATATTTAAAAAAAAAAAAAACCAACTTTGATTCCACGGGTATGCCTGTCACTTGCCTGCTAAATGCAAATGAATCCCACAGAGTTATGCCACATTGACCTCCTCCAACACAGTGTAAAGTGCAAAATTTCCCTAAAGTCCTTGTCTTTATTTTTTATGCTTACATTTGCAGTTGTTCACGGTATCATGAAGAAATTTAGTACTACTGACATTTACACATGATTTTGTACTTTAAAACTTAAAAATTATTGCGAGGTTTATCGCTGGGGGATGTCTGACTATTCTACTCAACATCTATTTATTAAGAAGCTATTTTGGGGGCACTTGGGTGGTGCAGTCGTTAAGCATCTGCCTTCGGCTCAGGGCGTGATCCCGGCGTTCTGGGATCGAGCCCCACATCAGGCTCCTCCGCTAGGAGCCTGCTTCTTCCTCTCCCACTCCCCCTGCTTGTGTTCCCTCTCTTGCTGGCTGTCTCTGTCAAATAAATAAATAAAATCTTAAAAAAAAATAAAAAAGAAGCTATTTTGTACCACTGTGCCAGACCCTAGAAGACAGTACATGTGGAAATGGGACAAAGTGGAAGACTGCAAAGGAAAGATGAATAACTTTGTACTCAACATGTATTATGTTGCTTTAGCCGGACGGGTTTATAGGTATGATCAATTGGAACTGATCTAGAGACAACAAATACATTTGTTGGTTTTTATTAATTAGCACTTGAAAATAAAGTACTGAAGCTTTTCTTCCTCTCTTGGTTCACAGAGGCCACTCTGTAAAATGGGTTGAAACTGTAAGAAGGTAACAAGTAATTCCCCCTCCCCCCACCACCCCAGTTATGAGTATTCCTACAAGAAAGTCTAGTTCTTGGACTTACATCTGTACATTTATTCAGAGGACTAGAATGATCTTATTAGAGATAAAAAGGAGAGGAAACTGTGGGCTGAATGAGGCTAGAAATAGAAGGCAAATCAGATTTCACTGTAAAAATTGAGGTTTTTACATTAAGACCTTGGAAGAGACTATTATAGACAAAGCAGACAAATCTTCGCTCTTCCAGATTTTACATTTAAGATTTAATATTACAATCTGTCTTTGCCATGAGACAGGGAGTGGTTTTGCAAATTGTTATTTAACAGTACAATGGAAAAATAATATAAAACTTCTGCAAAGTGAAAGGGTGAATATTGTAAAAGATGCAATATTTCATGTGGTCGATAACAGTGATATGAAAGGACTGCTCAGGTCACAACAAACTCAATGACAAAGGAAAGTCTAGCGGTCTAGACTAGCTAATAACGGAAGAAAAGGAAAGGAAACAAAGCTGATGAATAATAGCAAGTAAAGCAGAAGGACTTAACCATCAAAAAATTAAGGAAGATCATGGGAAAATTTATAAAAACTAAGAATTCTTTTAAAATGATAGATGTTTTAATTTTGTTTTAAACTCAAACATGAAATAGGAAACCCAATACCTCTACAATATAATAGCACAAGAAAAAATAAAAGTCTAATCTATTAACTAGTATTTGATTTTTATTCTTAGAACACAATTATAACTTCAGTTTTATTAAAAATGAAATACACTTATAATTTACAATTCACTGAATTTTATGGAGGAGCTCTTAGTAAATCCTTGGCCCACCCTACCCCCCCAATATTTACTATAATATCTGTCTCTTTTAAATGGATCTACTTTAAGAAGCTTTTATCAAATACCAGTGATCAAGAGTCTTCTTTATCTATGTGTGAACAGTTTTCTCTGCCTTCTAATTTTGAGGTCCATCTAAGTCAAGCAATTCATTTTCATTTTGGATCAGCAAATTGCGTAACTCTCTACAGTTCCTAGTAACATATTCATTTCCCTGAATCATAAGAATATCTTCTGTGTTTAGTCATTCTCTATGCTAGAAAATCAAATAATTAACATCCCTCAAATGTTAGTCTCGTTCATTTACCACACTTATCACATCTATGTAAGCATTATCATATATGTAATCTCTATCGTTGCATAAGAAATCATCACAAGCTTAGCAACTTAGAATAGCATACATTTATTATTTCAGTTTCTGTTAGTCACAAGTCTGAGCACAACTTGTTTGAATCCTTTGCTCAGAGTTTCAAGGACTTGGCTGGGCTGCATTGTCATCTGGAGGCTTAACTGGGGAATGTCTGTTTCCAAAGTCATTCAGATTATTGGCATAATTCATTTTCTTGAGGCTATATGACTGATTGACATTCCTTGGCTTTTCGTTATTTGTCAGGTGGAGGGTACCCTCAAGTCCTAGATATTGCCTACAGTTCCCTGCCATGTGGCTTCTCTAAAATAGTCACTTACTTTATCAAACCCACAAAGATGAACTCTGATCCAGTCTGCAAAGACAGACTCTAATATAATATAATATAATATAAATGGAAGTGATATCCATCACCTTTGCTATATTTTATTGGTTAGAAGTATGTCATAGTCCTGCCCACACTCAATGAGAGGCATTACATGAAGGTATGAATATCATTGGGGAGAAATCCTTAGGGGTCATGTGAGGGGTTGATTGCTCCAATCTTCCACTATCAAAAACAAAAATATGTGACTCTGAAAGCTGAAGTCCGAGGTTACAAATTGAGTTAGTGCCCAGCTATATCATTTTTAGGCATATTCAGAACAATTATATGAAGTTTACTCAATTACAGGAATGTATCTTATTTAGATTTTTAAAATTCTTAGTATTATGTTAAACTTTTTAAATTGCTATCCTACTTAAATTCCTTGAAGACTGGATGTGCTTATTATTGACCTAAAACTGTAAAACGTTGCAGACTTCCGGAGAAGATGGCAAAGTAGGAAGGCCCTAAGCTCACCTCATCCCATGGATACAACTGGATAACATTCATATCAGTGCAAATAATCCAGAAAATGAGCAAAAGACTGGCAGAACAAACTCCAACAATTAAATACAGAGAAAAGGTCACATCAAAGTGGGTAAAAAGGGTGGAAGTGGAAGAAGCTAAATGGGCCTGCAGGTCTGTCCATCAGAGGGAGAGACCCAGAGGCCAAGATTGGTGAGAAAAACAGATTATAACACCAGAAGCCCACACAGGGAAGACAAATCCCATAACATCTGGCTTTGAAAACCAGAGGGAATGAATTCTGTAAGTTCTTACATCCAGTGGGACTTACAGCCTGGAGCTTTTAAAAATCAGCAGGCTTGGCTCTGGGAGAGCTGGAAGGGTGATAGGAAATTGAATCCCTTCCTCTAAAATGATGGCACAATAGCCTCCAGCAATATAGCACAGAAAGAGTAGTTTGAAATATGCCTGGAGCATACTGGAGGGAGAGTTATAAACTAAACCCAGAGCGTGTTCAAAGGGACAGAGATCCCTGGGAGACTCCTCCAAAAACAAAGGAGATGGCAAGTGCCATTTTCCTCCCCTGTCATAAACACACAATCACCTGTGGGATCCAGTGAAAAAGTACAACATCCATTCATGATAAAAATCTTTTTTTCATGGGTTTCGAAGGAACATATCTGTACATAATAAAGCCCATATACAAAAAATATACAGAAAACATCATACTCAGTGGGAAACACTTAGAACTTTACTCTTAGGGTCAAGAAAGACAAGGATGTCCATTATCACCACTTTTATTCAGCATAGTATAGGAAGTCCTAGCCACAACAATCAAACAACAAAAAGGAATAAAAGACATCCATACTGGTAAGGAACAAGTAAAAGTTTCACTATTTGCAGATGACATGATACTATGTATAGAAAACCCAAAAGACTCCACCAAAAAACTACTAGAAGTGATGAAAGAATTCAGTAAGATTTCAGGATACAAAACAAATGTACAGAAATTCATCACGTATCTATACATTAACACTGAAGTGGCAGAAAGAGAAATTAAGAAACAATCCCATTTACAATTAGACCAAAAATATTAAGATACCTAGGAATAAGTTTAACCAAGGAGGTGAAAGACCTATACTCTGAAAAGTATAATACATTGATGAAAGAAATTGAAGATGACACAAACAAATGGAAAGACATCCCATGCTCATGGATTAGAAGAACAAATATTGTTAAAGTGTCTATACTACCCAAAGCAATCTACAGATTTAATGCAATCTATAAAAATACTGACCGCATTTTTCAGAGAAGTAGAACAATCCTGTAATTTGAATGGAACCACAGTAAAATCCTGAATAACCAAAGCAATCTTGGAAACAAACAAACAAAAAGCTAGAGGTATCATGATTCTAGATTTGAAGTTATATTACAAAGCTGTGGTAATCATAACAGTATAGTACTGGTGCAAAATAGACATATAGATCAATGGAACACAACAGAAAGCCCAGAAATATACCCATGATTATACGGTCAATGAAGTAGGCAAAAATATGTAACAGGGAAAAGATAGTGTCTTCAACAAATGATGTTGAAAAAACTGAACAGCTATATGCAAATGATTTTGCATTTTTCTTATAACAAACCAAAATAAACTCAAAATGGATGAAAGATGTAATGTGAGACCTGAAAGCATAAAAATCCTAGAAGAGAGCACAGGCAGTAACCTCTCTGACATCTCTAAATATGGGGGAAGCAAAAGCAAAAATAAATTATTAGAACTACATCAAAATAAAAAGCTTCTACACAACAAAAGAAACAATCAAAAAACAAAAAACAAAAACAAAAAATAATCTACTGAATGGGACAAGATATTTGCAAATGATAAGTTGGACAAAGAGTTAATATCCAAAATGTATAAATAATTTATACAACTCAATACCCCAAAACCAAATAATCCAATTAAAAAATGGGCAGAATATGCAAACAGACATTTTTCCAAAGAAGACCTACAGATAGCTAACAGACACATGAAAAAATGTTCAACATCACTCATCACCGGGGAAATGCAAATCAAAACCACAATGAAATATCACCTCACACCTTCCAAATGGCTAAAATAAAAAACACAAGAAACAACAGGTGTTGGTGAGGATATGGAAAAAAAGGAACCCTTGTGCACTACTGGTGGGAACGCAAACTGATGTAGCCACTGTGGGACAGAATGCGGGCTCCCCAAAAAATTAAAAATAGAACTACCTTATGATCCAGGAATTGTACTATTAGGTATTTACCCAAAGGATATAAAAACACGAATTTAAAGGGATATATGCACCCCTGTGTTTATTGCAGCATAAAAGACAAATTATGGAAGAATCCAAGTGTTCACTGATAGATGATGGATAAAGAAGGTATAATATATGCACAATGAAATATAATTCAGCCACAAGAAAGAATGAAATCCTGCTATTTGCAATGACATGGATGGGGCTGAAGAGTAGAATGCTAAGGGAAATAAGCCAGTCATTGCAAGCAAACACCATATGATTTCACTCATATGTGGAATTTAAGAAACAAAACAAACAGAAAAGAGATAAACCAAAAAAAAAAAAAAAAAAACTCTTTAACTATAGAAAACAAACTGATGGTTATCAGAGGGGAGGTGGGTGGGGGGATGGGTGAAATAGGTGATGGGCATTAAGAGTACACTTACCTTGATGAGCACTGAGTAATATACAAAATTATTGAATCGCTAATATAACACTGCATGTTAACTATAGTGAAATTAAAATAAAATCAAAAATAAATAAAACTGAGGAATGTCACTGTTTCTTAAATCTTCAAATAATCCTAAACCAAAGGGAATCGAGATGAACA
Organism: Ursus arctos; assembly: GCF_023065955.2. Lineage (NCBI taxonomy): Eukaryota > Metazoa > Chordata > Mammalia > Carnivora > Ursidae > Ursus > Ursus arctos. The sequence continues at coordinate 37,997,583 of NW_026622952.1, forward strand.
TTTTCTAGAAATCACTGAGATTAACTATTTTAATTCCTTAGATGTTGATTATATCTTTCAAATATAAAACTTAATAGAGACTTCACTAAATTTATCATTTTGAAATGTATAAAAATATCAACCCCTATCATATACACCTGAAACTGATATTGTGTATCAATTATACTTCAATTTAAAAAAAAAAAGAAGAGTATGGCATTAGCATGGAAACAGATAAACTGACCAACTGAATAAAGGAGTGTATGCAGCAAATCCCTTATGTTTGAGACTTTGGTATATAGTTGAGCTGGCATTTAAAAAAATCAATGATAAAGGATAGAATATTTGTTAAATCCTATTGGAAAAACTGGCTCACTATGTAGAGAAAAATGAGCTTACTTCATATCATATTACTAAATACACTCCAGATGGTCTGTTGAGCTCATATTAAAAGCCAATCTATAATGCTAATGAGATATGCCTTTATATTTATCAATTCTTATAAAAAGATTTCTAAAAATACCATTGGTGTCATAAACACTCAAAGTCTGTATTATTCTAGCTCTTCTCAGTATATTTACATCCAAGAGGAGGAGAGTTTCAAAGGAAGGGTATCTGACCCTATACAAGTAAGGAGCAGTTTTCGACGAGGCCATGAGATTTAATATTCAGTAACTTTTTTGAAAGCTTAGAGAAAGGAGTTTTCCTAACCCGTGGGGGGGGGGGTGTAGGGCACTCTTAAAAGCACCCAAGCATTTTGGACCTTCTATAGGTATGGACTCGGCTCCACCAAACATCTGGCAACAAACAAGCATTTCTCGTCAAGCCATTGAGAAATACAGAAATGCTGTTTATTTTAATTTTAGTTGGAGATGCAGACATGTTTCTGTAGCCAAAGCAAAAACTTGGAACCATTTTAGATTTCGGTCTCTGAGTTTAGGTTTACTTTTTTGTTTAATAAAAGAGTCAACAGTACTTTTGACAATCAGCGGTTTTCCCCCAAATCCTAACTCACATTATCTCCCTTCGCAAAACTGGCTCTTAAGCCAGCCTGTGGTGAACAGTTCCTGAAAGCCACTCTTGCCTCCTTAATTATGGCATCACCATCTTCCCAGCTCTAGTTGTAAACATTCTGGAAGGAAGGCTCCATAAACCCAAGCTACTAGGTTCCATAAGGGAACATGACATTTAAAAAAAAAAATGTTTATAAAGGCATTATGTTTTTGCCAAGATAATTGAATGTATTCTTTTCTCCGGCCGTGATTCATTCTTAATGGTAAGAGTTTTATTTTCAGGAAGTTTTTTTGTTTTTTGTTTTTTTTTTTCTTTTGAGGTCTCTGCAACTTAGTAGTAAATACACAAAATAATCCATCCAATATTCCAAATAATGGGCTGGAGAGTAGGAAGTATTTTGTGTGTGTGTGTGATCCCACAGAGAGAAACCTGCACTTAATTTATACAAGGAGAATAGAGTTTATCTTTGCAGCAGAAGAGAATTTTCATATTGCCTGACTGCTTTTGGGAGCAGTCCTCTTGGAGAAAAAAACTGGAAGGCAGAAGAAGATAACATTTCTACTTAATGTGTGAAAAATAAAATTCTAGCCATGATGATTTTCAGAAGGAGGACTGGACTCTCTTTAGGACAGTGAGTTACATGTGACTAGAGTTATTCAAGCAGGGGTTGGGAAGTTGTAAAAGAAAGAAAGAAAAACCAAACTGTAAAAACATTCAGAAGGCCCAAGTGACTTTCCAGTGCTGGGAGTCTACATTTCCGAAAATTCATTTGGGGGCTTCGGGTTGTATCCGTCCTGGTCATATGTGTGTCATTCTCAGGCCTCAAGGGCCAGTGGGTTGGACTGGAAGCAGCCAAGTCGGTGGGGACAAGTGGAGGCTCTCCTATTTTCCTGGACTCCGTAGCGCACTGTCAAGGGGTCAGGGTTAGAACTAGAGGGACAAGAGGAGACATGAAAGGCAGAAATGTTTCAATGGGCATCGCCGGCGTGGGAAACTCTTGCAGCCTTCCCTCCCTGAGAAACACACGCACAGCCAACAATAATCCCCATCAGGTCTTCCTGGGCGACTGTGTGCCCACGGGTCTTGTTTGAGTTCTGTTCCCCCCCACTCTAGCACTACCGATGGAAATTCATGTTTCCTGTCCCAGATCAAATGGAACTTCCCCCATAAAACAATTTCCTGGTTTATAAAATACAATAAACATAATAATTCCCTGATACATGCTTCCCAGACATCTTTTCGTCATCGTTCTAGCCCTCAACAGGTACTCCTCTTGTAACCTTTAGCTTATACTCTTATTACTCTTGTTCTAAAAATATCCTCCCTCCAGATGCCTGGGGGGCTCAGGCAGTTAAGCGTCTGCATTCAGCTCAGGTCATGATCCTGGGGTCCTGGGATCGAGCCCCATGTCAGGCTCCCTGCTCAGCGGGGAGTCTGCTTCTTCCTCTGCTGCTTCCCCTGCTTGTGCTCTTTCTCTCTCTGACAAACAAATAAAATCTTTTTTAAAAATATAAATAAATAAATAAGAATATCCTCCCTCACCTACTAGATTCTCAATTTGCGAGGACAGAGATTGCGTCCAACGGATCCTTATATCACCTAACATGGGGAATACTCTACCTTAGAGCCCGGAAATCACAATAGAGAGATTAGTAAATGACTGGGTTAATGAACAGGACAACTGGATAGAGGGAAAACGGCAAAGTTGACCTGCTGCTACGGACGCCTCTCTCCCCTTCCTGAGATCTCCCCTTTATGTTCTTTTATTGCAGACTTTGTGCCTGAAAAGAACAGGATCCAGAAAATCCGAGGGGTAGAAAGTTGGGAAGTTTGTCGGGGGCACATGTCACTTCATGAAATACCAGTTTCAAAGATCAAGTTACAGTGTTTTCTCCTCCCCGATAAGGAAAACAGTGTGCGAGGGGAGTTGGAGAGAGGGAAAAGGCCACGTGAAGTTTAATCACTCGTCACAAAAGGCAATAAAATAGGACCACTGAGAAAGGTACTGAGAAAATGACTTTCCTTCAGAAAGGCAAACCTTGTCAACACACCAAGTGTGGGGAAGGGAAGATTTCGAGCAACTTCAAGAAAAAGAAAAAGCTTTTTAAAACATTAGTGACCCTTGACCCTCTTCCACATATCCATTTACGTTCTATCCAGAAGGAAAATATTCTCCTATATTCCACAGCAATATATTTTTTTTTTTTTTTAAACATGTAGCGATTGCCAGCCACCTAGAAGCTGAGGCGGGGACGCTGAACAGCTATGTTGGCTCTCAGTTCTTAATATGTGTGCCGAGGGTTGATAGTCAGTGAGGCAAAGAGGATGACGGCCAGATAAAACAGTCACAATCCTCAGAGTGGAAAATAATGTCGCTGGGCGAGCCAAAATATAATGTCTCCTATGACTTTTCCCTCCAGGAAGTACTTCTGAAAAACACCTTTCCAGCACAATAGTCATTGACTCCAATTATATATTTTTAGACACTGCTAACCATTCTTTTTTCTTTCTTCCATTTCAAGAAAATTCTGCACATCTGGAAAGAACAGCAATGAAGAACAGGAACAGGTGCATTTGTACTCGGCTCCTACTGGGCATGTTTCGTTTAATTTCCTCCATTTTTATGACACTTTCCTATGCTGCTACTCCAGACGTTCCATAAAACACCTCGCCACGTAGGAGCCGTACAGGAAGGAAAATCTAAAGACAGTCTGACAGGAGTTCGGAGTGTCTGCTCACCACAGTGATCCGCGAAGGCAGGGAGGAGCATACATTCGGGCTTCCAAGAACCACTACTCTGTGGTCTCCCCTGGGTCCGTGTACAGACTCTTCTGCCTCTTGCAACTCTGATTCGTTGTCATGCAAACTGTCTTGCTTGTGTTTGGCGTCTGTAGCCTGTCCACCTCTTCAGTGTCTGAAGGAATGAGTACAAAGGACCCCATCTTTGATTCATACTTTTCTCTCATCCAACCTACTAACCAATCAGCTCTTCCACTCAGCAAGTAAGAGGCCATTTCTATCTTTTTACTTATGAAGAAGCAAGAACTAGGTATGGATACTATCTGGCACAAGCCCGTGGTCTGGTCCAGACAGTAGGAATAGGTACAGGATAAGTAGGTCAAGAATGGAGTCATGACCTAGGCTTTAAATGCAATGGGAGAAGCAAGCATGGGGAAGATGAATTTCTGGGGGCCTTAGGGAGGCCATTTGTTTAGAAAAAGATCTAAGTAAATGAAGAACACTTAGCACCTAGTCTCCAGGTATTGATTACCTAAGAAGAAACTGGCTTTTGCTTATTTACAATATGTGAATGAATTTCAGATCCTTGTTGGATGCAAGGTCTATGAGGGTACTGGGTGTCCACAATATGTGAGAAAACATAAAAATACAAAACGAGGAGAATGTAGGCACAAAGCCAAATTTCGACCACACCGTAAACTTTTCAGGGGATGACTTGTGATATCCTAAATTAATATTTTCCTTCACCACACTTTCTCACTGATACAAACACACTGCCACTTAAACGGAGAACAATTTCCCTGCCGCATCTCTACTGGGAGAGGGGATAAATAAATCCCTTGGTTTATTTTTTAATTTTTTCTTATTCCTCAAATATCTATGACCTTATCTTCAATTCATGCAGCCCTGTGCTAGACATTAGGCTTAGAATGGTCTTATTCTTAAATTTTAATTTTTAAATTTTATTGTGGAAAGAACACTTAACATGAGATTTACCACTTAAAACTTTTATTAAATTTACAATATAGTATTGTTGACGACAGGCACAATGTTGTAGAGCTGGTCTCTAGAGTGTGTTCATCTTGCTTAACTGAAACCTTATGCCCATTGCTTAGTAACTTCCAATTTTCCCCTACACCCAGCCTCTGGCAACCACCATTCCAATTTTTGCCTCATATAAGTGGTATCATTTAGTACCTGTGACTGGCTTATTAGGCTTGCGGTGACATCCTCAGCATTCATCAATAGTGCCACATATTGCAGAATTCTTGTCTTTTTAATGCTGAAGAGTATTCCTTTATATGTATGTGCCACAGTTTCCTCATTCATCTACTGATGACTTTTTTTTTTTTTTTTTAAGTAGGCTCCATGCCCAGCATGGCTTGAACTCATGACCCTGAGATCAAGACCTGAGCTGAAATCAAAAGTCAGACACTTAATTGACTGAGCCACCCCGGCGCCCCTGCTGATGGACTTTGAGGCTGTTTCCACAACTTGGCTGTTGTGAATAGTGCTGCAGTGAACAAGAGCATTAATATCTGTTCAAGACCTTGATTTCAATTTTTTTGGGTAAATATCCCAAAATGGGATTGCTACTTTATGTAGTAGTTCTATTTTTATTTTTTGCATGAAAGTTGTACATGTGTAAGGTGTATGATGTGATGCTTTGATAGACGTATGTGGTAAAATGGTTACTACCGTCAGGTTCATTCACGGATCCATCTCTTCACACATTTAGCACTTTCAGTTGTGGGGAGATCACCTGAAATCTACTCTCTGAGCCAGTTTCCAGTATACAATACAGTGCTATAAACTACAGTTATTATACTGTGTATTAGAGCTCTAGAATTTATTCATCCTACATAACTGAAACTTTCTTTTTTTATTAAAGATTTTATTTATTCATTCAACAGAGAGAGAGACAGCCAGTGAGAGAGGGAACACAAGCAAGGGGAGTGGGAGAGGAAGAAGCAGGCTCCCAGTGGAGGAGCCTGATGTGGGGCTCGATCCCAGAACGCCAGGATCACGCCCTGAGCCGGAGGCAGACGCTTAATGACTGAGCCACCCAGGCACCACATAACTGAAACTTTCTACCCTTGGATCAACCTGCCCCATTTCCTCCACCTCACTGTCCCTGGTAAACACGATTCCATTGCCTGCTTCCAGGTATTCAACTTTTTTTTGTTGTTGTTGTTAGTTTCCACAGAAAAATGAGATCATGGAATATTTTCTCTTTGCCTGGCTTATTTCAATTAGCATAACGTTCTCCATGTTCATCCATGTTGTCACAAATGGCAGGAGCTCCTCCTTCAGAGCAATATACCACTGTATGTTTATACCCAAATTTCTTTATTTATTCATCCATCAATGGACACTTAGGTTGTTTCTGTGAATGCTGCTGCAATGAAAATGGCAGAACAGGTATTTTTTCAGACTACTGATTTTATTTCTTTCAGGTATATACCCAAAAGAGGGATTGCTAGTTCACATGGTAGTTCTATTTTTAATTTTTTGAGGAAGCACTATACTGTTTTCTATAGTGTTCCAATTTATAATCTCATCAATAATACGCAAGAGTTCCCTTTTCTCCACGTCCTCACCAACATTCGTTATCTTTTGTCTTTTTGATACTAACCATTCTATCAGGTGTGAGGTGATATCTCATTGAGGTTTTGATTTCCATTTTCCTGATGATGAATGATGTTGAGAACCTTTTTATATACCTGTTGGTCATGTGTATACCTTCTTTGGAAAAACACCAACTCAGGTTGTTTGTCCATGTTTAAATAGGGTTGTCTGTTTTACTATTGAGTTGTATGAGTTCCTTATATATTTTGGATACTAACCCCTTATCAGATATATGGTTTTCAAATATTTTCTCCCCCTCCATAGTTGCCTTTTCATTTTGCTATGGTTTCCTTTGCTTTGCAGATACTTTTTAGTTTGGCATAATCCTACTTGTTTATTCATGCTTTTCTTGCCTGAAATTCTGATGTCATATCCAAAAAATCATTGCCAAGGTCAATGGCAGGGAAATTTTTCACCGATGTTTTCTTCTATATGTTTCTATGGCTTCAGATCCTATGTTTAAGTCTTTAATCCATTTGAGTTGATTTTTGTGTATAGCATAAAAGAAGGGTCCATAAATTCCTTGGTTTAAAACAACAAAATCTTTCCTTCCTTCCCTCCTTTCTTCGCTTATTTTCCCTTCATTTCCTCCTTCCCTCCATTCCTTGCTTCCTTTCTTCCTAATTTAGTAGACAAACTATTCAGTAAAGATGTGAAAAACTGTCATCCATGTGGGGCAGCAACCTGGCAGGGGCTTCCAGAATTTGAGTGAGGTAAGGAGGCTATCTGGGGGGTTTGGTGCACATGTGGTGGCCTGGCACTGATTAGGAAAGCATGCCCAAGTTGGGGAAGATGGCTGATAGGGGAAATGGGTAGTGGTGGTCTAGCGTGGTGTGATCAAGATTGAGTTGGGTGAAGGTGTTATCCATGAGGGAGAATCACAAAAGTAGTTGCTGTTATATATTGAGGAACCAAGCAGATTGAAGAGTTTGTCTACACCCATCATGGGGAATAGGAAGGGTGGAGAGGAGAGGGATGATGGCTTTAATAAGAATTGGGTACATATGAAGGGAAATGATCAAATAACTATTATCTTGAGAACAACTGAGTCAGATTTATTGCTGCTGGAAGAGGACGTTACAAATATGGAAAAAGGGAAAACTAGAATGAACCCTGAAATTTTGGATTGCAAATGGAAATATTAATGTCAATTCATAGTTTTCAACTGAGAGATAGATGGTAGACAAATATATATGGATATAGATATATGGATAGATAACATAATTATATGTAATATAATTCATATATATCCCAGCTCTGTCCTGAGAGAGTCTAGGAGCAGAGATACCCTAAGAGCAATAAGCATATCTTTCACTCAGCTCTTGCTTTATAATACCTTTCTCCACTAAAAGAAACCAGAGCACATTGGAGAAATTTCTGATCCTTCAGCTGGGGAAGAGAAGAAAGACATGAACCAGGAACATTTTGTTATACAAGAAAATAAGGAAATCTTCCAAAAATGATGAAACCAAATGTCAAAAGGATACATGAACCAGTGGGAGACTCCCACTTGTCAAATCTGGAACATTTAAACATTGAAATAAATAGTAATAGTAACATTATAACCAACCAACGAACCAAAAAAAAAAAAAATCCACGAGTCCATGTAGATATGAATGAATGAATGATGAGGAGAAGTGACAGATTTTCTCAAGAGTAGAATGCCAACCAATAAATACAGAAAGAACTACAGAAGAAGAAAATTACTTGGCGTTCATCACAGTAATAAGTAACCCAGACAAAGGTATCAACGCATGTGATACATTTGGGTGAGTTAGACTATGCACAGCGGGTTTACATAGATTCGATGAACTTCTGCACAAAATACTCAACAATTAGAAAGGTAAAAGAGAGAATCTTTACAATGGGGAAACCTGGAGGAAACTACCTTAATCAAGTGCTTATGTTTAATATCATCAGTAATGGCATGAATTGAATTTGCTTATAACTTGATGGGGGGCAATCAAAATAATACTGTATCATTTTTTCTGATATTCCTGCCAAAGATATTTAACTTAAATCTAGACATGAAGAAAAATCAGACAAACCTAAATTGAGAAACATTACAAAATAACTGCCCTGTAATTTTTTTAAAGTGTCAATTCATGCAAGCCAAGTAAAGACGAAGGAATGGAATCAAAGTGAACAAGACTAAACAGATAAGGCAACTAAACAGAATTGGATCCTTTTCTATAAAGGATACTACTGGAAAATGGTGAAAATTTAATAAATCTGTGGATTAAATGGTAGTAATGTATCTATGTTAAATTCCTAATTTTGATGGCTATAATTTTAGTTACGTAGAACAATGTCTTTGTAGGGGGTGATAGGGTGTCTTAAAATGATTTAGGAAAAAGAAAAAAATGCTCTTGGTACTGTTCTTTTTTTAACTTTTTATAAGTTTAAAATTTTTTAAAGATTTTGTTTATTCATCTGAGAGAGATAGAAAGCACACAGGAAAGAGAGAGAGAGCGCGCGCGAGCACAGGCGCGCAAGCGGGGAGGGGGCAGAGTGAAGGAGAAGCAGACTCCCTGCTGAGCAGGGAGCCCAATGTGGGGGGGCAGCCTTGATCCCAGGATGCTGGGATCACGACCTGATTTAAATTATTTTTAAATAAAAATGTAAACACACAGAAGTACAGATAAAATTGGGGGAATCTGAACAAGAGCTAGAAATTGTATCAATGTTATAACCTGGCTGTGATGGTTGTGCTATAGTTTTGCAAAATGTTTCCATTGCTAGAAGTTGGCTAAAAGGTTTAAGGAAATTTCTCTATCTTTTTTTTTCAACTCCATGTGAATCTATCATTATCTCAAAATTAATTATGAAAAAAAGTTAGGTTAAGGGAAGTAGTTTTTACTGACCATAGCCTCTCAATCTTTATAACAGCTATGACACTGGTGTTGTACTCATTATACAGAGTAAGAAAATAAAGTGAAGAATTTAAATAAAAATTTAAAAAATGAAAAAGTTTAAGTAATGTTTAAGATTTAACTGTTAGTAAATAGAAGGAATGGGATTGAATTAGAATTTTGTCTGGTTTTACAGCTAAAAAAAATCTTGCTTAAAAAAAACCTCGAAGAAAGATTCCAAATATACTCAATCATTATTATTGATAGAAACCAAGAAATGTACATTTTTTATTACATGGATTTGAAATTTAAAAAAAATAAAAGAATGCCACTAAATTATCTCATCAGGCCATGGCGGGGACACGATTTTGATTACTCAGATCCCATAATACTCAATGTTCAATATAAACCTACAAATAACATTTTCACAATTCAGCTACAAGGAGAGTCCTAACACCCTAAATGCAGTCCAAGGTGCAGGAGAAATCCTGTCTTTGGTATATTCATGGCAGAAATTACAACTTGTAAACCAAACAGTTAACAGCAAATATGAAAGACGAGTATCTGAGTAGAAGAATGGACACAAGATCTAAGGGTGAACATACAGATTATCTAAGTAGAAGATTCTATCCTCTGAAATTAGCACGTGTTTAGGAGGAAGGCAGACAGATTCTGGTATAAGAAAATGCATCCTCACAAGGCAAATTACGTTACTGCTGGTGGTCTTTTCTCTGAAAATAAGGCTTCTGTTCTAATACTGGAACTCCAGATGCAGCTCATAGAAACCTTACTGGCAGAAGCATAGTGTACACTGCAGATGCAGAATGGCTATGAAGCGGGGAAATACCCACATACATACGTGGAAGCATACTGGAAGGCCAATTATTATTTAGTTGTAATAAGTAGTATTAAAAATAGAAATTGGAAAGATATAAGTTGGTCACAGAGAACATATTTCTGACTTTCTCTGATCCCAACAATGGGGGAAAAAAAGACTGTAACATCTGAATCCATCCAGGTAAGTTCAAGAATGCAACTGCCTGTCTTCTCTCAATCTGACATAGAGCTTAGAATATTATCCACTGAAAATATGCTTCAAAGATGAAGAATCATAATCATAATAGCAAATACTGGATAGGCTTCTCTACGTTTTCTAAAGTTACCAGCAGGCAAAACTGACCTACCTAAAAATTTAAAGAACAGTTTGGATATATTTACACTGATATTTAAAAAAAATATATATATATATATACCTTTATGGGGGTGCCTGGGTGGCTCAGTTGGTTAAGCATCTGCCTTTGGCTCAGGTCATGATCTGGGGTCCTGGGATCGAGCCCTGAGTCAGCCTTACTGCTCAGTGCGGAGCCTGCTTCTCCCCCCCTCCCCCGCTGCTCCCCCTTCTTGTGTTCTGTCAAATAATAAATAAAATCTTAAAAAAAAATATATATATATATATATATATAAACTTTACGTGTTTCACAGGCTACAACTCAGGGACTCAAAAAAATGATCTTCTGGGCAGTATATTTCAAATTTCTATATTTGTCTACCAGGTATATGGAGAGAACTGGGCTAAGTCCTCATATTGACCTCTAGACTTCCTATAAGAATGATTAACTGAGAGATTTAAACCAATGCCCCTTTTCTATTCTTCCAAAACACCAAGAGTGCTTAAAAGAGCTATACTTAGTGTCTACTAGAATTACTATCTAGTACATTAAAATAATATGCATTTAAATGAATAATATATAATTTAGGTCAGATTTTTTTTAAGTTAAGTGTGATTAAATACATTTTCCCCTAATCTTCAATTATCATTCATGCTGGTTTTCTCTCATTCTTGAGTAAAATTAGTTCATCCCTAGTTTTTACTGGGGCATACTGATTTTATGGTACTTGTCACTGGCTCCTCATGTGGGAGTTAAAATACCTTATTTAACTATCAAAAATTTTATAGCCTTTTTCTCTATCTTCTGTAGACTTCTACTTCCCCTTATTATCCTTCTATTAAGAGAGTCATAATTAATTTCCTCTTGAAAACTATCAGTGCAAAGTTATAACTTACCCTTCAAGTTTCAAGCTTTCCCTCTGCTTGCGCACTTCCTTATGTTCCAATAGAAATTATGTAGCTGAGCAATATAACGGTCTGGAAACAATGATGATAGTCTTTTTAAATTTTCATATAAATGTTATTTGCACATGCCCTTTAAATTTTTCCTCTAGATGCCTTTCCCAATCAGATATTTCACAAACTGGTTTTACCTCTTCCCCTTTACTCAAGTCTAAAGTTTCTTAATAAACTGGAGTACATGAAGAAACTACATAAATATCTTTAATTTTTTTCCAAGAAAAAGGGGAAAGTGAAATACTAGGGGCAAAAAAACACAACAACGACAACAACAAAAAAAAAAACCTTAGAGATGCTGCTCGGCTAGTTAATAAGCATTATTATGCACATATTCAGAAAATATTTTTCAGACTTCAAATGTTGACCATACTTTCTCTCCTCACACATCTATTTTCAGGGTGAGTTCTGAAATGCTAAGATTAAGCAGTCTGGTCACTGAACAATGTCCCATTTTGACCTTGCCCTGGGAGAGTACCAGGTCATCAAGCAGCAATGAAAGAATTTAAAAGAATGTCTGATATCATACATTTTAAAAAAAGTTTTTCCTTTGTTTTTGAAGCTTCTTTCCTTATGGAGAATTAGAAAAGTCAGGTTGGGGTATGAGTACTGTGAAGGGAGGTTAGTTCTGCTTTAGGCCTTCAGGGAAAGGACACGTGCAATTCTTGAGGCCTTCGCAGCCGGCCAGTTGAGCAAACGTTTGGCAAATAGATAGGACTTTGGCAGACGCCCAACCAGGAACAAAGAGTCGTATTTGTTGGGGCGTATCCCTTATCCTATTCTTTGGGAACATAAGAGTAATCAACAGGTCAGTGGCTGTGACTGTCAGTCCAGTGAAGGCAGGAGCGCAACACCTGGTGGAGCCAGCGGAATGGGACTCCCAAATCGAGAAAATGGCAGGCAGTGTTCCATATTGAGTGTCATAAGTTGTTCTGAGAACAGCAAGTGTCTTGATTAATAAAAACGCTTAGAAGGGAAATGCTGAAATGTGGTCATATTGCCTTATGTTTTAGGTTGAGATGCCAGGAAGATAAGCGGTAAAAGTTATTCTGAGAGATTGTATCATCCACAAAGAAATGAACAGATAACTGTCGGAGGCAGCTGATTCTGGGCTCCTTAACAGAGAGAAACACAAATAACCCTCCCTTATATAAGATAAGCCTTCTTTTTCTATTGAGAAAGAGTGTGCCGGAATTATCTATTGCCTAAGATGCTTAAGAAACTTTATGAAAAAACAAAACACTTGTGAATATGAGAAGCAAAAATATTAATTTCTATTTCAATTCTTGCTATTTACACAGAATAATTTGTTAAAACATATACTCTTATTTTGACCTCTGTAATTTACAGAATATTTATGTTTCCAAATGTGCATAATTCCACAGTGCATTTTCATATAGATGCTACAGTATACGATTCATGTAGTCGGATCCTCAACGGTATTGCTGCACTAAAGCAGTTACCCTGAAGTAGGAGTGCGCCAGTACACAGCACTGTATGTTTAGGCAGAATTGTGTATTTGTAATGGTAACAGAATTGTTTTTGTGTTTCTGCGCATTTGGGGGGGGGTATGGCTGATGATTTCTATTTCCTAATGGGTAAATTTTTTTGTTTTAACTATAATGACTTCTTAATTTTCAGACTGTGGCTGGTACCTTTGTATATTTGTGTGTGTGTGTGTGTGTGTGTGTGTGTGTGTGTGTAGATCAAGTTTTATTAGCTATATTGTCATATATCCTATCATTTACATGTGTCATTACCCGATTATAATTAACAAGAATCAGTTCCATTTTTATATACTTAAATGTTCACTGTGTTTCCTTTGATGATACTTTATATTTCCTTAATAATACTGTACTTATTTCCCCACTCACACCGGCCTTTATTAAAATGGACTTATGGGTAGTCCATGTGACATAAGAAAGTTATCTACAGAACAAAATAAACTGAAGTAACATTTTTTTCCCACCATGGTTGCAAATAATCCTGAAATCTCTAGGATTCATTTTCCATTTTCTAGGGTGTATTTTGTCAGCCGAGAATGAGTTAAAGTAAGTTTTTTTAACCAAAAATTTATAAATAAATAACCCTAACAACTTATACATTTCAGTTTGTATTTATACTTGCTAATTCTTTTACTGTTCCTTCCATTATATCTTTCAAAATTTACATGAAAATATATTTTAATAATCCTTTTTAGACCAGGAAAATTTCAACTGCATAAACATTTAAGCACACAACTTTTTAAGTGTGAGAACTTATAATTCTTTGATCATTTATCTTAATACTAGAACTCTTATTTCAGTGGAAACTACCCACCAGAACAATACACAGTATTCTCCCTCTCTCTATTTTTCTGTCTCTCTCTCTCTCTCTGTCTCTTTATATATAGTCTTGGGGTAAACATTTGCCATCTAGATCAGTTTTTTTCAGTGTTTTACCCCCACACATTAACCTGCTTCAGATCACATGAGATGCTTGTTAAAATGCAGATACCTGGGTCCAACAAACCTAGTGAATTAGTTTCTGTGGTAGAACCTCGGGTATCTGCATTCATAACAAGTCCCCCAGGTGACTCTCACGTACCATAAAATATGAAAAACCAAAATTCTAGAGATTTTCCTCTTCTAATCTAATATCAGTACTACCAAATACAATAGGAGTCATATTATCCAAATTAGATAATATTTTTTAAAATAATTAATATTTAAAGATGAGATATAAATTGTTTTTCTATACCAAGAATGGAAGTTGTTAAATATCCTGCCCAGAGGTTTGAAATAAAGAAACTTAGCTCCTTTACCTTTAATAATATACAAGTGAACATTTATTTAATCTGTGTTATGTGAATTTCCTTACTTTACTATTTAAAAAAAATTATTGAAGGATAGCATACATACACAGAAGGACCCAAAGCCTAAGGGTAAGCTTGATAAATTTTCACAAAGTGAGCACAGCCATGTTGTCAGCACACATATCACATAGTTGGCACCCTTTATCCCGCTACGCGTCCATACCACCTCCCTTTCTGACTACTATGGACAGAATACCACAGATCACTTCAGGCTAAGTTTGAACTTTGTATACATAGAATCATACATTATATGCTCTTCTTTTTCTGGCTTATTTTCCTCATTATTATATTTGTAGATCCATCCATGTTATTGCCTCTTGCTATTCTTACTGCTACAGAATATTTCATTATTCCACACTTTACCACTGATAGGAATACCTGGGTTAAGAGCATGAGTATGAGTCTCTCAGCCAAGAATGTGTATGCTTAAACTTTAGTCAGTGATGTGCTGATTATTTAACTATTAGGTCTCTAGGGGGAAAAAACAAAACAAAGCAAGCAAACTCTGATTTCTGGCATTTGTCAATTTCTGTGGCATAACTTTCCCACCTTTGTCAATTTCAATCACCCAGTGGGGGGTCTCACAGGCCAGCTGAGTCAGTTCCAGCGTATCTTACAGATGCACGAAACTTTTCCAAAGAAGTTTACAGCTCCTCCAGCAGTGCCTAAGAATTCATTCGAATTACTCCACACACTCAACAGGGGCTTTTAACTGTTGTTGGGGGTGTTGCTTTATGTTGGCTTAGCAATTCTGGTGGGTATATAGTGATACTTATTATGGTTTTAATTTGGATTTCTCTAACAATGAATGATTTAGAGCATCTTTTAAGCTATTTATGGGTCATCTGGATATCCATTTCCGTTAAGTGTCATCCATTTATTGAAAATATACTATCCAATTTTTCTATTGAGTTGTGTGCCTTTTTCTTACTTTTTTATGTGAGTTTTTAAAATGTGAGTTAACTAAAATGAGAGTTGCTCTCTTATTCATCATGACTCTCCTGTATGGCTGTCTTTTAGGGAATCTCACAGTATTGGGCACAGAATTTGTGTTGCAAACTGACAGGGCCTTTTCAACAGCAACTTTCCTGATCCTTAAAAGCCTAAGTCAGAGCATAACATTCTTCACTAAAAAACCTTCTAATGATTTCTGTTTGAAGTCAGGATGAAAACATTCTTTTCTAGAGCCTACATTTCCCTACATCATCTGTCAGACTTGGGACCACTTGGTGCCCTTATCTTCTGTCACTTCATTCACTGCTCCTGCCCTTAAAACACGCTGAGCTCATTCCTGCCTCAGGGCCTTTGCACACGTTCCCTTTTCTGTGCTTTGAATGATCTCTCAGGTTCACACATGGCCCTGCTTCTTGCTATTCTCTACTACAATATCCTCAGACAGGACTTTCCTGACCACACAAACAAAGGTAACCACCATTTCTAGAAACCCTTTATCCGGTTACCCACTTTTTATCAATTCATAACAATTACTAACATGAGAAATGGTCTTGTTTGTTCATTTACATATGTATTTTCTATCTCCCACTTTTTAAATAATGCGCTGCACGAAAGACACTGGACCTCTTCATTTCACCCCTATATCCAGTGCTTAGAACATGGCCAGATATACAGAAGAACTGTCAAACAAATAAATAAAATATTCTTATTTTCAAAAAACAATTTTAGTTTCTTCACAAACTTCCGTTCCTAGAACACTACAAATAATTGCAAAATATCATTTGATGCTTAGCTATTCTTCTTAACAGGATTTTCTGCTCTTTCCAAAAGTGTTACCTTTCCTATCTTTAACTTGACTATTATGAACAAACCTTTTTTCCTTTGATGATTAAAGTTGGTGCAGATCCTGTATGCCCCCTTAAGGTGTATAGTCTGAGCTGTTGGAACGGAGAGAGGAGTAGAAATGATGAAGGCTATATGCAAGGTCGCAGGTCACATGTGTACACGTACTACGTGCCAGGCATGCAACAAAATAGGAAGACTTAGGGGAAACACAAAGTTAGGGATCCATACAATCTTCACAAGACAGGAAATGGCAAATCAAATAAGTATCAATATGAGGATCTGCTTCTGAGGGGTGGTAACAGACAAGGGTGGCAAGGAGAGTGAGAAACGAACGGAGATTTCATGGCAGTGGCAGGTCCAGGTGAAGTCTTGAGGATAGCCTTTCCCCCCCCCCCTAAGTTTTTATTCAAATTCCAGTTAATTAACATACAGTGTAATGTATATTTCAGGTGTACAATATAGTGATTCAACACTTCCATACATCACCCAGTGCTCACCAGGACAAATGCACTCTTTAATCCCCATCACCGATGTCACCCATTTACCCCAAGTTTCTTTTGAAATTATGTGCAAAATCTTGCTGCTACTGTCATAGCATTTGAATTCAGCATCTGATATATTTCCAGCGTTACTCCCTCCACTCTCCTGCCAGTGTGAGTTCTGTTCGTCTTGGCGTGGTAGTGGTAAAATGATGCCATGAGATACAGAGGAATGTGTAGACAGATCATGTTTTCTCAGACTTTCTCTTCAGAACCATGCAATTTCATAAGTACTGTCACCATCCTTGTTATGGCAAGACCTTAATATTGCCAGGATGACAGATTTGTGTTACATAGTCCAATGAGATGCTGAGTGAGTTGTAGTTAGGCTAAAAGGGATTAATGCAAAATAGGATATGGGCTTACATTAGAGTTGAGAGGAATCTGAGATAGAATATAGTGGATGATTACTATGTGAATTTCTGTTCGGTGAACGGAGCAAAACTTAGGGCAAGGGAGCCAGACTTGTCCCTTGATACTGGAGTGTTCCCTGGGAGCTCGTCCTCAGGTGGGGTGGTTTTATTCTCATTTTACTTGTGCGAGAAAGTGGTCAAGACATGCTATTCAGCTCTTGAGCAGGCGATCATATATATAAGCTATGTCCCCACAGAGACCCAGTCTCTGCAAAGTCACATGAAAAGGAAACACAGATCTGACTCCAGAAGCCTTGAGACATCATTGCTTTCTACCTTCTTAACAAGTCTAGCCCAGGCATTTTGCTCAGTGCACGACACAGGAAGTTTAACATGACCTGTTTTCTAGATAAAATTTCCTCTTTCCATATTATACACTCAAGAAAATCACACATACACACAATAAAATAAAAATTCTCCTATTCCTTTATGCCATTCTATTTCATTTGCTCCTACTGCTTTCTTAACCCTCACTCAACACACTGTCGTGCACCACGTCCACCACATCTCTCAAACTACCTATCATACTACACCATTGCCTCACTCTACACAGCCACTGGAAAGTGTAGTCTCACAGATGGTGGGGATTTGGGGCCCACTATTTGGATATGGGGCCGTGGTGAAGAGGCCAGCGACATTTCACACAAGAATCCCTGGAATTCAGGGGAGAAAAAAGCTGTGAATGCTGGTATATTAATAACTTTTTTTCTGTTACATTGCTATTGTGAGAATAACATTGTGCAGATAGCTCTGGGAATTAGAGGATGAAGCTATAAGGATGGAGAAATAGAGTTTTCTGGGTATATGTGGAAAGAGTGTGCTATCATAAAATTTTGCAATGCACAATGGAATAGCCTAGTTGATGCGCTCATTGGTTGTATAGCACCAGAAGTTTTATTCCAGAGTTTACTAGAAATGTTTAGTCTTCATCTGATAAGGAGAGGCAAAAAAATGATACAGGAAATTCAGTTTGAAATTACTGAAAGGAACGTCTCCAAACTAGAAGATAAACTGAAAGTTGGAGTTAGATATAATATTGTCAAAAAGCTATCACTCTACAGTATTTCTGAAGGTATGATGCGAAGAAGGTAATTTTTCAAAAGGTGTCCACGTTCATAGAGAGAATCACATGATCCTGGATAGGGGTTGATTTATCATAAAATATAAGAATAAGTATGATCAGAGATAGCAAAAGATAGAGAAACACCAACCGAGACTAAGCTGGAGAAAAGAACTAAGCACGAAACAGAAACTGCTTCTAGATGTCTAGTTCTGTCCTTGATAGTAGTATATGATTCGACAACCACTTAAAAAAAAATCAATTTGAACAAATGCAATTTTATA
Source organism: Ursus arctos (assembly GCF_023065955.2). Taxonomy (NCBI): domain Eukaryota; kingdom Metazoa; phylum Chordata; class Mammalia; order Carnivora; family Ursidae; genus Ursus; species Ursus arctos. The sequence goes on from NW_026622952.1 coordinate 38,015,870, forward strand.
GAACATAATTTGTTGAAAGCAATTTAGTTAAAAGCAAGTTGGTCAACAGGTCATTTTGGCTGAAATGATGATGGGGTTTAAATGAAAATTCCTAGACTGTTTTTTTCTGGTATTAGCCATTTTTGGTACACGTGGGGTACTTTGAAGACATTCATACATCATTATGTATTCTTCTCCAATATATGTATATTTTCTACTTTCGCCTTTTAATACCTAATAGCATGTTCAGTCATGTTTTCATGTTTAACCAATCATTTCTTTTATTCTCTACTTTTTTGTTTTTACATTTATAGTTGATATAAAAATTATTCTTGCACATTCGGTTAAGATAAGAAGATGTTGGAATAAAATAAATATCTAACATTTAATAATTTGCCTAAATAATCTTAGGTTACAAAATAATGATATGGTCCTGTTTCTGCTGACAAATAAGACACACAGATTAATACATAAATATATATATTTACTAAACATACTTTATATTTTGGAAAGGCTAGGTCAGATAACAAAAAAGGTTAATGGATGATTCAGAATGGTAAAATTCTAGGCTTTTTTCTGCTGTCTTTTTATCAATCATATTTTTTATTTTTAAAATAAAGCATATTTTTCTTCTAACATGGAAAAACAGAACAAGAAGCAAATAATGAAATAATGAATCATTAATAAAAAAAAAAAAACCCGAAGTTTTGAAAAATGGGATTTTCTACTTTAAATATATCAATTCAAAAACAATTATGCTTATTCTGCTTATTTGGCCATATTTTCATCTTTGTGCAAGGGAAAAAAGGGGACAGGATTTTCTTTCTTTCACTTTTGTTTCACATTTAGGTTATTCTAACATTTTTCTATCAAAAATGAAAGAGTGGATATAACTAAGAATGAATTAAAAATACAGGTAAAAATAGCTAATTAAGCAAGCAATATAAGAATAATTTCTTGATAACTGGTACTGAAAAATTAGAGAAAGATATCTACAAAATTCTAACATGGCAAAAATTCAAACTTTCCAAAAATGCAACAAAAACAGCCTAAATAAGTTACGGTAAATTACAAAATAGTGTTACAATCTCATTTATACTGGCAAGTAGGACATAAATATTTATGTAATATATCATACACAAACTTTGCATTTTTAAAAAAGGGTCTGTACAAATATTAAAAAGGTTAATGATGGTTGCACAATATGCAACAAAAGAATACTTAAAAAACCAGTTCCCACATATATTCATTTTTAACAGAGTTCTTGTACATATTAGTTTTTGAATAAATTGTTGATTTGGAAAGCTGGGTTTCAGCTAACACGTATTCAGCCAAATTTAAGCAATTTTTTTCTACCATATGCATCTTGAATTGTATCATATATTAGGCAACTCTTGGCTACTAGAAATCATAATTAATCCAGAGAAAGAATCTTGCAGAATCTGATACAGGTGATTGAATTGGGAACATATTGAGTACTTGGACATGAGAATTTACTAGAATGACATACTGAGAAACACATAACTGAATTTAAAGGAGTCTTCTGGTTGTGTACTGTGGATTAACCGAGGAAGTAATCCATTCCTGGGACCATGAGTCTGATTCTGCTAATGTAAGATTGCGTAAGTGGGGAGGTCTTGGTAGGATTTATTTTCCCTTTGGGAAAATGGGATATACAAGTATCTTCTCTGATACTTGTTCACTGTTGCAAAAGGAGGCATGTATAGGGATATTCACTGCAGGATGATACAAGATATATACATAGATATAAATATTATACATTTTCATCAATAAGTAAATGGTTAGATAATATCCAAAGATATATATTTATTTATGTTTAAAGATTTTATTTATTTATTTGTCAGAGAGAGAGAGAGAGCCCAAGCAGAGGGAGAAGCAGACCCCTGCTGAGCAAGATGTCCGATGCTGGACTCAATCCCAGGACCCTGGGAACATGACCTGAGCTGAAGGCAGATGCTTAACCAACTGAGCCACCAGGTGTCCCTATCCTAAGCTATACAGAAAACTACTCTGTGGCAGTTGACTGGTAAAGATCTGAAAATATAAATATAGCAACCTTTTTAAGACCTATTATGATGAGAAAATAACAAATATTTATAATTCTATTTCTATTAAAACAACAAAAAACATATATTCTATACGTTCTAACTTTTTGTCCATATATGCATTTATGTATGAAAAATGTCCTAAAGTTTACAAAGTACACTGGTTTCATTCTCTCTTGAATGGGAAATGAGATAAGGTGGGAAAAGGGGAGATTTGTACTTTTACCAAATATACATCAATATTGTTTGCATTTATTATATACAAATATATTCCTGTATTACTAGCAGAGGTAACAAGAGTAAAAAACTTGAGTAACTCAAATAAACACGGAACTAAATTAAAAGGACATTTAATATTTCAAATCTTTCAAATACCTAACATGTAACTGAGTCTTCAAAGTATTACCACCTCCCTCACCTCCACCCCCCACCACAAGGATAAAGGAGAGGGAAAGTGAGAAGATAACAGTTATTGAAGATCCATACCATGTACAGGGGTTTCTTATGCTTACACGGATTCACTTCCTGTAAGAGATAGAGCCACGAATTACATCCCTAGAACTCTCTGCATCTGGGTTGGCTACACATTATGATAGTATTTTTGTGTATTAGACGTGAACTGAAAAATGTGAGAATTTTCATTGAGTAAGAAGAAGAACGCTCATGAGTATTTTCTCCGTATGGCTTTTCCTTAGAAAGTGTTGAGTGATGACCATAGCTAATGAATTAGGACATAATGGTTAGCTAGTTGGAATTTTCCTTCAAAGATGAATACATTTAAGTACTTCAGGTTGATGAATTCTTGTCTACATATTCAAGATGGATTAGGCAATGATCCAATAAATCAGGGTGAAAAACCTATTACAGAATAAAGACAGGGGTGGGCGTTATTTCTGTTTCTAAGATTGATGGCTTAAATTAGTTAAACTTACTATCTTCTTCATTTTCCTAGGACAGGGATGACCAAACAAACACTTTTTCTTAATGGGTCAGTGTCTTGCATATACAAGGCCCTCAATAAATATTTGTTGCAGAAAAATGAACTTAATGGAGGGATGCTTTCAAAACATTTTGTATTCATGTAAAATGCTATCATTTATCTACCTTATTTGTTTAATATTCTATTATATTTCATTTACTCTTTATAAGGTAAAAGTGTTTTCACTAATTATTCAACATTAATTTTTGAACCAGAAGATAGTAGAGAGTAACAAACCTGTAGAAGAAGCTCTTAGAGAGCTTGATTCAAACTTGAGCAATGAAATGGATGACTTAAAAGAGATCACTCAGACACTTCTACACAAGCACCTTCAGAGACACCTCAGTTTGGGGATACCTGGGTGGCTTGTGTACTGGTCTCATTCTTCTCTATATCAATGTTTTACAGCTTATCACATGCATCTCAGATCTAAATTGGATGTACATTTCTCCCAGCCTTTTCCAGGGTGCACTAACACTATCCTTATCTTAAAGTAAAGAGAAAACCCAGAGAAATCTACAAATCATGGAGATTAATAAGGTGGTTTAACAAGGTGCTGGATAAAAGATTCAAGGTACTAGAGTCACTTTTATTTTATGCACTAGCAAATAGTGCTTAGAAATTGCCAAATAAAGAATACTATTACAATGACAGCAAAAATGTAGACTAGGAATAAACCTAGAAGCAATATATAAGTCTGTTATGAAGACTAGTATATTAACGGAAAGATATCCAAGATGACCTAAATAAATGGAGAGTTAGACCATATATATTGATTGGGGGAAATCAGTATCATAAATTTGTCAGTTTTTCCCCCAAATGATCCAGAGATTCTTGCTATTTCCAATAAAATTTCCAAAATAGTTTTTCATGGAACTAGATAAGCAGATTTAAAATCATATGTGCAGAGCAAAACTCCATAAATGGCCAGTTACTCCTGAAGAAAAGAGATTAGATCAGGAAGATTTGCCCTACTACATGGAATTCTTAGTAAACAGCAATAGTAACTAATACAGTCAATAATACAGGAAAAAAAAACAGATAAATGAATACAATGAACAAAGAATCCAGAAATAGAAACATGTGCATATGGAAATATGATAGAAATGAAATTATAGATCATTGGATTGGCTTTGGAACAGTTAATTAAAACTAATTCCAAGGCTGATCAAAAATTTATACAACAAAATTTTTTTTTTAAATTGAAGACTAAATAAGAAAATGTATCTATTCCTTAGTGGTGGCAACATACTGTCGAATGAACATAATTACAGGCAAATAAGGAAAAATGGCTAAATTGTGCCACATAAAATTAAGAACTTCTGTTCTTCATAAAAGACCATAAAGAGAGTGAGAAAACAAGCAAACTAAGACACAATATCAGCCACACTTAACACTTACAACTGATAAAAGTTAGTGTCCAGAACATGTAAAATAGAATATATAAAGAAATTATTAGACTTCTGGGGAAGATGGTGGAGTGGGATGCTAAGCTCACTTTATCTCATGGATACACCTAGACAACACCCATATCAGTGTAAATAACCCAGAAAATGACCCAAAGCCTGGCAGAACAGACTCGCCACAGCTAAACATGGAGAAGAAGCCACATTGAAAAAGAGACGGAAGGGTGAAGACACAGTCGGGAACCAAACTGACCCTCGAAACTGTCCACAGGAGGGAGGGACACTGCAAGCACTGAGAAGGGAGAGGAACAGACCCCACACCAGGCTCCAAAGCATGAGGGACCTTCACTGGAAGGTGAATCCCCCTATTATTTGGCTTGGAAAACCAGAGGGGCTTAATTTTGTGAGTTCTTATAATGCGGGGGGCGGGGGGGATACTTAACACCTGGAACTTTAAAAATCAGCAAGCACAGCTCTGAGAGATCCTGAGGGCAACAGGAAACTGAATCCCCTCCCCACCTAAAGAGAGAGCCCAACAGCCTAGCTGAAATACAGTATAAAAGCAGTAATTTGAAAAATGTACAGGAGGGAGATTTGTTTACTAATTTCACAGCATGTGCTGGAAGGGCAGAGATCTTTGGGAGACATCTCCAAAAACAAAAGGGCTGGCAGGTACCATTTCCTTCCCTTGACCTCCAGCCTAGATATACTAACACCTGTAGGAACCAGCTCCACACAAATACTCTCCACATGGCTTGCTAACAATGCTGCCTGCCCCTGCATTCTCCTGTGGTCATGCCCCCTCCAACTCACCCTCAGCAGTTCTCAAAAACAAGAGGTCCCCCTACAAAGCAATTAGCACAAAACTTACTAATACCCTGCAGCCCACCCCCACCCTGTGTTCTCCTACAGTCCTAACCCACCCAACAAGCATTATGCGGGAGTCCATCCAATGCAGAGCCACAAGTATGGCATAGTGCAAGCAGCCCCGATAGGGGTCAGGAGCACTCCAAAGTGACTCCAGCCCTGGGAAGAGGGGACTATAACCACATACACAAGTCCCACTTGGGTCCCAGGAGGGGGCTGGGGGCAGACAGCTGATCTGGACTGTAGACCCTGCCCACCCATGAAAGCTTCTTGGAGGACAGCACAGAGAAATTTCCCTGCAGTTTGGTGCTACTGCACCTGTGGTAAGCATGGTCTGACCCAACTCAAGACCAAGGAAGCTCCAAATTAGTCCATTAACAACACAGGGACCAAACCCTGCCCAAGTAGGAAAAGGTAGTCATTGCAGACAACTGAACTGAAGACAAATGTGGCTCAGCCACAACAGTAGAGTGCATACAACACACATAAGAGATACACCTGAAGTGCCAGGTTCTGGTAAACAGGGGACATTCTACTGCAGGGCACTACTTCTTTGTAAGGCCACTACTTTGAAGAACAGAAGAAATTGTTGACTTTTCTAAGTCGCAGAAACAGACACAGAGAGTTAGACAAAATGAGGAGACAGAGGAATATGTACCAAGTAAAAGAACAGGACAAAATCACAGCAAGAGAAATAAACAAAATGGAGATAATATGCAGATAGAGAATTTAAAGTAATGGTTATAAAGATATTCAATGGACTGTATAAAAGAGTGAAGGATCTCACTGAGACCCTTAACAAAGAGATAGAAAACAAAAAAGAACCAATCAGAGATGAAGAATTCAATAAGTGAAATTAAAAATGCACTAGAGGGAATAAACAGCAGACTAGGGGACGCAGAACAGATCAGTGATCTGGAGGACAGAGTAATGGAAAGTAATCAAGCTGAATAGGAGAAAGAAAAAAGAATAATAAAAAGAGACTAGATTAAGGGAACTCAGCAACACCATCAAGTACAATAACATTCTCATAATAGGGATCCCAAAAAGAGAGAGAAAAAAGGGGGAAGAAAATTGATTTGAAGAAATAATAGCTGAAAATTCCCAAATTTGGGGAAGGTAACAGAAATCTGGATCCAAGAGGCACAGAGTTCCCCCAACAAAATCAACCCAAGGAGATCCACACCAAGACACATAGTAATTAAAATGGTAAAAGGTAGTGGTAAAGGGAGAATTTTAAAAGCACATATCAGCTGATTTTTCAGCAGAAACTTTGCAGGCCAGAAAGGAGGGACATGATATATTCAAAGTGCTGAAAGAAAAAGCCTTGCAGCCAGGAATACTCTAACCAGCAAGGCTATCATTCAGAATAGGAGAGAGAAAGAATTTCTCAAACAAAACTTACAAGAATTACTAATCACAACTAAACCAGCCTTTTAAGACATGTTAAAGGGGAGTCTCTGAATGGCAAGTAAAGATCATAAGCAGGAGTAAAAATAGTAGGAGGCACAAAAGCAGCAAAATTAAGTATAACTACAAAAATCAGTCCAGGATCTCACAAAATAAATGTATATAAAGATGGAAATCATGACACCATATATCTAAAACAGGGGGAGAGTAAAAATTTAGTGCTATTAGAGTGAGTTCAAATTTAAGCGACTATCAACTTAATATAGATTGCTAAATGCGGGTGTTATATAGAAATCTAATGGTACCTGCAAAACAAAAACCAGTAATAGATAATGCAAAAAACAAAGAGAAAGGAATGCAAGTATACCATTTAAGAAAACCAACAAATTATGAGCAAGAGAAAAAATGAACAGAGAAGTAAAAAATAACCATAAAAAAGTAACAAAATGACAGTAAGTACATACAAATCAATAATTGCTTTGAATGTAAATGGACAAAATGCTCTAATGAAAAGATATAGAATGATAGAATGGATAAAAAAAATAAGACCTATCTATATACTGCCTACAAAAGACCCATATCATATCTAAAGACAGATGCAGATTGAAAGTGAAAGGATGCAGGACATTTACCATGCAAATGAACATGAAAGAAAAGTGGGATAGCAATATTTACATCGGAAAAAATAGACTTGAAAACAAAGACTGTAAGAAGAGCCAAGGAAGAATACAACATAATTATGAAGGGAACAATTCAACAACAACAAAAAATTACAATTTAAATATTTATGTACCTAACATGAGAATACCCAAATATATAAAATAGACTTTAAAACAAACATTGTAAAAAGAGCCAAGGAAGGACACAATATAATTATGAAGGGAACAATCGAAGAAAAAAATATTACAACTGTAAATATTTATGTACCTAACATGAGAACACCCAAAGATATAAACCATCTACAACAAATATAAAGGAAATATTGATAGTGACACAAAAATAGTAGTAGATTTTAATATCCCACTTACATCAATAGATAGATCACCCAAACAGAAAGTCAACAACAAAAAGAGTGGCTTTGAATGACCCAATGGACCAGATGGATCACACTGATATTTCAGAACATTGTAACCTAAAACAGCAGAATACACATTCTTTTTATGGGCAGATGGAATATTCTCCAGAATAGATCACATGTTAGACCAAAAAACAAGTCTCAACAAATTAAAAGAGACTGAAGTTGTATCATGCATCTTTTCCAACCTCAACACTATGAAACTAGATAACAACCACAAGAAAAAATCTGGAAAGAACACAAATATATAGAGGTTAAATAACATGCCACTAAACAAAGAATGGGTCAAGCAAGAAATCAAAGAGGAAATTAAAAAAAAAAAAATACATGGAGACAAATGAAAAGAAAAACACAATCGTCCAAAATCTTTGGGATGTAGCAAAGCTATTCTAAGAGAGAAGTTTATAGCAATACAGGCCCACCTCAAGAAACAAGAAAAATGTCAAATAACCTACACTTACACTTAAAGGAGCTAGAAAGAGAAGAACAAATAGAACATAAAACCAGTAGAAGGAAGGATAAAATACAGTTTTGAGCAGAAGTGAAACAGAAACTAAAACAAAACAAAACAAAAACAACAGATCAATGAAGCCAGGAGCTGGTTCTTTGAAAAGATTAATAAAACTGATAAACCATTAGCCAGAATCAACACCAAAAAATATATATAAATAAAAAAATAGAGGACCCAAATAAAATCAGAAATGAAAGAGGGGAAATAACTAACACCGTAGAAATACAAAGGATTATAAGAGAATATTATGAAAAAGTATATGCCAACATATTGGACAAACTGTAAGAAATGGATAAATTCCTTCAATAATATAACCTCCCAAAACTGAAGCAGGAAGGAAAAGAAACTGAAAAGACTGATCGCCAGCAATGAAATTGAATCAATAATCAAAAAAATCCCAACAAACAAAAGTCCAGGACCAGACGGCTTCACAGGTAAATTCTACCAAACATTTAAAGAAAAATTAACAACTATTCTTCCCAAACTATTCCAAAAAACAGAAGAGGAAGGAAAGCTTCCAAATTCATTCTATGAGACCAGCATTACCCTGATACCAAAACCAGATGAAGACACTAAAAAAAAAAAAACCCAAAACACTGTAGGTCAATATCTCTGATGAACAAAGCTGCATCTTCAGCAAGATTTTAGGCAACCAATTCCAATAGTACATTAAAAAAACCATTCACCACAATCAAGTGGGATTTATTCCTGGGTTGCAAGTGTGGTTCAATATTCACAAATCAATGTTTACAGCATATCAACAAGAGAATGGATGAACACCATGTGATTATTTCAATAGATGTAAGAAAAGCATTTAACAAAGTACAACACCCATTCATGATAAAAATGATCAACAAAGCAGGATTAGAGGAAACTACCTTAACATAATAAAGGCCTATATGAAAAAAAAAAAAAACTCACAGTGAACATCATTGTCAATGGTGAAAAACTGAGAGCTTTCCCCCTAAGATCAGGAGCAAGACAAGGATGTCCACTCTCAGCACTTTTATTCAATGTGTACTGGAAGTCTTAACCACAACGGTCAGACAACAAAAAGAAATAAAATTCATCCAAATTGACAAGGAAGAACTCAAACTTCACTATTTGCAGATGACATGATACTATCTATACAGAAAACCCCAAATACTCCACCAAAAATTGATAAATGAATTCAGTAAAGTCGAAGGATACAAAATCAATGTATAGGAATCTGTTGCATTGCTATACACTAAAAATGAAGCAGAAGGAAGAGAAATTAAGAAAATAATCCCATTTCTTGGCTGGATTTGTGTTTTGGGTGTTGAGTTTCTTTATCCTAAAGATACAAACATAATGATTTGAAGGGGCATATGCACTGCAGTGTTTATAGCAGCAATGTCCACAATAGCCAAACTATGGAAAGAGCACAGATGTCCATCCACGGATGAATGAATAAAGAAGTGTGTGTGTGTGTGTGTGTGTGTGTGTGTGTGTGTATCATACATGCAATGGAATACTACTGAGCCATCAAAAAGAATGAAATCTTGCCATTTGCAATGATGTGGATGGAACTAGAGGATATTATGCTAAGCGAAATAAGTCAGTCAGAGAAAGAAATACCATATGTTTTCACTCATATGTGGAATTTAAGAAACAAAACAGATGAACATAGGGGAAGGGAAGGAAAAATAAAATAAGATGAAAACAGAGAGGGAGGCAAACTGTAGCAGACTCTTAACTATAGGAAGCAAACTGAGGGTTGCTGGAGGGGAAGTAGGTGGGGGGATGGGGTAAGTGGGTGATGGGCATGAAGGAGGGCACTGGAAGTAATGAGCACCAGGTGTTATATGCAACTGATGAATCACTAAATTCTACCTCTGAAACTAATAGTAATAATAATAAAAACCAATCCCATTTACAGTTGCACCAAAATATCAAAGTATATAGGAATAAACCTAACCAAAATGTGAAAAACCTGTATTCTAAAACTATGAAACACTGATGAAACAAACTGAAGAGGACACAAACAAATGGAAAGGTATTTCAGGCTCACGGATTGGGAGAAAAAATGTTGTTAAAATATCCATACTACCCAAAGCAACCTACAGATTTAATGCAATCCCTATTAAAATACCAACAGCATTTTTCACAGAATGAGAACAAATTACCCTACAATTCGTATGGAACCAGAAAAGACCCTGAATAGCCAAAGCAATCTTGAAAAAGAAAAACGAAAGTGGAGGTATCACAATCCCAGATTTCAAAATATACTACAAAGCTCTAGTAATAAAAACAATATGGTATTGGCATAAAAATGACACATAGATCTATAGAACAGAATAAAGAGTCCAGAAATAAACCCATGATTATATGTCAATTAATTGACAAATAAAGCAAGAATATGCAATGGGAAAAAGATAGTCTCTTTGACCAATGGTGTTGGGGAAATGGGACAGCTACATTCAAAAGAATAAAACTGGACTACTTTCTTATACCATACACAAAATAAACTCAAAAGGGATAAAGACCTAAATATAAGACCTGAAACCATAAAAGTTCTGGAAGAGAACACAGGTAGAAGTTCTCTAACATCAGCTATAACAACATTTTTCTAGATAGGTCCCCTGAGGCAAAGAAAGCAAAAGTAAACTATTGGAACTACATCAAAATAAAATTCTTCTGCCAAGCGAAGGAAACAATCAATAAAATTAAAAGGCAACCAATGAAACGGGAGAAGACATTTACAAATGACATGTTCAATAAACGTTAGGATCCAAAATATATAAAGAACTTCTAAAACTCAACACCCAAAATACAAATAATCCAATTAAAATATGGGCAGAAGACATGAACAGACATTTCTCCAAAGAAGACACACAGATGGCCAATAGAGACATGAAAATATGTTCATCATCACTTACCACCAGGGAAATGCAAAGCAAAACTACAATAGGTATCACTTTATACCTGTCACAATGACTAAAATCAACACAAGAAATAATAAGTGTTGACAAGGGCATGGAGAAAAAGGAACCTTCTTGCATTGTTGGTGAGAATGCAAACTGGTGCAGCCACTGTGGTAAACAGTACGGAGGTTCCTCCAAAATTTAAAATAAGAGCCACCCTATGATCAGCAATCACACTACTGGGTATTTATCCAAAGACGACAAAAACACTAACCAAAGGGATACATGCACCCCCATGCTCACAGCAGCAGTATTTCCTATAGCTAAAGAATCTCTTGCCTGTATGCAGCAGGAAATGCACAATAAGGTTCATAGCTACGTTTGCACTGAAGCAAAAAGCTAGAAGCCACTCAATGTCTTCTATGTACAAATGAGAGTCATATTTAAACAATCATGTATGTTAAAATGTTAATTTTGAGCAACAAAAGAAAATCACATGCGCACAAATCTACATACATATGTGGCATTATAAAAGTGAAATCAGGCCCAACTAAACATGTCATTTAGGAATACTAATATTTTTACATTACTATTAACAAATTCAACATAATGGAAAAAGCAAAGTTATTACTAACGGACATGGATGACTAAATGAGTACTTGTCTTATCATTCTTTAAATATTATATAATGCATAGTACTCGGCATGTATTTAAATAGTAATATGAAATAATGTGATGAAAAATGAATTAAGTTACAACATGAATTTCTTTTTTGACAAATTACAAAGGAAGGGTTGAGAGATATTTCTCCTCTCTGCATCTAAAAGTACCCTCTCAGATGTTAAATATAGACTTGTGCAGTTTTGGTTAAATTACTTGAATGTCCTTTTCAACAAGGTTTCATACTTTCTTGTTTTTAAAAAACAACTCACAAATATTTATCTTTGCTATGTCATTTCAATGTCCAAAAACCAGTTTATTCCAAAAAACAGTAGGTCACTGTTGGATTTATACTTGGTTTTCCTTTTTAAAAAAAAAAAAAATGTCCTTATAAAAAAAAAACATACTGTAATGCAACATCAAGTCATTAGAGACAGGTGTGAAGTGGGTAGTATGTGAAAGTTTGGACTCCCCTGGGTATGAGCAGATCTAGTGCCTTCTAGGTGGAGATACCGTTTTTCGTAGAGGAAGTATGTGAAGTGTGTTGCCCTTTGCTCCCTGACACAATGAGGAAGACCAGCTGAGGGAGGCTTGGGTGGTGGGGAGCAGAATGGAAAACAGACTGCCAGCCAGATGGACACTGTTCAGTACAAACTGAGCTGCGACCCGGGGCACGACTCTGGACGGGCCACCTGATTACCTTGTGTTTCAATTAATCCAGCCCAAGGAGGGAAGGAAAAGCACAATCTCATTGAAAAATAGACATTGTACTTCAACTGAGATTCCTGACAGTCAATCTTTGATACTATTGAGAATTCATTGTTGGGTGAAAGATACACCCCAAAGCCTGGTCACCAAACATCAGCAAGTTTATTTTTAAATCCGCATTTTTTCACTGTGATACCTCTGGCTGGGAATCACTGCCTCGGTGAGTCACACATTGAGCTCCAAGTGAAATATGCTAATCATATCTTGACGGTTTTATAAAGAAGTTCACAGCAGAAGAAGCTAATATCCCTGATTTAGAGGAAGTATGATAGGGAAAACACTTAGGTCGTGGATTTAGTAATTTTGACAGCTCTTTTAAAAGCAGGCAGAAGGCATTATTGCTGAGACAGCTTCCAAAAGCTGTTAATTATTTAAAGAAAGCAGGCAAGCATCAGGAAAAGGTTGGGCTAAGACTTGGGAGAACCAAGGAATTATGAGAATACAAAAGAAAAACAGGTAAAAATTCTCTTCTGTTTCATTTGAGAAGCTTGTAGATAATGGGACGGAGCAGTTTGACGCAGACAGAAAACGGTACGAAGGGCTCATTACTTGTAACTGCGCAATTTAAATACTCAAGTGCATCAATGGAAAGGAGATTTAAATGGCAAGCTTCATTGCTATTTGCTCCTAAAAGAAAACGATCCCTACAGATTACCGCATTTCGTTAAAGTCAACTTGGGGATGAATGGTAATTCTGCAGTTCGAGAAGAAGAGGGGCACGTGGGAAAACTGAAGCATGAACAAAACAACAGTTGGGCTTTCTTCCATTGTTTATTGGTGCTTTGGGAATTCTCTGCAGCTTTGTCTTTCATGGTTGCTTAATAAATAAAAATACAGTACATAGCCTACATGTTTGGGGTGTGATTCACAGAATGGTGCTAATTCACCTAAGGGACCCTGCCTGGCTTCGTCCAGGGAGCCCATCTTCTTAAGCATCTGGAACCACACAGCGCTTTTCCCAAAGGCCAAGGGCTTTCGTTATTTTGCCAATCATTCACACAGACCGGCTTAAAATATGCAGCCATCTGTATTCTTATGCAACTAGATTGAGTAAAATGAATGTACAGTCTTAAAAGCATTCATCCTTGATATCCCCTTCTCGCTGGTTTTTATTCTTTTCAAACGACTGTGGAGTCTGGGATGCACAGAACACTGTTCATTCAGAAAGCTCACCCATCCTCATTTGCTTCACAGCCCACCACTCTGCCTTCTCGGTATTGCCCACCCAACTGCCGTGGGCCTTTGGCAATACTGCTGGGAAAGCAGGCTCTGGAGTGGGCTGCCGGGGTTAAAATCTCCCCGATGCTGTGTGTTCATGGGCAACGTTGGGCAAATAACTGCCTTTCTCTGTGCTTTAGTTCCTCACTTCTGAAAATTTAGTCTAAAGGGAATAATATAGTCTTATAAAATGAACTTAGCATATTGTTTGGCATGCAGTAAGTACTCAATAAGTGTTGGTGTAATTATCAATATCACGTGTCATTACTGTAATTGTGTCCCATCCTAGAGGGAATCACTTTTCCTGGAAGCCCTGACCTCCTCCACTCTGATGAGGGTCATCTATTAGTGACAGAGGGAATAGACCTAGGTCACCGTGCTTCCCAGAGATGGGGCTAAACCACAGGGTAGCTGCAAAATATGGAAACTCTTTAGATGGCATTCACAGTATCGTAACCTCGGTCGGGTCATACAAATGCCAGGTGATATTTAACTGAAACTAGAACGGAAGGAAAGCAAAGGGTGGGGGGTGGGAAGGAAGGGGAGATTAAAGACAGAGGATTCACAAGTGTGCATGACCTCAAAGGGCAACTTCAGGGAACTCCGCTGATGTTTTAAGAACCCTGGGATTTTGGTAACAAGAGTTAGGTGGCAGCCTATCACACAGTAAAAGAATTTCTGATTTTGACTGCTGAATCCGCATTGCAGGAATTAAAATAGTCAAGTACTTAAGGTTATTTTAGGTCTTGAGGAAAACTAACTCAAATAAACATATATTGCAAATAAAATTTATAAAAATTCTAAAGATGGCAGTTTATTTGTGGATATCAGCTAATGAAATGCCCAAGGCAAAACAACTGGATTTTTTTTAAAGATTATATTTATCTGAGAGAGAGGGAGAGTGAGAGGGAGAAGCAGACACCCCAGTGAGCAGAGAGCCCAACGTGGGACTTGATCCCATGACCCTGTGATCATGACCTGAGCCGAAGGCAGACGCTTAACCAACTGAGCCACCCAGGCGCTCCTAGACAACTGGATTTTTGGATGATATTTTAAGGAAGATGGCTTATTTGACTGGGGAAATTAAATTTGTTAATAGATGTTGCCAATCTGGACATATAGGTTATTCTCCATATTCTCCATATACTTTTATAGAAGGAATTTGAGTGGGACCTTACATACTAATAGGAAATTTAAATTGAAAAAATGAATGTTCGTCAGTTGTGTACAAGAGTTTTCTATTCGCTCTCGTTACCTAGCATTGTTATTGCCCTCTTACCAGGGTATGTATTTTGATGCATGTCACAGTTCCAAGACAGGAAAGAAACAAGAGAAGCTGGCCTTGCCTTCCACTCTGGGGGGGGGTTAAAAGTTGTTCACATAATGTAATATGAAAGAAAATCATCTTCAATATTTCACTTGCCCATCTGCCTCCCATGCAGCTGGATGGAAAGTTATTGGATAGAATTAGGCCTTGCCCTTCCAGATATTTAGTAGATCTTAAAAAATGCAGTTCCCTAGGTGGGCAATGAAAGCTGGCCAAATGATTGAGGAATAAATACTATATAATTAAGTACTGATTTAAGAGAGCACTTTACTTTTGACAGGCAAGCTGGAGGAGCACTTCAAATGAAGGCCAAACCCAGAGGGGGGGATGGTAAAGAGCAATGGTGTTTTAAGTATGGGTCCTGAATTAAGTAAGACCTATATTCAACTTCTGATTTGGACACTTTCTAGCTGGATAAACAGTGGCCTTGGATAAGTCAACCAAACAAGCTAGGGCTCCTATCTTCTCCCTATCAAAAAACGGGGATTTCAGGCTGTGCCGTGAGCCTTATTAAATAAATAATTAGCAATTATTATTATTAAATAATACCATGGCTGACTTTGCATGAGTATAGGCTGTGGTGGGCTGACCAAATAGCTACCGTATGGCTATAGAAAAATGGGTGTAAGTATAAAGAAATCGATGATGTGAAAAACAGAAGAGAGGACATATAAATTTAAATTCCACAGCAGCAGTTGAATACTATCTACCATCACCAGGAGCATAAGGAGTCCCCATCCAGCTCTGCAGGCTTCTAGACCTACATCATGCTGCTTCCTAGCCTTGGTGGGCTACCTCTTGGCCCTGGTTAACAAGCCTTCAGCTGCCTCGGCTCTGTTGTGTGTCCACAAAATGCTCACATGAGTGTCCGACTAAGTTTCTTCTTCTCCCAGAAGTTGTTCTGAATTGACAAGTCAGTGTTCAACAATTTTAAATCAATTGGATTTGTTTTTCTTTTTATGTATTTGTTTCTGGGAAGACCACAAAAAAGCACATTTTCAGGCTTTTGAATATTTATGTAGAAAGCAAAGAAAAAAATTAGAGGAGATTAATGGTCTGCTTTAGTTTTCCTCTAATCCTCTTTTTGCCTTCTGCCAGTCTTCTTTCTACCATTTCCCCCTCCCTTTGGTGGCCAAATCGCTTATCGTCAATTTACTTCTGGATATCTTGTACACTTTTAATGAACAAACACATTCCCTGTGTCAAATACTTGGAGAACCACATGTCCTTTTTATATATCACATTAACCACAGCTTTGGATTTAATTCTCCTGGAAAATTCTATCCCACTGAATTAAGTATCACACTTCCATATCAACAGTGCACTGAAAGCTCCGATATTGAGTTGGTGTAATTTTAACCTTCTAAGAGACCTGGTTGGTGTGCAGTTTCTATCCAGCTAGTACATGCTTTGACTTCATGAAACCTTCTTTGAAAAGTGTCTGATTACTTTCAGGGGCTAGTTCTGTTCTTCTGTCCTGACAAAGCTCACTTTTCCTTTCTGGCTGCCAAATTTTTTTTGCCATTGTGGGATTTTCCAAGCTATTGCTTGGAAGTCAAATTAAAGGTCCTAGGCAATTTCAGCTTTAAAATGCCATGTAACCGGTAGAATGGAGCCTGGGACGGAATTCTACTAGTAAGCAAGTGAGGTGAGCTCTACACAGACATGGGTGAACATGGATAAAACCAAAACATTTGGGCTTTTCACTTTGCTATTACTTTCTAAGACAGACTTAAAAAAAAAAAAAAAGGCAGAAATTAACTCCTATTGCTAGAGGAAAAATTATTCTAGAATTTTTTTAATAGACCAGATTCTCAGAGTCTTCAGGAAATACAATGGATGTTTAATTAATTCATGAATGTAAAACTGAAACCATATTATTTCCTTTTTCATTTGTTGAGTGGAAATAATTCTTCTATAGGGTCAATCTAACCTTCCTTTATACTTCTCGCTTCTTCAATGTCTCATCTCAGCATGTGTTTTTTACAATCTTCCTCCTACCCAAAGGCTGAGTTAGCTGATAACAAGAACAAGATGGGGAAAATGTGATTAGATTGTGTATGGCTTAATTACTTTCCTGCTGCTCGGTCCCCACTCCCCACAGTCATATGGAGCTACTCATGGAGAGAATTGCTGGAGCTCGACCCCTAACTTCTGAAAAGCCACTGAAGGTCTAAGTGGTCAGAACAGAGAAGAACTGTAAGTCAGAGATCCTCACTGATAAATGGAAGGAGAGGTAGAAAAAGCGGAGGAAGGCTTTAGAAAACCTAGTAACACACAGAGAGGAGAGAGTCCTCTTCAAACAACTTCCAGACTCAGAGCATGAAACCTGCTTAGCGCCGAAGCTGTTCAATAAAGATTCTCCTGATCCTTCTTCCTACCTTCAATCCCTACTGCCCCACACCTGTAAGTGTAGAAACAGCAGCTACTGAGAAAGGAAGGGAGAAGGGAAGAAGCCGATCATTTATCTTGCCTTAGCTGCATGACAGAGAAGAATTATCTTTGAATGAAGATCGAAGTGTTGATTATTTCATGGATCCAAATAGTCTATTAAAAATTAGTGTGCCTTAAAAAAAAATTAGTGTGTCTTAAAAGTTACCATTGGACTCTATTACCTAAGAATGCTCAGGAAATAATGGAACTGCTTTTAATTTTTTTCCTTAATCCAAGAGTAGAGTAAAATAGACTCCAGAAAACTTAATGAAAATTAGAATTCAAATAAGTTTGCCTTGTGATAAGCCTCCCACATATCACGTGTGTTCACTGTGTTTGTGATAGAGGAACCTGATAGAATTTGGTCCCCACTTGAATCCTAGAAATCTAGACTCTCCATAAAATACTAGAAAAGGATAGAAAATCCAAACTATCTGGAATGGCCTCCTTTCAGGTGTAAATACTTCTCATCTATAACACCACATTGGTTAACAATCAACAGCTGGTGAGTGGGGCTTGAAAGAAGCTGAGAAGAGTGTAAGATTATGGCTGACATTTTCACCAGTTTCTGGTGTACCTCAAAGGGTGTCAAGTTTCATCTTTTGTCAGGAACACTTGTAAATCCTGATGGAGATACAAAAGGACTTTGTGGCATCTTGCTGCTGACTCTTGAATATGATACAATTTCTCCATGTTGTATTTACCTGAACAGTCAAGATCACTTGATACCCAAGGTCATAGGTCATATTACAGCTCCTGGGCTTTGCTTTTAAATAGCAACCCTCTTCTTGCTGAGTTTGCATCTAACGATCTTAAAACGGGAAGCAATTCATGTGTGAATATGCTCATACCTTAAAGCATCACGAGTCTTCCAGTCTGTGATTCTAATTTTTTTCTAAGAAAAGTCGAACGCCACAAAAATGCAGAGAACAAATTGGCAGTCGCCGTTCACAGGGATTAAGGAGGGTCAAGGATTATTTCAAGCATGTCACTGGAGGTATAGGTGCCACGAATCCCAATAAGAAGATGAGCAGGGGAAGTAAACGGTACACTTCTCCCCTCTTTCCACGGGGCATATGTTCCAGACCCCCAGGGGAAGCCTGAAACCACGGGTAGTAACGAACCCTAGGTTTCCTGTTTTTTCCCCACACCTACATACCTATGATAAAGTTTAACCATAAATGAGACACAGTAAGAGATCAGCAACAATAAAATAGAATTATAACAATATATTGTAATGAAGCTTATGTGAGTACGGTCTCTCTCTCGCTCTCAAAATATCGCACCATGTGACACTGCACTCACCCTTCTTCTGACGACGTGAAATGATGAAACGCCCACGAAGTGAGGAAAGGACGTGAGGTGAACGACGCAGGCCTTGCGGACTAAGGTCAGGCTACGATTCACCTTCTGAAGTTTGGTCGGAAGGAGGGTCTTCCGCTTTTCAGACCGCGGTGGATCCTGGGTAATTGAACCGGCTTAAAGGGAAACAGCAAATAAAGGGGAATGACAGTGGCGGCGCTCCAGCTCAGTTTTAAGGACTTTGGGATTGTAATGTTAATCAGATAGTTGGAGATACTTGAAGCGCGGAACAACAGCAGAGTTTGAAATGAAGGTGTAGACGCGGCCCGCATCAGGTGAATTCAGGTGGAAGCTCTGAGGACACGCTCACCCTGAGGCTCACGGCAAGATATCACTTCCAAACCCGGGGTTAAAGTGCGAGAGAAAGAGGGAGAGCCTCCAGGTGAAGACAAAGAAAGAAAAGGTTCCTATTTTGAGGATCTGAAATCTTCTGAGCCAAAAATTAAAAAATATCTTGTGAAAATCCATAATTACTAACGAATTTGATCATGTCAGTAAAAATATTGGGTTTTATATTACTTTTTTAATTTTTATTTATTTCCGTAGAGGTTTTGTTTATTTTAGAGAGAGCGAGCACGAGTGAAGGGAGGAGCAGAGGGAGAGGGACAAGCAGCCTCCACGCTGAGTGCAGAGCCCAACTGAAGGCTCGAGTCCACGATCCTGAGATCATGACCTGAGCCATAATCAAAAGTCAGACACTTAACTGACTGAGCCACCCAGGCACCCGTTTATATTACTTTTTTAAAAAGTCGAAGCTGGGTGAAAGTATTTGAAAATAGTGATAGAATGGTTTCATATCTGGGGAACATATGATTCAGTTATATTTATAAACCATTAACATTTAAACATTTATTTTAGAAAATATAAAATACCTTTGCAAAATGTTCTAAGGTTAAAACCAGAAAATATTCTATTAATTTTATTTCTGACATTAAAGTATTTACCATCAGAGTCTCAACTTCTTCTAAAAATAAATTTTACCCAGAAGGGTGAAAATAATTTTAATGATCTCACTGCAAAAGTCAAAGTGCTGTCTCCATTGGGATCTTTCATAATAGCCTTGCCTCTTACAATTAAGCTTATATTTAACGTTAGAATATTTGTAAAGTAATGAATAAAAGATCGAAAGCCTGCCTTCCCTTCCCCCTTTCCTCTGTCATTTTTTCCCTTCATTTCCCCTGCCCTCCATCCCTTCCTTCAGAACATATATGTGTATATCCATGTTCAATGTGCTATACGAGGGGCTTTGGCTGATCACAATAAGAGAGTCCAGAGGTAATATAAAACATGTACAAAAATAATTATAACACAAGTTAGAATATTGTCTGGTTCATTAGATACGAATTATTGAATGGTGGTTATAAATGTTGAATGAGCAAATTCTCTCTTCATTTCTGATTGATTCTGTTTGGGTGGTAATGTAAGACAAATGAGGATGGAATGATGGTTAATTTCAAAAATCACAATGCTAGAATTTTAAAAAGTAAATAGATGTATTATGAAGAAAATAAGCCTGTTGTGCACTTTTAAATTTCATATTGATTTAGCTTTCTGCAGAATATTTGCAGCAATGTAATTAATTTTGATGTTCAGATAATGTTATTGTCAGGCTATACAGATTTAATTCATAGCAAGCTCTTAGAAGCGAGAAGTACATAAAATCAAAGCTGTTGACTATTAGTGTCAGTAAGTGCATTGAGGTAATTTTTAACAAGTGCCCTTTAGGTAATTCAGATTTTCAGACTTGATCATGAGCCTTTCTGGAGCATTTCTATGCCACTTAAATTGTAAATATAAACAGGAAAATTTGTAGTTCAACATGTCAATAACATCTAATTTGGCATATTAAGGGAAAAATTGTTGAGATTTTAAAAGTTAAAACATTTCTTACTATGCACTAGTTAGAGCTGAAAAGAATTTCCTAAAGATTATGAATTCACTTAGCAGTGCACACACATCTTAATTACATAATTACTTGAAGCAACTGTCCAATCCATCTTGTTCGTTTTACACTGTATAAAAGAAACAAACTAATTACGGCTTTACACTGAAGAAAAATGCAAACTTGTATCATATTTACAAAGTTCATCTTACACTCTGCTGCTCAGACGTGAAGGAAGTGAAGAAAAAACAAAAGTGGTCATTATGCGGTAACAGTGTTCTTAAAAGGTTAAAAATACCATTGACCCAATCCTCACTAAAGGGCAGAGGGCATGTTGATCAGGGAGCCACACTCCCAGAGAATAACTTGAAATAGGCTAATTTGGACTGCGTGAAGATTTATGTGCAGGGACAAGAATGAAGGAATGGTTAGTACAAGGCACAGACCAGCCTGATGAGATGTGAAACATTAATGCATAACATTCGGGCATATGGTACAAGATACAAACAAGGAGTAGGGCCGAGAGGACATATTTTGAACATCTCCTTATGTAGGGTCACTCTCAAGGAGGGCAACTCGGCCACTACAGAAGCCTTTAATTGAAGTACAATAACCTGATGTATGGTCCTTCAAACTTATGTTTACAAAGTAATAGACAAATCGAGAGCACTGGAACCAGAAACTACCGGAGTGTGGAGTACTTAGAGCCCTGAAACCATGGATACTGTCTTAACCGCATGGAACTCAGGTGGCCCAAGAGGTTCAATCCAGTCTGAAGCCCACCAGGTGTGGTGTTGGATCAAGTTCATGCTGGATAGTGGTCAACATATGACACAAGTGATTTATATGAATTCTGTGGGGACTCCTCACAGTGCCTCTCCTGTGTAGGGTCCCCTACACGGGGCGCCAACTTAGAAAAGACACCACCTTGCAACTATCAGGGCAGGCAGGGCTCAATTTGTGCCCAAAGTGAGAGCTGAGGGTCCTTCATAAGCAGAAACTAGTTTGGAAGTGGGATCATCGCTTTGCGCCAGAACTGTGTGCAAAGCTCCGGGAGTCGTGCGCGTGGGTAATGGCATTTTACAAACCTGGCGAATTTACAGTCAAAATATTGGAGTTACTTCAATCACTTGATGAAATATTACAGGGTAGTGTGTGTCAAATTTTATTTCCAGTTAGCAATACCATATTGGCAAAGTACTACTTGATTACAGATTTTGATCATAAAATCTGAAGTGAGTTATCCTTTTTGGCATAAATGTAAGCTGTTCGGTTTAGTCCATTTTATATTTTATCTAAAGTAAAGCTGATTTTCTGGGTCACGCACAATTAATTTCCATATTTTTTACACATTTGTTACAAAGGCAAGCAAGGTCCAATATGTACTACCCAATCTTTAAATGATTGATTTTAGATAGATGAAAATCTTCCTCTAATTATAAAATTTTCCGGTTTTCAGTGTGTGTACCACTTTTGAAATAAGATGGGGATAAAATGGCAACTATTTCCTTTTGAAATTTGATATTTTCTGAATTTATGTATTGACGGTATTTCCCCCAGCTACATGGCCATAATCAATTAATATTACACTCAAAAAAATCTCAGCGAAAAGTTTTATCATGAAATCTACTGTTCATTTTTAGTTTAATTTCACTTATGTTACTTTTAATACAAACAAAACCATATTGACCAACAAATAAGAATTTGTTGTACACATCTGTTAGGAGATCATTTCCCATGTGTCTCTTTCCTTTTTATATGTCTTGTGACCAGAGGGAGTGACTGCTGTTCTGTGTTATTTTTTTCAAGGACTTTTTTTTTTTTTTTATAGCAAACAGTCTTGGAAGATAGAGATAGTGTCTCTCTCTAGAGCAAAAGGCAGGATTTCCTCATATAATAATAAGAATAAGACATGATATGATATATAATATAATACAGTATATTTCCTCTGGAACAAATGGTTTGCTATCCATTATAAAAGATTTGAGTTCCCTAAGCTCAGGGATCTTCTCTAATACATCCCACTGCTGGTACAGGTATCCCCTGACCTTCTTTGAGTTGCCCTTTGGGAGTCAGGTTTATAGAACTGGAGCAAGAAAATGCAGATATGGCTAGTGATACTTCTTGAATGATAAAGCCCTTAGTCTCTGATCTATGAGTCTCATGACTTCTGACAGAATCTGTGAAACTGTGGTGTACTAACTTGTTAACTTCCAGTTTGGATAAAACCTCAGACCCTTCATTGTTCTGAACAACATCTTGAGAAGAAACAAAGAACAGTGGGACTACTTCAAGTGGGGAAAAAGGAGACGAGGTTTTCTCTCCGTGCACACTTTCCGAATTTCTGCCCTTGGCATTAACAGGTGTGTGTGCCTTAAATTAATATGATCTCCTTAGTTTGTCATAATCTCCTTCAGTTGTGTGCGTGTGTGTGTGTGTGTGTGTGTGTGTGTGTATGCATATGTTTGTTTTTCTAAGAGAACAGGTTCCTAACAGTTGTTACAAGGATTCAGGGGCTTAGATTTTAGAAACAGCTGGTTGATTTCCCCCCACTACTACTTTGGCTGAGGAAATGAGCGAATATAGCAGGTAGAAAAATAGAGATCACGTTTTACCTTCAGGTCTGTATTGAGGTATGTTCAAATAAGATTTGACAGACCTCTGAACTGATCCATAAAATGAAGCCCGTGCAGGCTTTGCCTTTATGTCTCACGCGTTAATGAACCAGGTCAGACTTTCTTGCGAATTCTGTCTAGAGTGGGCCTGATGAGGGGAATATACACGGTGTGACTTCTGACAAAGGTGGATTAGCTCCAAACACATGGTGGGCTTTCAGGGGCTCTGAGGAAAAGTCTTCCTGAAAGAACTCTTCCATTTGCCCTCTGATGCCTGGAATTCTTTATCACCAAAGGGAAATCCTTTCATCCCGTGTTTGTAGTAAAGGATTAAGATGCATATATCTGGGAAAGGTGACTTTGCTTAAACTGACACTGTGGCATATACATGAGTAATAGAGTTCCTGAAAGCAGCCCTTCAGTCTCAAACGGGTAGCAGGATACAACTCTATGCGGAAAAGAGAAAAGGTGTCATAATGATTTTGTTACTTCAGTTAATTCTCACTAACCTGACCCAGGGCTGGCAAGTAGACTTCGTCCTGCGTGCAATCTCTACTTGCTTGTCACTGGCTTCCCAGAGGGCTCTTGGTGAAGAACGCCAGGGCAGAGCGAGGTAGCGCTGTTGGCAGTTAGCCAGGCTGCCAAAAGCATCAAGGGAGAGTGGATATCACATGCTGGAATTTTGGTATCTCTGACCTATATTCTCAGTTGCAAATGGCTTTCTAAAACCAAGTGTGTCCATTTAGCATATCACAACCTCTACAGCCAGGAGCTGATGTCCAAAGTTGATGGAACATCTCCATTCTTCCCTCTCAAGTCCCCCATCCACAGCGTTCCGAGTCAAGTACCCGGGGTCCAGCTAAATCGGAAGGTCATAATGTCAGATGACTGATCATTTCTGGCACCAAATACGCCAGCAAGAATCTACAAGTGACTGCTTAAACTGGCTAACTCCACTCTTTTTAGAAATATTTTTCCACAAGTGATAGAAATTCAACTTTAACTAGTTTAAGCCAGAAGAGAAAATTAATGACTTGTGTTACCAAATTACAAGAAAGGCAAGGGTGTGGCCTCAGAGGTTGCTAGAGCCATGATTTGAATACCATCAGGATTCCCTGATGGATGCCCAAGTTTCTTACTGCTGAAAATTTTTGTTTCTCTGCTTAATTTTGATAGACAATTATTCTGTGTGATGCTGTAAAGATACCAGCAGCCTCTGAATTGACTTATCTTTTTGGTTTTAGTGTCAAACAGCAAGGGTCTCTCATTTCTTAGGCTCAATCAGGGGGAAAAAAATGACGACAAAGGCCCAGAGACTTTGGGCAGAATCACGGTATACCACTATTGGCCTTACTTGGCTCAAGGGTATCGTTGGATACACCTGTGTCCAGGGAGCTACGTCTGTAAGAATATGTCAGTTCTGGGGCCGCCTGGGTGGCTCAGTTGGTGAAGCGTCTGCCTTCAGCTCAGGTCATGATCCCAGGGTCCTGGGATCGAGCCCCATGTCAGGCTCCCTGCTCCGTGGGGGGCTGCTTCTCCTTCTCCCTTTGCTGCTCCCCCTGCTTGTGCTCTCGCTCTGTGTCAAATAAACAAAACCTTAAAAAAAAAAAAAAAGGAAGGAATATGTCAGTTCCCTCTTGAACCAAGGAGTTAGAAGTAATCTTTCCTCCAAAATGGAAGACTGCTGCTCCTCCCGTTGATTCAACTGCTGGGCAGTCAGAACCACTACGTGTCTTATTAATTCCTAGATTTCATAAAGAATTTTGATCAGGGATGGAAATCTTACCTGAAAAAGATGTGTTTATTCCTATAAAACAAAAAGAAATATGCTAATTTTCTTTAACAAAAATTTGAGTAGCTTTCTGCCATCTACAAGGAAATGTATCATTCCCTAGCATGGCCTACAGAGTTCTTCCCAGTCTTGATTTCCACCTGTCTTTTTAGTCTTATTTCCTGGTATTCTCTATCACTTCAACTACCTTCCATCCCATAAGTCTATCCTCTTACTACCTCACCATCCTTCAAATAAACTATCATCTTTCCTGGATTTAGGCTCTTGCCCCTCTGTTTAACACCATATACGTTCTCAACTCGGAGAACTCCTTAGTCCTTAAGGACCAGCGTAAATGTTTCCCCTTCTAGGAAACCTGGAGCATTTTATTTCTTCACTCACCCAACCCCACAAGGACTTATTCATTTTACTTTTCAGCCTTCAGGAGCACTTTATTTTTATTTTTATATTATAACACATCACCTTATATTTTAATAGCTTTATTGACACTTCATCTATATGCTGGAATATTTATCTATTTTAACCTACAATTCAATTGTTTTTAGTATATTCACAAAGTTGTACAACCATGTTATTCAGTTTCAGAACATTTTTATTACTCCAAAGCCTTTGTGATCATTAGCACTGATTCCCCATTCTTCCCCCCCCCAACACCTCCACCCACTCTTCTCCCACAGCTCCAGGCAACTACTCATCTACTTTCTTTCTCTATAGATTTTCCCATTCTGGATGCTTCATAAAAATAGATAAATACATGTGGTCTTTTGTAGCTGACTTCTTTCACTTAGAATATTTTAGAGCTTTATCCGTGGTAGAGCATATGTCAATATTTCATTCTCTTTATCTTGCTGAATAATATTCCATTGTGTGGATATCACGCTTTATCCATTTGTCGGTAGATGGACAATTGGGTTGTTTTCACTTTTTGGCTATTATGAGTAAAGTTGCTATAAATATTGGTAAACAGGTTTCCGTGTGGATATGTGTTTTCATTTCTTTTGGGTAAAGACCTAGGAGTGGAATTTGCTGGATAATGTGATAATTCTATATTTACCATTTTGAGGAACTGCCAAAATCTCTTCTGATTTGGCTGTACCATTTTAGATTCTTGCCAGCAACGTCTGAGGGTGATAGTTTCTACACAGCTTGTGTCTTAATTATTACTTACATATGTCTTTTCCAATAGACTGAAGAATGAGTTCTATTATGAGCTGGTTTTCATTAATCTTTATATCATCGGGATTTTCCTAAAATATGTAAAAACTGAAGGAGGGAAGAAAGATTGAGTTTGAGTAAAACTTGATAAATAAAAATTAATCTAAGCTTCCCATGAACTAATTTTTCCTGACACTCTTAACAGAGTGGGTTTCGATATATTATTTAGCCTGATTTCCACACATATTATTACTGGTACTTAATATCTAAAAATCATAATTTTGTCAATATTTTCTCAGGATTGAGACCAAGGTGCCATGAGAAAGTGATATTGTAATATCATTTCTGGACTTGATTTTTTAAAATATAAATCATATTCAAGTAACTATTCCATTAGGGGAGGGGCAATTTATGTTCAGCAATGACTGTGAGAAGAAAAACAAGGAGAATTTAGAAAATATAAATAGTTTAAGCCCCAAATCACTTAAAGTAAAAATAAAACTAGAGCATTAATGAGATTTTTCTCAATTAAAAACTATTAGATAATATTGTTACACAATATACATTGAATCTCACCATGGTCTTGTCTGTTTCATATAAAATTTTCAGAATTTACATGGACGGTGTGACTTTACTGTATGTACATACAATTCCATGCCTCAGTCTTCATCTTGCAAGAAGGCTTGTGTGACTTAGAAATTCTTCTGTCCAGAACTGAGACACCAGTCAATCAATCACCAGTAGTTATCGATCACTCCCCAGGGCATTAGTGCTTGCAAGCATCTTTGAATAAATAATTAAAACTTTCCTCAGTGCGGTGAAATAGAGGCTCAGAAATTGTTCTGACAACTTTGGATTTTAAAAATGTTTCAAAATGCTTTTGCATTGTGATTACTGAATATCTATTAGGAGCCTCTAGGAGGCTCGTCCTGGATATACACCAACATGTCTCCACGTTGTTTCACGATGAATTCTTCTAATGGGTTCATAATTTGTGTCATTGATGTTAACAAACTGACATTTAACTTCTCCAGGTTTAATATTTTCCCCAGCCTCCAACCATGTAAGGACATGTTCTCAGTGGCAAATCTTCAATGCAATCGTATGTATTTCCAGCGTAGGTATGACAGATTTTCAGAATCAATTTTTCTTGGCAGTCTGACTTGAAAGACATTGCATTATAAAAAGAGACTCAATTATCATTAGAGAGAGAAAAAAAGTCAGTTTAGCAAATCCACATTCCCCCACATATGTCTACTTTTCATGGTAAAACAAATCCTGATTCTAAAATTTTATTATATTTTAGTCAAACTTTCATATTTTGAGTACAGACAATAAAATGAATCACATATATCTTCATCACTGGGGTTTAACCTAAAACAAAAATTTTCCCAAATGGCAAGATCAAGGAAAAGTGTATAAGTGAAACATAATTGTATATGCTATGTTTCTACTAATATAATACAGAGTGAATTCAGATGATTTTGTTCTACCCTAAATATAGTGAGAATGGCTACTGTGAGTCAACAACTGAATTTTTCTAGTTTGCAATGACTCTGGAAAGCTCTGCCATACAGCAGATTTGACCCTTAAAAATAGGGGGAAAAGAGAAATATTCTTGAAACATGAGTTGATCAAAATCCTTTCAGTCATTCCCTTTAATTATGTATTTGAATCATATAATTTATGACATTTTTATAGAAAAAAGCCATAAAAAACACTTTAAGAGACACACAACTCCTATTTTGATTTTACGGCTAAAAAAATAATAGTTGTTTTTTAAGGTTTTCTTTTCATGAGAATTCAAAATCAAATTGTGCAACAGCAGTTAGCACAATTAGCACATATACTGAAATAAACGACTTCTGCTGGTCTGTATTATGTTGGCTGGCTGTCCATAGGTGACCCATGAGCCAATGGAGTTATGAACTATTTTCTGCTACAATCTACTTTGATTAATTTATAATTGCTACGTTTCATGAGTTTGCAATGAAGATAGAGTCAGTGTGTCTCAATCTGCAAATTCATTAAAAAAAAGAGAACTTGATTCTTACTCAGTTACTTACGAATTCAACTTTAAGCCAATTGTCACAGTGAGGAGCCTAGATTTGTTGATTTTCCTTCACTGTAATACTTTCCATTTGTCACTGTTATTTGCATATTCTTTTGCACATTCTCCACACTTATATATGATGGCTATTATACGTAGAATTTCAGGAAGATTAATATACTGAGGTCTGAAAATTCAAGTGTGCAACAAGCATTGTCTCGTAAACTATGCGAGTATTTCCATGTCATATTAGTCTTAAACTTGGTTAGCAATTGGTCACCCTTTTATTTTTATGCAATCCTTTACAATGGGTAAACGAACATTTCATTTATTTAATTCATTCACTGATCAGATACTCATCTGAGCCTGCTATGTGCCAGGCATAATTCTGGGCGTTGGAAATATTGTAGCAAATCAGGGAGGCAAGCTCTCAGCTCTCCTGGAGCTTACAGGCTAAGGGGGGAAAGACAGACAGCCAATTAACGAGAGAACAATAACTAAAGAGCAAAGCGCTATAAAGCTAAACAAGGTAATGTGGAAAAGGGGGTCTGGGCGCTTCATGAGATGTCATAGTTAAGAATGGCCACTGTCAGTAGATGGCATTTGAGTTGTACCCTCAGTAATGAGAAACAAGAAACCATGCAAAGATGTTCAAAAATTTCCTTCCAGACAGAGGAAACAGCACGGCAAAGACTCCCTGCCTGTGATTTACCACCATTTGCGGTTACTTAGCTAGAGGTTCTTTACATAAACATTTCACCCATGCTAATGGGGCATAATAGTGTTTGTCCTTATTAATTTTACTCAGACGATCGTGCAGTTGGGAGGAAAGATCAATTGATGATCCTTCTCTACATTTGTCTGCAAGGATAGCATATTGTATTTTACTGTGCAAATAGAAGTTAGGGTTGAACTCTCCTGTGTTTTTGAAACTAGATCTTCTCTTGGGATTACCAGTGCTGAGAGCATCATATGGAGAGCAGTAGGGGGGAAAATGGCTTTTGGGATGAGAAGAGGGACCAGGAGTGCCAGCCCTAAAACAACAGCAACAACAAAACTCTGTCATATTTCAGTTTTTGCTCTGTAAGGAAAATCAATGAGCTTATTTTCCAATATGTCAGTGTTATCATGCTGAATTGTTGTTTTCATTTCTGTCCTTAAGGGCACACAGATGCATGAATACTTAAAAAATAGACATTTCTGATTATTGTTCCAAGGGTTCTCAAATTGGCTTTTGTGCTTGGTAAAAGTACAATAAAAATGTGCTTGTTATAAAGCTGCCATACACAGACACACACACACAATGTAATACCATTATATATAACATAATATAATGTATATATTTTATATATATACACACACACAGATATGTACATGTATATACACATATATTTATATCAGAATTACTGAAATTAACTAAAACCACCAAATGAAACAAACAAAAAAAATTAGTGCTGCTCCCCCCAAAAAGTCAGAGCTAGGGTGTCAGACATCAGATGAGCCCTCCCAGGATGCTTGCATATCCACACTCAAGCACAAGCACTCACACACCACCCCAAAGAGAAAAGATGGTGAATCAAGGAGCTTGGCTGAGGTCACACAGTCTTAGCGGTTGATCTGAGAATAGAGCTTAAGGCTTCGGGTCCTCGAGTCAGTTCAGAGCTCCCTCCCAGGGAACACGACAGGTCAGCTTCAAAGGTACCTGCACAGACAGTGGTCTTATTCTTTCTCTACTCTCCCAATTTGATTATTTTTTCTTGCCACAATGGTTAAGTAGGATATTTTGGCGAGCACTTAGAAAGAGGGGTGCCAGGTAAAAATGAATGAATCGGTGAGCTATTCTGCTGCAGGACTGAGGAGCAATTAGGCATTGGCGATGTTTTAAAGGCAGAGAGGGCCACGGCTTAATGAGTACCCAGTGTTGCTGATAACTCTGACCTTCTTTTTTCTCTGTTGGAAAAAAATTATAGGGCCGAATTGCTCTTTAGACATTTTCTAAGGGGAAAAGAAAAAGATAGTGTTTGAAAGGTTGCATTTTTGCTTTATTTTATTTTTAAAAATGCTCCTTACTGTTACAGCCCATTATATCACGGGTGTGAAAATTGTTCCCTAATGTCAGGCGTTTCTGTAAATTTTCTTATCTTGAAGAATAGTAACTAATAATGACATTTTTTCCAGTTGCTATCACTTTACTACAACAAATTTTTCCTAATCATAAGGCACTCTTTTAAATGCATAATACTTTTGAATAGTTTTAGTCTTAAACAAGATATCTCACTCCATGGCTGGAGCTATAGGGACCATGTCTGAATAGTCTCTCAAACATTTCTCGCAATTCCCATAAGGTTAGCCAACACCATTGTTCTCTCAAATCTTCCTAATATTGAGATTTTTTTGTCAGCCTCCAGAATTTCAATGTGGCTAGTCACTGGGAAATTTTAAGTGGTAAAAATACCTGTACGCTTTATATGAAGGACCTGAAAGGACTTTATGTGCATCTTCAAATTTGCTATCCTTGTAGACTATTTCTTTGTCATAGAGTTTCTCACTCTCAGTGATTATTTCTTAATCTGGGACATTGTAAACTCAGCCATAAATCGTCAACCCCTGAAAACGGGGGGTGTGGATTATTCATCTTTCAATGGCCAGTGCATAGCCAGAGCTTGATCCGAGGGCAGATTCTTAATACACGTTTGTGGATTCATAACTATACATGTTCCATCTCTCTTCTGATGGAACAACTCTAAGGAAGCCGAGGAAGTCTATCTCCGTAACTAAAGTATCTCACCAGATCAAAGATCCGATTTATGATTCCGGGTACTTATTCCTCTTTTTGCAGCAGAATTGATGCAATGATAAAGACTAGTATCCCAGAACTGGCATTAGGTAACAATGTTCTCAGGGTTTCAGTTCTACAGTTTCTAATACGTGCAACCTTTTTTTTTTTTTTTTTTAGAACATCCTTCATAGATGTTATAATAATTGGTAAAAGACCACAACTATGATTCCTGTCACCCTGAATATCTTCCAGAACTCATCTTGTGAGTCATTTCTTAAACTCTGATCCCCCTCTGCTTTTCCCCTACCAGCCAGAACTTTCCCAGTTTCACCCAGACTATTTTCACAAAGAAAATACTCAGAATCAATTGGCAAGTGATTACAGGTCATTAGCTTCTTGCTGGGCTCATTAGAAGTCATTAACTTTAAGGGTCAGGATGCAGAATACCCATGCCTTAGGTTTCTGAACCCAATTTGAAGTAATACGTGAAAAAGAACATTTAAATATACTTACCAAAATATATTTAAAAAGTAGTAAGAGTTTCAATTCTGAAAAGCCTCAGTGGTGTTACAAACTAAAAAAAAATAAATAAATAAACATGCAAAACTACAAACTCACTTTTGAAAAATGTGAACTCCCACGGAGTTGGGCTCTGGCCAAAAAGCCTATTGACTCAAGTCCTATAATCCAAAGTAGTTCTCCCAGGGACAACCAGGTACTCAAGTTCCAGTTCCCTTTCCCCAGAAATGTCTCGGCTACTGGAACACGGCAGTATTATCCCACATTACCCGTGGAACTCACATGCATGCGTGCCCATACGTGTCCGCCCACACACATTACCACTCACACAAATACACATATACGCCTAATTACTTGATTGCATGAGAATGAAAGGCAGAATGGACCCAAAGACAGAAGGCCAAGCTGTAGAAAGCAGTTGCCTTATTCTAAGTACTTGAGTCTGTACTTAACATTTGATAACTTAGATACTCATTCCTAACGTACTAAAGCTGACGTCGTTAAGCGTTCACTGGGAATTTAAATTATTCTATTTAACAGTTCCATAATAGTACTAATGTTTGTATGCTAATTTATTCATTTAAAGAGAATATGTATAAAAATAGGATAAAGACATTGAAATTGAAATGATTCAGATACTGAAACTATGTTATGAAAATTTCAGTTTGGGTTCAGAACTTAGCTACGCTTAGAATTTTGAATCTCACTTTAAATCAGTGTGTCTATCTCTCTCAAAAAATGTATGTTTTGAACACATGCTATGTTCTCATTGAATGAAAATAACATTATAGGTTTTGGATCAAAGCAATAGGCTGGGGAATTGGACACCACTGGCTTTGAAGAGCCTCTCAACCCCTTATAGCTGTGTTACACCGAAAAAGTTAGTTACCTTTTTTAAGGACCAATTTCCTCTTGTGTGAAATGGAAATAATAAAAGTAAATGATAGTGAATATTCAATAGTACATGAAAACACCTGAAACAGCATTTTGCACATAATAAATATCAATAAATATTAGTATCAAGAGATATCCAATGATTAATTTTAGAGCTAACCTCTTCTATCTTTATATGGATATTTTCGTAATGGCCATATTTAAGAATTTGAAAACAGACTTAATGTACCCCCAATATTAATATGTAGGTAGGAATTGAGGAAGTATAGATACTGCCTGCGACTATAATCCCTATGGAAAGGTAAAATGGTTGCATTCTAATCTAACCTTCTGGTAGTAGCTTCTGTTATTTTCCCCATCCTCATTTACTCGGCCACATTTTTTGTGACCACTGATAATTTGCACACAGAGATTCCTCTCACTTATTTTGCCCCTATTCCTTTAAATCTTTGAGCATATTTTCTATAGTTTTAAAGATATTACCTGCCAATATCCATATCTGGATTATATTGGATCCTGTTTCTAATAACTATTTCACTTTCCTAATCATTTGCTTTTTCACTCATAATTATTTGGTTTTACATATTAAACGTTTTGGATAATATGTTATAAGGAGTCTGGTTAACATTGTGTTCTTTAAAGCATATTAAATTTCCTTTTTGGATAGTTAATGACTATCATATCCTTTTGATACCAGTAGGCTTAGCTTTATTCTTTGTTAGAGCTGATCTCCTTAGCCCTAACTCGTAGCACGTGCACCTTACTCTGGGTTGTGGTTCTTCTTCCTAAGATGGCGCCTTTCTCAGGTCTCAGTGGAATGGCCAAGGATCTCAGCAAGGTCTCTCCACTGTGACCGCACAAGAACTACAATCTCCCAGAATGTAGATATCTCCATTCAACTCCTAGTCCCACAACAATGACTCCCTGCCAGGCTTGACACAGACGTGCCTCTGATTCACAACCCAGTTCTCGGTAAGAACGTAGGCAGAACCTTCATTCAGACACCTGAGATTCCTCTGTATTCAACTGCACCCTCCGGAGTCCTTAGGACAAATTCCAGTCTTTCTGTACCTCCGGATTACGATTTGTGCTTCTTCAGCTCAGCAAAACCACTGTGCTCTGCTCATCCTCCCTGCGCTGTGGTTTAGAAAGTGTCTACTTGCAGAAGCTTGGGTAAATATTGGGTTCACCTAATGTGTTTCCCTTTATTCAAGGATGAGTCCTACATTGTTGTCTGTGTTTGAAAGGAGTTCCCTTGTATTTTTTTCCTGCCTTCTAAAGTTTATGGTGGAAGGGCAAATATAGTATTAGTTACTCAGTTATAAGTAGAACTGGAAATTTGGAAATTTCCTGGTTTTGATAGTAAGGTCAGACGAGCCTGAATAGAGTTGGGGTATAATTTCTCTCTTTCTATTTTCTGAAATATCTTTTTTTTTTAGTTCAGACGCTTTATTACAAATTGCTTCTGAACCTTTTCCAAAGATCAGTTGGGCATATTTGTGTTGATCCAGTTCTGGTTTTTCTGTTTGGTTCCATTGACCCATGTGTCTATTCCTCTGTCTGTAGTAAGTAAGCCCCTAGTATGGAGTTCAGTGGTTCTACCCACTTTATTCCTTCTTTCCAAGATCAATTTAGTTATTCTAGGTTCTGTGTCATTCCATATCAACTTAGCATATGCTTCTCTATGTCTACAAAAATCCATGCTGGAACTTTGATAAATATTGTATTAATCATAGATCAATTTAGGGAGAAGTTTTTATAAACTATTGAGTCTTCCAACCCATGAACACAATATGTCACTCCTTTTATTTAGTTTTTTGGTTTCTTTCATCAGCATTTTGTAATTTTCATTATAAATGCTGTATTTGTTTTGTTAGGTTTACAGCTAAGTATTTCATTTTCTTTGTAGTAATTATAAATTAAATAAATCAAGATAAAAACTTTAAAATGTTCAAGTAACCTACTGGAAGAATAGACATGAGAAACAGGAATGAGAAATATAAACAAAAACTAATAATAGAACAGTGGTATAAGCCTTAATATACCAATTATCTTAAATGTAAATAGTCTAAATACATCAATTAAAAACAGAGATGGCAGAACAGATTAAAAACCCATGATCCAACTGTACACTGTCTATGAGAAACTCACTTAATTTTATTATTTTAAAAATTAATGGCAGTGCAGTTAATACACGGTGTTATATTAGTTTCAGGTGTACAATGTAGCGATTCAACAATTCTCTTTATTACTCAGTGCTCATCAGGATACACATACCCTTAATCTCCCTCACCTATTTCACATGCCTGTCCACCCACCTCCCTGAGACTTTTTCTTTTTTTTAGTTTTTAAAGTGTAAAATATTATTTGAAGATTAACATAAATCTTTCTGAGATTATAGACCCAATAATATTTAAGTAGATTTTGATTATTCTATTAAATAATTATATTTCATGATTATCGGCATCTTTCAAGTTTCTATTTCTTCATACGTCATTTTTCTTACTTTATTTTATTAGGAAAATTATGAATTTCATTTTAGGCTAAGAATTTACCGGCACAGAAAGACGTTTTTAAAAGCTAAAACCTCTTACACATCAACGTAAACCAAGTATAACAATGGCAAAGAATATGGATAGGCACTCCACAGATAAATAATTGTGCTAGCTAGACATTCTTCTAGGCAGTGAAGAAACAACAGAAAAAAATAAGGCAAAACAAAAACAAACTCACCCATAAGTTCATCGCTTTCACGGAGCTTACATTTTTGTGAAGGGTTCTGAAAAACAAGAAAAATAAGTTAAAAATGTATAGCACATTAGGGTTGAAATATAAATGACAGAAGGAGTCAGGCAAACCAACATTAGAAATAGAGAAACACATAGATCCTGACATAGTGACGTTTGGTTCAGATCTGAAGGGCGGACAGAAGCCTAGGGTGCCTGCAAAGTACTAGATGAGCTGGAGAATGGAAGATGAGGTTGAAGAAGTAGCTAATGGCCGGATCAGAAAGGACATGTTACCCTGGTAAAGGAGGTGGATTTTAAATGACTTATCCTGGAAGGGTATTATAAGGTATTAAATGGTCAGGGACAATCTGATTGGTTTTTAGAGGTGTGGAGTATGCCTTGAAGGAGACCAAGGCAATCATGAAAAGTGGGAGACCGACAGGAGATTGAGGCATTAATACAAGTGAGAGAGAATGATAACTCAAAATAGGTAGCAGTAAAGAAGGAGAGAAATTCAGATTCTGGAAGTATTTCAGACTTGCTGATGGATTGGAAGTAGGTGGAGAGAGAACGTAATCAATGGTGCTTCTAGGATTTGGGTTTGAGCCATCCAGGGAGGAGAGTGGGGCGATTTACTGAGATGGTGAAAAATAAGGATGGTAGACGTGGGGCTTTGTTAAATTTGAATTTAGATCAAAAAGAGATGGCATTCAATAAGAGATCTATAAATTTGGAAATCAAAGGAGTGGTTATAGCTAGAGAATCATCAACCTAGAGCTCTCTGGGCATTGTAAGTCATAGTTGGGGTGAGATACTTAGGCTTAGTTATGCCTAAAAATGGAAGATAAGGACAAAAGAAAGGAGAGCCTAGGACCGAATTTTCAGTGGAAGTTGGTTAAGTCTGAGAAGACTTGAGAGGAGGAATGATTTTAAGAAGAAAGAAGTAACATCCTGTATCAAATGCTGGCGAGCTGGGGAAATAAGCGCAGGGATATGACCCTTGCAAGTGGCAACATGGAGATCATGAGTAACCCTGGCATGAGCCATTGCCTTGGGGCAGAGAGGACAGACCCCAGTCACGTGGAGACTGGGAGGAGACAGCAGAAAGCAGGCATTGGCAAGAATTTTGATATATTTTGTTCTGAAAGGAAGCAGAGAAATTAAGCAGCGTTTGAAGTAGGATTCTCTCATTTTTAAGATGGGAGATCTATAAACAATCTGATGGTAAATGACTCATTGAACAGAATAGGACAGTAACCAAGAAGGGAAAACATGGGTCCATCATTTAAGTTTGATGGCTTCAGGAAGAGTGACCCTACCAATCTGAAAGTGTATGAAATAGGCAGTAAAACTACGAGGTGAGCTGACCTAATTTTTTCCTTTTAAGTGTAAAGTCTTTTCTAAGTCCTATAATACTGAGACTTCTCAGTGTCTCAGAAACTGTTGTCCAGCTCCTTAATTTTCACTAACAAATCTGAGATCAAGACTTAGTCTTAGAAAATACCCACAGACACAGAAGTCAAAGGCAGACTCATGCAGAGTAAGACTGGGTTAATGGGTAGGAGGGTCATGCGATTCTGTCTGGTGCAGTGTGCAGATGGCAGGAGAACACTGTTGACTTCGATCTAGGAAAAATCACAGGTTTCCGTGAATTTAGGAAAGATGGAAACCAAATTGCAGAGAAAAGTGGATGGCGAGTGGGAGGAAATCATCTGTTCAAAGAAACGTAGGTACCATGTGTAGGAGGGAAATGAGATGGTACAAGGGAGGGGGAGGGGTCAATCAATCATTATCATCAAACAAGAATCTACGAAAGTAAACATGATAACTTTCTGCTATACTTAGAATCCTTGCTTCTCACTGAAAATGTTTATAAAGGCACTCGCATCACCAAGTGAAAATTTAAAAAAAAAAAAAAGCAGTGCTCTAGAGTTAAGTTAAAAAATTCTACATCTTTTCTTCTGCATAAGTAGCGATGATTTAGAGAGCAAGCAGACAGTAAAACTCCAAAACAGAGTAACTCGATGTAATAAAAATAGAATTGAGCTGTGGGTCGGAAGTTTGGAGTTCTACAAGTGAACTAGAACCCTGTAGGCTTCAGTTTTCTTATCTATAAAGTGAATGGATTCGATTGTACCACTTTGAAAGTCTCATTCGAACACCATGATTCTATAATAATTTTTGAAGCTGGGTCCAAAGTTCATTGAAAAATAGGTAGGAATCACCAGAAGCAAGCATGGAGATCTCACGATGAGCTTCCCCAGTTAGAAGAGATCCTGCGAACCCACGGATATTGCTTTCTTGCCTGAAGGTATGTGACGTGTGGAGGAGTCAACAGAATGTCCTGATTCTTCATTTATATTGACTGCACGCGATCTGTGGATGGAATCCCATACGCTGTTTCTCGTATAGTACCTGTGGTTGCCTTATGATTAGTAGCATGCGTGGACTAGAATAAAGGGATTTAGTTTTTTGAGAGCTTGGAGACATTATCTGATGATTTAATGCTTGTTTGATTGATGTTGAAACGAGATAATGGTAACCTGGTATTTGTCATTGTTGAAATCTTGCTTCAAGTGCTCAGTGTAATCCTGGTAATCTTAGCAAAGAGTTACAATAAAGATCAAGCTAACACCCAACAACTGTTTAACATTTCATTTGTTTTTAAAATACAAAGCAAACATTCGGAGTGAATTATTGCCTTAATCCGCGGGGATCACTGTAGTCATGAGCAAGAGGAAAGTCAGCAGTACTCAATACGTAGCTCTAAAAAGATTTTGCCCATCTAATATTTAAGAATATAACTTTCAAACTGCATGCAATCTTTCTTGTGTGAGCTTTGAAAAAGCAGCGGCTAGCTGTCCAGGCTTCAGACACTCTGTTAAGGTGAATAGGAAGCTTTTGTCCTGGAGTCTCTCGTTGACCGCAAAGTGAAATTCCCAAGGAGTTATTCTGACTCCAAGATAGGTTTTTAGCAAATATCACAGAGCCAACTGCACTTAGCCCCAAGTAGGCCAATTAATTGTCATGACCCAGAAGAGAGCATGGAAAGGGAAATATTAGAAGCAAACCCCTTGATTTTCACATCCTAATCACAGAGGTCTGATCTCTAGAAAGAGGTCCATAAAAGCAGCTTTGTTATTTCTCCAGATCCTTTTAGGCAAATAACCCCAGGCTCTGATTTCCGCACCAACATTTCTTTAGCCCCTGTGAAATGTGCTGCCCTTTAGCCAGTGCGAGGAGGAGCGTTGCATTGTTTTCCGCAAAATAAACCTTCATTTGTCAAACAAAATGTAAATCTTAGCATTGGGGTGTTTGTAGGACATGCAGATCATAGCCTTCTGACCCTTTTCGTCATAGCGGAGATGTTCCATAATTGTGTTCTAGCACCATCTGAAACAAAAAGTAACATTTTATTTCACTCTGGAACACCAGGTCCTGGAGTGACTCTAATGTGCTGTGAGAATTAAAAGCAAGAAATTAGAGTTCTCTTTCCTCTTTCAGTCTCTCCTGTGGCCTGGCCTCGTAGTACAGTGAAGGAGGCCTTGAAACAGAATTCACATAACTTAAGGAACGAAGGTATCACAGTATTGAGCACTTCTCTAAAAATGGCGTATGGCAAAAAAGCATATAGGTTAGTTAGAAGTGTCTGTAAGTGGACAAGTAGAAGTCAAATGTTTCCAGAGAGAATGGCCTAATTTGGTGGCTTTCCCGTTATTCTCTGGATTTATCATAAATGAGTAAGTCATGCTAGTTTAGGACATAATTTATTTGTCGTGCAGATTGACATTAATCTTAGGCCAAGAAAATTCTCTACAAGTATTCCAATCTGGTTTAAATTCTTCAGAGATAATTTTTAAGGCTGTATTATTCCTTTTCTTCTTCCGTTTGCTGGGACATTGCTGGATTTATTTTTCTGTCCACATGAGGATTTATATTAATCAAATAAAAGAGGTAAAAAAAAATTTTTTTGTATAACCCATGATGAATTAATGATTAAATTTATGACAAGAGAAGTACTACATTGATCACGCATATATTGGCATTTTTACTCAGTCAAAACATATATACCTGACGCTATGTTCACTCACTACATAACAGAAGTCACTCACACATTCACCAAGTACAGGGCTTTCAAAATTTACCATCCCCCAATAAATCAAGCCAGCGCGCAGCATATGTTTTCCTTTTAATTATCACTTAATAGTTATTCTGGGCGTTATTTTTAAAGATAACTTGGCAAGACAACTTGGCACAGAAATTGACATACTTTGTTTATTGGCAAGTTTCACGCAGCTTCTTTCCTGTATTGTTGTGTTTCTTTAAACAAATCTGTCAATATTCACAGAATTAGATAAATCAGAGCTGGAAAAATCTTCCTGAATGATCAGGACTTTCCTCTGACTCACGCCAAACTACTGTCGACAAGTTTTCGTCTTGTTTGGTCTGGTTTTACCACAACTTCCAGAGTAATGCGTGTGACATCACCTTCCTCTTCCAATACTCAGGTCTGTCCAGAATTCCCTAGTTCGGAGATGACTATTTCTAACCTTTGCTTTGTTTCTTATCGTGTATTTTTCCAAACTGGATCTTGTTAAAATCACATCTAATAACGTTGTGTGCCTTTTGGTTTCTAGGTTCACACACTCCGCCAAAGAAATCTGCATATGGGCGCCCCGCTTAACTGAAAGAGCCACAGAATGGTGTTAGTTCCTCTGCCAGAATTCCTCTCTAGAGCAAACTGGAATAGAGATGCGTAAACAGATAAAGCATTTCACCTCTAAGGTGAATCAAAGATGTGGGATTCTTCTCCCCACCCTGCTGCTCTTTCCTTCCTCACGTGCCCTCCTTCCAAACCCATACTGATGTCACACAGAAAAGTGTGCTGCTTGAGAAACTCAGGACTCCCCTCTCAGGTTTCCATGGCTTTGCACATTCTTTCCTCCCTTCCCAAGATGGTCTTCCCATCCCATTTAATATTTTATTCCTTTATTTATTTTTAAAGATTTATTTGTTTTGGAGAGAGGGCATGTGCACAAGTGGGGGGAGGGGCAGAGGGAGAGCATCCTCAAGCCAACTCCCCCCGCCCCCCAAGCCAGACCAGGGCTGGATCTCATGACCCATGAAATCATGACCCATGAAATCCCGACCTCAGCGGAAACCAAGAGTCTGTGGCTCAACCAACTAAGCCACCCACGCGCCCCATTTTATTCATTTTAAACAGCTTTATTGAGGTTAACTGGCACACAATAAACTGCACATATTTAATATCTGCAATTCGATGAGTTTCTATTTTCCAAATTCATTGGTATGTAATTGACAGATAACATTGTGAAAGTTTGAGGTGTACAACATAAGGGCTTAACATATGTATAAATTGCAAAATGATTGGCACAGTAAGGTCTGTTAACATGTCACCACATAAATACAATTTTTTTTCCTGGTGAGGAATTTTAAGCTCTATTCTTTCAGCAACTTTCAAATACAAAATACAGCTCTCCCCCGTGATCCACAGTTTTGCCTTCCGCGGTTTCAGTTACCTCGGTCAACTGTGGTTCAGAAGCAGCTCACCTTCCTGACGTATCATTAGAAGGTCAGTAGTGGCCTAACAATCCGTCACAACCCCATCTCATTCACCTCACCTCACCTCATCTCATCGGGGAGGCATTTTATCAGCTCACATCATCACAAGAAGAAAGAGTGAGTACAGTACAATATGATTATTTTTTAAAGACTTGATTTACTTATTCATGAGAGACAGAGAAGCAGAGGCAGAGGGAGAAGCAGGCTCCCTGTGGAGCAGGGAGCCCAACACAGGACTCCATCCCAAGACCCCGAGATCATGACCTGAGCCAAAGCTGACGTCCAACTGACTGAGCCACCCAGAGCCCTACAGTAAGATATTTTGAAAGAGACCACATTTGCATAATGTTTATTAGAGCATACTGCTGTAATTGTTCCATTTTATTATTAATGATTGCTCTTACTCTCTTACTATGCCCCATTGAGAAATTAAACTTTATCGTAGGAATGTCTATATAAGAAAACACATAGTATATATAAAGTTCGGTACTATCCATGGTTTCAGGCATCCAGTGGGGGTCCTGGAACGTGTCCCCCACAGATAAGGGAAGGACTACTATACAATATTATTAACTATAGTCACCATGCTGTACATTACATCCCTAGAATTTATTTACCTAATAATTAGAAGTCTGTACCCTTTGGGGCACCTGGGCAGTGCAGTCGGTTAAGTGTCTGACTCTTGGTTTTGGCTCAGGTCGTGATCTCAGGGTCATGAGACGGAGCCCCATGTCAGGCTTTGCGCTCAGCTCTCTCTCCCTCTCCCTCTGCCCCTTCCCCACCCCCAACTCAAATAAATAAACAAATCGTTTTTTAAAAAGTTTGTACCCTTTGACCACCTTCACCCACCACTACCCTCCCCCCACCAATCTGTTCACTGTTTCTATGAGTTTAGTTTTTTTAGATCCTGCATATAAGTTGGATCATACAGTATATGTCTTTCTCTGTCTGACTTACTTCACCTGGCATTATGCACCCCCCCCCCCAGTTTCATCTATGTCTATGCAATGAGGTATCGGCTCACATATCTTAGATGATGGAGAAAAGAGAAAGGATAAGAAAAGCAGACAGCCATGATTATCTTTCAGTTCACTCTTCTGGATGAAAACCCAGGGAGAATGGGGGGACATCAGATCCTGGGAAAGGAAAACGAAAATCAAAGGAGGTAAATGCTCCTTTTTCCAGCTGGAACTTTGAGAGAGGATGGCTCACTGGGAGGGCTCATATTCACAAGGGAGACTTCAGTGAAACTGCCACCACCATAAGAGAAAGCATGGGAGTCCAGGGCTCGTCAACCACAGCACAGCCATACCAGGACCGCTGAGATGTGGGGCTCTCAGAAGTGGCATGGTGCCTGAGTCACCATGTTCAAGCTTCTGTGTGCCATGGCAAGAATCCAGAAGCAGAAGGTCCTTGAGGTAAGGGCCAGCTAGCCTGCCACAGAACCGCCATGGGGAGAGAGTCACTGCTGGGTGGAGGGCCCTGTGAGGTGCCACACTGTAGAGGAAGCTTAGACCCACAGGCATCAAGAGCACCGGTGAGCAAGGAACGGCCACAGTCCTTCACAGACTCAGAACAAGCAACAATTTCAGCCAGTATGTTGGAGCAAAGACAGGCAAAGATGCAAGTAAAACCTCATTAACTTAAGTCCCTCCTTCCCTTTGCTAATAGGACATCTTTCCTCTTCATTCACGTAGACACCATCTTGTGCAGGAGTTGTGTGTCGTCCGCACACAGAGTTCACATGTGTGTGCACACGTGTGCTATGTAATGCACGGAAGAGGGTGGCATGAGCTGCAGTCCAAGAGACTGAGCCTATGTCGGAAACAGGGGACGGTAACAGACTATTCCTGCTTACTACTAGAGGGATGGCACCCACTGTTAACGGACAAATGAAAGTATTGCTTTTTCTACGTCCCAGTTGGATGGTGTGGAAAAAGATTACACTTATTACAGAGAATGTTTAAAAACTCAACATTTTATTTCTGAATATGCGTCATGGTGGCTGCCACCCTGCTACCCTTAGATTAAATACACAATTTTGGGGGGTGGGGAAGAAGAGTAAAATTATATTAAAATTTTTAAACGTGCCCTTCTCTAAAAATGGAAACCATTATTATTGGCACTTGCATTCCATTTTCTATCATAGAATTCCTTTTCTGTCTACACAAGCAGTCATTCGAGTCTGAGAAAGGGAAGACGAAGGGCATTTCTCTGTGACGTAGTTTTGCTTTAGGCTAGTTCTGCTTTCATGGATCCAGCTTACCTTGCCAACTTTGGTCCTCCTGAAGGATCTTTCACACTTTGAAGGAGACAAGTTGAAAAAGACAAGGTCCCCATGCTCAAGAATTTTACAGCTTATTAAGGGGAAGAAGACAGACACAGATAAATCTATAAAATCAGGAAGTAAGGCCGTGTGTGACAACTGCATGTGAACATTGCAAATGAAGTCTATGCCTCGGGCAAGGGAGACAGTCTTACTGAATTCATTTTCACTTCTGTTACGTCCCAAGCACCACACCTCTATGTTGTGGGGGGAAATAAGTGATAAAGGCAGATTCCTAAGGCCAGC
Source organism: Ursus arctos (assembly GCF_023065955.2). NCBI lineage: Eukaryota > Metazoa > Chordata > Mammalia > Carnivora > Ursidae > Ursus > Ursus arctos. The sequence continues at coordinate 38,059,386 of NW_026622952.1, forward strand.
TGATTTAAGAGACCCTTTAAAGACTTAGTAACAAATGTACTTTGATTGCACAGTCATAGCTCGGTAGAAAAACCAGACTTCTCCAGTTTTTCTGTGTTGCATCCTACTGCTCCAGAATGAATGGATCTTCTTTTAACTTTCATTTTGACTTTATCCTCCATTCTTTCCATTCCTGCTGCCCTACGCAGACAGCCCCTTGGTCATATCTGACCCACAGGGCCCCTGGGTCACCTCTGAAAAAGACTGGCCTTTAACGGGGCATCAAAGTCCCTGGTTTCCCCCAACACAGCGGGTGCAAGCTGACATAGGACTAGGTGACCCCGGGATTTCCATATTTATAACACTTTTATTTTTGGAATACTACATGGCTATTTCCAGAGTAAGCTCAGGCCTTTCCCAGGAGCAATACATGACATTTCTCTCTCTGGGAGAACATAAGCTAATCCCCTTGGGGATGCTGTGGGGCCAATAACCGCAGTGTTACACGTAATCTACTTTAAAAGTCTAATTCTTAAAAGATGCATTTTTCAATTTTTAAGGCATATTATTTTCACAGTTGAAGCACTCAGGGTAAAAAGGCATACAGGGTATTTTTATGAGATTATACACCATATTTTGTCAGAACATTTTTCCCTATGATTTCATAACCATCCCTCATAGAAGGGAAGAAAAAAATGTTTCTCTCTTTCTTCTTGCTCTCTCTTTTTTTTTAAGATTTTATTTATTTGACAGAGAGAGAGACAGCCAGCGAGAGAGGGAACACAAGCAGGAGGAGTGGGAGAGGAAGAAGCAGGCTCCCAGCTGAGAAGCCTGATGTGGCGCTCGATCCCAGAACGCTGGGATCACGCCCTGAGCCGAAGGCAGACGCTTAACCGCTGTGCCACCCAGGCGCCCCTATTGAACCATTTTAAAGAGGATTATTTTATTAATCTTTTTTTTTTTTAAAGATTTTATTTATTTAACAAAGAGAGAGACAGCCAGCGAGAGAGGGAACACAAGCAGGGGGAGTGGGAGAGGAAGAAGTGGCTCCCAGCATAGGAGCCTGATGGGGGGCTCGATCCCAGGACTCCGGGATCACACCCTGAGCCAAAGGCAGACACTTAACGACTGAGCCACCCAGGCGCCCCCCACTTCTTGCTCTTATAATTAGACAAGGAAGTCTTGGGGAAAGAGTTTAAAGACACTTCAACTGGGACACCTGGGTGGCTCAGTCGGTTAAGTGTCTGCCTTCAGCTCAGGTCATGATCCCAGGGTCCTGGGATCAAGTCCCGTGTTGGGCTCCCTGTTCAGCGGGGAGTCTGCTTCTCCCTTTCCTCTCTGCTCATGCTCTCTGTCACTCTGTCTCTCTCTCTCCAATAAATAAAATCTTAAAAAAAAAAAAAAAGAAGATGCTCCAACAGTTGGCTGATCAATAATTAGATCTCCTCCCTTCTGCATTTAAAGGGGGTAGACTTTGTCATTGAACTGATGTCTTGGCTCAATGCCCAATGGAAATTTCAGGAACGGAACGGGAACACTGTGTCTCAGACAGATTACTTCAAATAACTCTTGTTGGTTACTTTAGGGAGATAGGCATTCATATTAGGCCAGAAGGTTATTAGATCTCCACAAGGCTCCATCCAGCTACATGCCATGAATATTATTCTGTCCACACAAACGTCATTAGAATCTGCTAAAATTGCATTACTCTTAGCAGCTCTACAGCTGTCTTACAACATTTGACAACTACCAAGAGACGCATCTTGGCACCAGTGAGAATTCTTCACTGGGCTGATTTGTATCTAAAAAGTGTGGGAAATGAAGTGAAATAATAGTATCACTGTTTCAGTGTATCACGTTTACAAAATAAGTATTGGGTTTTCTCTCTTGAATGCTGGGATTGATTTTCCTACACCACCCACACCCTCTCCCACTACCTCGATAGCCCTGGCGACTGTAAATAAGTTGCAGGAAAATTACTTCTCTACTGTTTCACAATGCCTCCCTTATCTGACTGCCACAGCTGTCACACGTCCAAATGCTCCTGTTTGAGATGTCTACGGCTGGAAATATTATTGCTTATGAACGTTCTTCAGTGGCTGAAGCACATTATCATATTATTTCGTGAGTTTAATTCACTGCTTCTCTTTGGCTTCCGTATGGTTTTCATGTTTGGTGATCTCCCCGACATGCCAAAATAGACACTCTTCAGTCTCTTCCAGATTGTTTCTCTGTCTACTAATAGTCTTTATCCAAAAGACGAATTAAATTTCGGATGGTAAGGGATGCGTTCGAGCTTCACAATCCACTCTTGGGATTTTGGTAGGTCTCAAATAATGCTGACCCTCACTGGCCTTAGTACCACGTCCTCAAGGTCGTTGTTCAGGCTCCCAAGATATTAAGCAGTAAAGATGTCTACAAGTTCTTCTCTGTATTGTTCTGTTCGTTTTCTTCAAAATTAGATGTCCTTAAAATGCACACAGAGAGTGAAATATTGCAAAGAACAAAACACAATGGTACCCATTTGAAAACGCATAGGACTCAAGGCTTTGTATGCAGTTAGACTCTGTATGCCTTTATTTCCTTCTAAAATTACTTTAGCTCAGTTTCCCCCTTACTTGATATTATTTATTCTGAGAGTTCTTATTACCTAAAGTGTATATTCTAAGATTAAACAAAACAGAAGGCAGTCAAAATATCATGATGAAGACTCTATATTACCGGGGCGCCTGGGTGGCACAGCGGTTAAGCGTCTGCCTTCGGCTCAGGGCTTGATCCCGGCGTTATGGGATCGAGCCCCACATCAGGTTCCTCCGCTATGAGCCTGCTTCTTCCTCTCCCACTCCCCCTGCTTGTGTTCCCTCTCTCGCTTGTTGTCTCTATCTCTGTCGAATAAATAAATAAAATCTTAAAAAAAAATAAAAAAGAAGACTCTATATTACTATTTCATAATACGTTGTCCAAGATCTCGATGGGTCTATACAAATAGGAATTTCATTAAATATTCTTGTCTAATAAATATAATCAAATCCGGGTGCTTTTTTTAATGTGACTCTTAGATATCTAGCATACCTTGATGACATTCTCAAGTAAACTAAAATCATTTTTTAACATCATTTTATCTTATTACTGAGTCTTAGGATAAGGTAAAAAGTAACTCATATTTGCCACAAGACTCAGGGTAAACCGTCAGTGAAGTTTATGGAAACGGCAGACTCACATGGAGTACCGCAAAGTTTCTGCTTCATAACATTTCCCCCAAAATTATTCGTCTGAGACATATATCAGCCACTAAGTAAGTGCTAAGCATCGGGAAGAGAGTCAAAGTCATCACACGAAGGAAACCCTGAATGCCATGGAAAAGAACAGCACAACTCTGATAAAGGGTGGGATGGATTTTGTGATTATTTTCCACAACACTTCAGAGACTGCAGAAAAGCCCATAGTGCCAGATAGGGAAAAAAGAAAAAAAAAAAAACAAACCCTGGCAATTATTTTGAACATTTCACCAAACTAGACACTCAATTGTGATAATTTTAGCCAAATTCCTCACTTTTTCCACAGTAGTACTATTCCTTAGTTAAGTCCTTTACCCATCTGAGTTGTCAGAATAATTGTTTCAACTCAAGGCTTTCTCTCTCCAGCTCAACCGAGCACTCTTTCCAATACTCACTCTAACTTCTGGGTACCACAGTGTCACGTTATGATGGTATAAAATGACCTTCCTTTCTGTTCACAGTAACTACGTCAAACAGCGCAAAAATATAAGAAGTGTCTTTCAAAATATGCTGGTAGTACCAGAGAAGGCCCTGTTAATATTGGAGACAGACTTTGAATTAGTTCTGAAAGTGAGGAAGGAATCAAGGAAATTGGCACTGGGGTTGCAGGGTCAGAGAATGAAATTTTTCTGTATTTGGAGGAAGACGTCTTGGTTTAAAACTAACACAAGAGGTTGTAGAAATGTAGAATAAGGTTGGGAAAAACAAATTCGATTAGATTTCATACCAAACATGAGTGGAAGCTACTGGAAGATCTATACTAACACAATAGAACGGGAGGAGCACCTGAGTGGCTCAGTCACTTAAGTGTCTGCCCTCAGCTCAGGTCCTGAACCCAGGGTCCTGGGGCTCCCTGCTCCGCGGGGTGTCTGCTTCTCCCTCTCTCTCTGTTGCTCCTTCTGCCACTCCCCCTGCTTGTGCTCTCTCACTCTTGCTCTCTCTCAAATAAATAAATAAATAAATAATAGATAAATAAAATCTTTTTTAAAAAAAAGCATTAGAAAGGGGAATATAAAGAGATAGTTTTTATAAGACAAAAAATTGGTAGCACTTACAAGCCCATCAAAACAGAAATACTCACATCACAGTGACTTTAGAATATGCTATTCTGGGGGCACCTGGGTGGCACAGCGGTTGGGCATCTGCCTTCGGCTCAGGGCGTGATCCCGGCATTATGGGATCAAGCCCCACATCAGGCTCCTCTGCTATGAGCCTGCTTCTTCCTCTCCCACTCCCCCTGCTTGTGTTCCCTCTCTCGCTGGCTGTCTCTCTCTCTGTCAAATAAATAAATAAAATCTTTAAAAAAAAAAAAAGAATATGCTATTCTGTTTATTCTTAGAGATGTATTCTAAGGTTAAAAAAGGCAAAGATAATCTTAAGATTATCTCAGTTGTTTAGTTTTCATGTTAATTGTTTTGTTTACGAACCAAGAGTTGCAATGAAATAGAAATGTAATTTTAAAATTTTAAAAAGTGAAGCTAAAGCGTGTAATATGAAATTAAGTTGAAAATACTAAATGAACTTATGATTTTAAAGGTAAAATTTCTAGCTCTCTTTATTGGAAAAATCCAAAAGCAATAATGCTTCTTGTAGAAATCAGCACTCCTCACACTGAAATTTCATAATCTAATTGTCATTCACAGGAAGGACTCAGGGACCCTCAGGAAATTGTTGATTCTACAGGAGAAGTCAGCAGGTGGGGCGAGGGCAGCAGAGACTGTTAACAGCACCAGCATCTTAGAAATTCTAAGAAAGAAGTATTTAAGGATTATGCAGATATGTAAAAAGGACACAGTAACCAGCCTAAAGTGTCTCCCCCCGGTCCAAATTGGGACAGTTAAGTGTCAATAACGACAATAACTATAATGCATTGAAATCCATTATGTAAATGTATATCATTGAGTTGACAGTAATATTAAGCAAAGAGAATATAAATCAAAAAAACTCATTTGTCATCACTGGAAATGAATAATATCCTTATGATGAAAATGGGTAATTAAAAGATGAGAACAAAATATTCATGCTGCTTTTTAATAAGAACCATAATTTCAAGGTTAAAAAAAGTCACCCTAGTTGATAAGGAAAATCTTTTATTTATTTACAGAAGCCTAATAATTGATGTAAAAGTCATAGTAGAATTAGAAAATCACCATTTTGTTAATTTTAATGAAACATCTAAGGGAAGGGATACGAACACTTTCTGGTGAAATGTTGGGAAACAGAACAGTCCCATAATGCTTGGTATCGCTTCACAGATCACTTGTTAATTGCAAAGGAGGAAACATACATTTCTGGTGGAAAGTTCTGACTGTAACAAAATTAATCCTGTAGCACCACTTACTAGTGAACCCCTCAGACATTCTGTAAATGAAATGCAACAAGAAATACCAATTTTCTCCATGAACTATTCTTGCCAAAAGTGTTTTACTTGTATCTAGTCACGATGCTCGTTTTAACTTTCCGTTTACAAAAAATACAGGGTTTTTTTTTTTTTTTGGTACAAAAATACAGGAAAAACACACAAATTCATCATGAAAACGCAATCAGACAAACGCAGAATGTAAGACATTCTAAATGGCATCTGGTCTGTTGCCTTTAAAAAGTTAATAGCTTGGAGAGGAAAAAAGGAGGAAGCTGCACTTGATTTAAAAAGACTTAAGAGACATGAACAAATACATCGAACACTCTGTGATTGCATCGTGATTTAGAAAACAATAGTTATAGCAGACATTGAGGGGAAATTTGCATGTAGACTGGGTATGTGATATTAAGGAACTGCGGTTCATTTTGTTCGGTGCGATGCTCGTGCCATCACAGGGCAGTGAGACAGGGACTCTGAGGTGGCTGTCTGGAAAAGCACATCTTGGAATAAAGTGGCTCTAGGTCCTCCCTAAACTCCCTGCAATTTCAGCCTGTTTCAAAATGAAAGCTCTTTAAATATCTGTCTGCCTATTTGTAGCCCTCTTTTCTAGGCTTTTCTTTTAGGGAATAAGAACTTGCAGAGAACCTTGGGACCTCTCAGATGTCCGTTTCCGTAGCCCACCTAGCGGCGCTACATACAGACAGGAAGCCAAAAGCCACAAGCCTGAAGCAAAGCCCCCCAGACCCATCTTACCAGTGGTTGGTTTGTTCCCGCAAAGACCAGACCGTACCAGTCAGAGCCACCATGACCCAGCCCTGACCTTTTCACCGATTTTTCCCCTCATCGTAATGCCAAAAATCACACCAGGGTGAAGACTTAATGTGCAAACAAAACGTACAATGCATGAAGAAGCATGTTCTGTCCACTGCACCTGCCCGCCCAGCTCCCTGTGCCTCCCCACCCCTACATGCGTCGACGTCACTCCTTTCCTGCCTCAGCCCCTTCTAAACATTTCCCCGACCACTGTTTGGGGAGCAGCTTGGTGTCCGCCTGACTAAGGCCATCAAGACCCTCACGCCTGACTTGAGCTTGCAATAAACGCTACCCGCACCATCCTTGGCCCTGTGTCTGTTTCTACACAGGGCACTCAGAGGATGGGGAGGCTGCGAGCAAGCGAGCATTTCTCTTCACACTGGAGAACTGAGAAGAAAGTGTCATGATATCTTTAAAATAGTTTAAATGATAGAGCCAAACATATAGACATACGTAGTGATCTAAGCATTGATTTATAGAGAGTTAGATTGACACAAAATGCAGAGTATTAACCATAGTTTAATGTGGATGGTGGGTTGATGTCTTTTTTGTAGCACTCTATTTTTCTATATGTTTTAAAATTTTTATGTTTTTGTTTCTGTTTTGAGAATGCGTGTAGTCTTAAAAGCCCAGAAAGTACAATAAAAGGTATTCTAGTTCCATTCCCTCATGGTCTTTGCATCAGAGATTCAAATACTTGGCTTCCATGATTAAAGTTCAAAGAGATAAGAAATTATTTGAGGCAAGTCAGGAGTTCTAAAGGGAACTCCACTATTGCATAGCCTGCAATGGGTATCTGTAAAATAGATAGTAGATAATTGCTTCCATATATATCATCAGGAGTTGAGAATATCCTGTAGGATTCTGGAATCCAGAAATTCTCTGGCTGTAGTTTCAAAGTGGGATGGCCCAAATCAATCTATGACCCTCTCCCTGAGCCTTTTGGGGACCAGGCTTCCTTGTAGAAGTCCTCCAGGCCCGCACATGTCTGGGATCCCACCTTCCAGCCCAGATATTCCTAAGCCAAAGTAAAAACACTAACTGTCTTGGTATTCTCTTTTGCTTTCAGGAGAGCAGGGAAGGGCCACTAAAGTTCTCATCGCCAGGCCATTCAGTGTCCCCACATCAAAATTCCCTGGGATGGCAGGTCAGTTTAATAAATTCATCAGCTCAGTAACACTTGGCTAGTCTGTAAATGCCCTGTCACTGGGAAAATACATGACAAAAAATGTCTTGTCCATAAACTTCCACCTTGAGTCCAAGCCCTATAAATCAATGGTGCTTTCAACAGCCTCTTTTAACCATTCCAGTCTTCTGATGGATTCTCTGCTTTTTAGTTTGTTGAATATGAATTTCAATGAGAGTCAATTATTTTATAGGGAAAAATGTTTTTCACTAAGCAGGAAATTTTTTTTATCTTACTAAAGTTGGACATAATAGTTTAGACATTTCCATTCCCTAAAACATAAAACATCTAGTGCATGGCCATTACCCTAACCACTAAATCAAAATGTTCTTCTAAGGTAGAATGTGTTAGTACTTAGAAAACTCATTAAGTCAGAAAGTATTCATTGAGCTCTGCAGTCTGAAAAGTACAGGGCTGGTCACTTATGGAAATTGTCAGTATTAGCCTCACTCCATTTCCTTAGGGAGTTACAAATATTTAGGGGAGAGAAGGTAATCAATGTGATAGGTTTTCTTGAATTTAGCCATAAACTACTTGTTTTGCTCATATAGATTTTACACCTGTTTTCTTCAAAACCTGAATTCTAAAAGTTAAAACAATGACTGTCATTTCTGATAATGCTGTGTACACTTTCTATAATCTTTTATTTTTAAATGATATGAATGAAATCTTACCAAGTATCCTATTTACTAAAAGAAACTATGAATAAACTGTCAGAGTTTCTGACATGAGAAAGTTTGCATTAAAAAGTAAAATCTGATTCTTCTAGGCCAAAGTGGTTGAATTGAGGTTACAGACTCAGAAAAATGGATTGCGTAGTCATTACATGCTGCCTTTCAAATGACATAACCATCAACGTTTGCTCGATCATATTTACCGAAGCTTCTAAGCGATCTCTATTCAATATCCAGTGTAATAATTTCAAAATAAAAACATTCGTGCCGCTCCCGTTAAAATGCTTTCATGGATTTGTACTGATAGCAAGATGAAAACAAATCTCTGTAACGTAGTCGTGGATTTTCCACTGCAGCTCTATGTCCCAGCACGCCGCTCTCACTCCTCGCTCTCGCTACCCAGGCTCTCTCGAACAAAGATTTGCCACAAGGTCTCTGCACACAGTGTTTTATCTGCATGGAAGACACACCTCACCTTCCTTCACCCAGTTAGTTCCGGCTTATTCGTTTGCTCTCAGCTGAGTGACCTTTTCCTCCAAGAACCTTTCTCTGACCACCCCAACTGGACAAGTCCCTCCTAATACATACCCTCAGAGGACCTTTATCTTTGTGTCATACCAACTTTTCATGCTTGGAATTTTACATGTCTGTTGGGTGATTGTTGCTATGTCTTCCCTGGCAGAGCGTAAACTCAGTGGGTAGAGAGCCTGTGTCCGACTGTTCACTGTGGAACCCGGCCCCCAGCGCAGTGTGGCGCACAGAAGACATTCATAAATCCCTGTTGAATGGATAAATAAATAACCCTTCCCATCTCCCTAAACACGCTGTGCTTATAGGCTCTCCACACTTACTCATGCCTGTGGGTGTGCACCATTTTCTTCTTTCAGGCCTGCAGTCAGCTGCCCAGGAGAAGGGATTTGGAGCAGTGGTGCTGGAGGGGGGGTGTCTGCCATGACAGTTCAAAGCACCTCAGTTCTGGCTTGGCAGGAAGTGACATCATGTGATTCCCATGGGTTTGGAAGGCAAGACGCCTCTGAGGCTCTAAGGAAGCTCACAGTGTCAGGAACGATGTCCCTTCCTGAGTTGGCTTCTCTTATGGTTTCATTTTAATATATTTAGATTCCACTATATATCATTTGGGTTAAATTTCGAATTCCAAATCCGACCCAATCTATAACCTTGCCACAAGAGACTGAATGTATAGATGTCCCCCAAAATTTATGTATTGAAACCCTAACCCTCAAAACGACGATATGAAGAGGTGGGGTTTTGGGGAAGTGAATAGGTCCTGAGGGTAGAGCTCTCACAAATGGGGTTAGTATCCTCGTAAAAAAGCCAGAGAGAGTTATTTTGTCCTTCCACCGTGTGAGGTCCAGTGAGAAGATGGCGGTCTAAAAACCAGCAGGTGGCCTATCACCAGCGATCAAATCTGACGGCGCCTTCACTTCGGACTTTCCAGCCTCCAGAACTGTGAGAAGTGCGTGCTCATTATTTAGAAGCACCCAGCTTGTGGTATTTTTGATATAGTAACCCAAATGAACGAAGATCCTTGAACAATACGTACATAACCTCTCAAATATTCAAGTTATTCTATTAAAGCTCAGTGGCTTTGGGGTGGACAGCTGGAAATCCTCTTTAAAATTTCACTTAAAATGTTTCAAATAATACATTTTGGCTAATATCGCAGTGTTGGTGATAAAAGCCTTTGAGAAACTGTCCATTTCTAAACACGAATCAAATATCTTCAATTCTATTAGTGAAGAGGCTATAAAAGTCTCTTGATTATACTAGAAATGTGCTCTCTCAATTTTTTTAAAGATTTTATTTATTTATTTATTTGAGAGCGAGAGCTAGGTGGCAGGGCGAGGGTGAGGCAGAGGGAGAGGGAGAAGCAGACTCCCACTGAGCAGCGAGCCTGCCATGGGGCTCGATCCCAGGACCCTGGGATCATGACCTGAGCCGAGCCAAAGGCAGCCGCTGACCTAACTGAGCCACCCAGGTGCCCCTGCTCTCTGAATTTTTAATTGAGAGTCATTATAATGAAAAATAATTTTGACATATGGACCCTTGTTTTGATGTTATTTTGATAATTGTCTCTATAGTGTCTGTCTCCCAGAATTTTTAATAAATGATCTGAAATTGATGCACTGTGTGCTTGCTCACTTTGTTGCAGGTGCCACACAAATTCAAATTAAAGACAAAAGAAGTTTTTCTGAGGGATGATGTGATACACATGAATCAGTAATGCTTCTTGGGAAAGTTTTCAGTGGAAACGCCATTGTGGGGGGAATTTGGGGCATCAGGTGTCTGTATAAGGTGTCTGCTTCTTAAAGGCATAGTTTTATTTTGGGAAAAATTTTCAGTGAGTAGAAAGGATATTCCATAAGGCCCTGCAGAGACAGGAGTTCATAAGAAGTCCTGTGAGACTGTGTCACAGGTGGAAGCACTGGTACCATCCACCACGTAACTCCTAAGTCCTGCACTGAGGTTGCTTCCCTGGAGTCACGGAGCGGCTGCTCCTCGTACTAGGGCTGAGGGAGGGCGCCCCTGCTTCAGGTCGAGGCATTAATGCTGACTTTACGGAAAGCTTCTCCTGTCTGTGCTGCTGTTGAAAGACTATTTGCACCCCTCCCCCACCTTCCACTACAATAAAAGGAGAAATTTCCGGTCCAGTTCATGAATGCAGTTAATGACAGGGGTAATTATTCTGTTGGATTCCGACTTCCTCAAGTACCTAGCGAGAACTTGATGAGAAGCAGAATTATTCTTGATGACAGATACAACTGAGATCATCTTGGGAGTATCCAATAAGATAATAGGATACTCCCAAGATGATCTTAATTGTACCGCAAGAAGGAGAAGAGAAGGGAATCAATGATAAAATTAAATTTTAATTTTGAAATCTACATGTGCTTTTTTTGAAGATGAAAGGGAAACTTTAGTGCTCATCCGATGAATTTCTCAAAGAAGAACTCAATGAAAATATGTAAGATGAATGCTCTGGGCTAGTTGGGTAAAATAAAATATATGCAACAGCACACTTCTCAAGAGTCCTAAAAGGTATTCTACTACGAAGAAGCAAATATTCAGTGCTCTGCACGCACTTACAGTGTGAATAATTTCTGTACTGTGGAAGAACATTTGATTTTCATACCAATAGATTTATAAATTAATTTTTTGTATTTTTAAAATGTTTATAGAGTGTTATAATTTGATTACTTTAATCATTAGAAAACCAACTGAAACACAAATATTGTATCTATGATTCTTAACAGTAACAGCAACTATGTTTTCCTACTGTGCATTGACATTTAACTTTATCTCATTCATGTCATTTGACTGTTAATGCCCTTGTTTTCTCCTAATGTGTCCTTAATTATTGGGATCCTCTTTTAGGTCACATAAGCATAAATAAGAGAAAATTCTCTTTAAAATCAAAAGGACCACTCCTTAAGATCTCTATTTGTTTGATACATTCATCACACAACTGTAGACGGTAGCAGGATTTAAACATCGTAATGCTTGTTTTCGTATCAGCGTTCTCCATGTTAATTGGTCTGGAAAACTCTTTTGATCTAATAGATCCTGGGTTTTTTTGTTTTTGTTTTTCTAGATTTTATTTATTTATTTGACACAGAGCGAGCACAAGCAGGGGGAGCGGCAGGCAGAGGGAGAAGCAGGTTCCCCACTGAGCAGGGAGCCTGATGTAGGACTCCATCCCAGGGCCCTGGGATCATGACCTGAGCTGAAGGTGGACACTTAACTGACTGAGCCACCCAGGCGCCCCAGATTCTGGTTTTATAGTGATGAATTGTTCAAAAGCATGTTTAAAAAAGTCACCTGGCATATTTTTTCCTTTTTCATGTATTTTCTCATTATGATTGATAAATATTCCAGGAAGTAGAAAGCAGTATTTTACCATATACCTGCTACCACATATTTCTAAGTCACATGCCTGCCATGTATCAGGTGCTGTATTAAGTGCTTTGCATAGAATATTCTATGAATTTTGACAAGAACCAAGTATATTCGCTGTTAATAGGTCCATATTACAGATTTAAAAATGAAGTCTCTGAGAAGCAGCTAAACTACCTGCATCCTCAGAAAACTCGAAGTAGTAATAGAACCAGAGGGACACCTACATTAGCCTGACTTCAAAAAACTGTTAAAAATTCAAAAGTTAGGGAATTTATAGGAAAATATGTGCTTTATGGAATAAATTTTAAGAACTAAAGTATATTTTATTTTTTAAAAAGTAACAGGCCTTTAATTTTACACAGCTAAATTACTGATTATATATTTGCTGAGCTGACTTAAAGGTTCAGAAAATTGTATCAGGAGTTTTGTTTTTTTACTTCAGAGCCTTCTTAGGGGTGCATGGCTGGCTCAATCGCTTAGGTCATGATCCCAGGGTCCTGGGATCGAGTCCCGTGTCAGGCTCCCTGCTAAGCAGAGAGCCTGCTTCTCCCTCTGCCTGCCACTCCCCCTGCTTGTGCTCTCTCTCTCTCTGACAAATAAATAAAATCTTTAAAAAAAAAGCCTTCTTTAAGTCTTTTTACTACAAAAAATAAAATAAAATGACACAAATAGCTGGCAAAGAAGATATTTAAATAATTATCCTCATTTACTTAAATAGGTAATTCTCATGAAGTGCTCAGTAGCTAACATAATTACTAAAACATAATTATTTAAAGAGTGGTCACAAGTTTTAGGTGAGTAGTTAGAAAACCCGGGTTTATCGATGTATTAGTTAGGAAAAGCTGACTACTATAAAAACACCGATCCAAAATGTCAGTTGCTTGAGAAACTAAAGGTTTGATTCTTGCACTCACTGTCGTCCAACGGTGACCAGGGGGGTGACGATGCAGGATGGTGGCGAGGTTCCACAGAGTTACGCAGGTCCTACGTTCCTTCTATGCAGTGAATCTGAGATCTTTAGACTCCTGCATTGAAAGGTTCTACCTCTGTCCAGCTGTAAAGGAAATAGGGGCCACAGAGGTGGTCAGACGTGGAAGCAACATAAATCACTTCAACACACGTTACACAACGAGAATTCGGTCATATCGCCCCACCCGAACTGTAAGCAAGGCTGGGAAGCAGTCTCCTTGTGCCCAGGAGGAAAACAAAAGAAGGCCTGGCGAACACATAGCTTTGTCTCTGTCCCAGCAAGCAAAGGACATCATCATCAAAATCACAAGTGGGGACTAGAGTTTTGATGGTGACATCGAAACCCCAGTGAATAGGGATAATGTAAGACATCAGCAAAAATTCCTCAGTTGGAGAAGAAACTCAGTCTTGGTTCCAAAATTATGAGCTACCAAAGACGATCCATCTATTTTAGCATTAGGAGTATGTCTTACTAGCTTGACTCTTTTGCAGTGCCAGGGTGAGCGAAGCCCAAGTGTTTTAATTATACTAGTGATTTTGAAACAAATTTAAATAAAACTGGAGTGTTTCATAAATTTCTGAATTATGACATCATTTTAAGGCACTATGAATTCACACCTTATTAAATGTGAAGATTATAAAATTAGACTCATTTTTAGGAATAAAGAACTAGTTTTCCTAAAACTGTAAATTGTGTCATTCTTGAAAGGAAGAAAAGACTAACGATACTATCTCATGCCCAAATATAGTAGAAGCAGCAGTTGAAAATTGTCTTCCTCCAACTTTGCCAATGTACACGATTGCTGAGATATATTACCACATCCTATTTACTGTCCTTGGCTTGGCTTCAACTGGAGACTGCCAATTCCTTTTGAAACGGCCAGAAATTTGTGGCACTCTTATTACAAATGGTCTTTTTTTTCCCTCATGGAAATATTTTACTTCCTCTATTTTTCCATACTATGACTTTGAGAAGAACTTTGTTCCAAGATGGTGGCTGTTTGTCAGTTCTACCATTACACTTAACCGCTAAGCTCTCAGAAAATAATTTCTAGAAAGGAATTTGTAATTTTAGTACTGTTGTCACTTTAAATTCCAAGTCCAGATTTTATTTGTCCATGCATTTACTCATGCACTCCAGACTGTTTTTGGCTTATCTTCTAGATGACAGGCACTGTGCTTAGAAGGAATCAAACTTCAACAAATCCTGACCCCTGACTCACATTCTTGTGGGAGAGATACACAAGTAATCAGATAAATAAAATAAAATCCAGACTGTGAAAAGTGTTATAAAGAACAAAAGTGGGGTTTCTGGGTCTTTATATAATAATAACTGAGTCTTTGAAATAGAGAAAAAATTAAAGAGCTTATTTTAAGATGGTTTAGGGTGGGGACCTCTCTATGGAAGTGAAGTTCAAACTGAGACTTAATGGTTGAGAAAAATCCACTCACATGATAGGACGGGAAAAGAGTACATTTGAAGGCTCTGAGATGGGAGAGTTTGGTGTATGACTAGTGCAGTGAGTCCAGGGGCTGGAGAAATAAAGGACTGGAAAGGAAAGCGAAGGCCAAGCCAAGCAGAGCCCTTTCAGTCATGGAAAGCCAAAGATTTTAAGTGGGAAGTGTCTTGCAGTGCTTTGCTGCTGTAACAGGATTTGCATTTTCAGATCATTTTTGTGGCTTCATGGGAGAGTAGGTTGAAAGGGTAAAAGTAGAAATTGGGAGACCAACTAATGAATCATCCAGACAAGACATCACTGTGGCTTGGATCAGGGTAATCAGAGCAGAGATGGAGAAAGGTAAGGATCTATGTGGAAGCCCCAAGACAGGCTGGTGGGTGGGCCTGAAGGGTAAGAGGAGGGAAGGGTCAAATGTGAATCTCAGGTTCTTGGCCGGTAACTAAGTGTATGATGGTACCATTTACTGAAATACGGATGATTATGCCAGGAACGTGTCTGGGAGGGTCAAATAACACATTTGGAACAATCGAGCTATTTGAGATGTGTAAGAGTCATTCCATGTAGATTTCAAATGACAGCTGGGTGTAAGCCTGGATCTAGGAGAAAAGTTTGGGTTAAAGTAGCATTTATCATATTATAGATGGTATCTACATTCCTGTGAATGGCTGAGATCACCTGGGAAAGAGTGCACATGAGTAAGAAAAGAGTGCTTAGAACCTGGTGGGAGAGACCTCAATATTTAAAAGGTAAGCAGGGGAAGAGGCTTATGCATAGAGTCTATATCCACAGGGTAGTACCTGAAAAAATGCATTAGCGTCAGTGACATTTTCCGGGACTCTCTAAATTGTGGATGCTTGGAAAAAACAGAAGACATGTAATCATGCATCCTCACCAGATATGCGGGTCAGGTTCTTTAATGCAAAAGTCATATATAAGATGCTGTTTTAATGTTCATAACAGACTTCCTACCAAATGTATCTTACAATGTTCATGTGTACAGAGATTTCCACAAAACCACTGCCATTTTTATTTATTTTGTCTAGATGTAAAGCAGACAGCTTGTCACGTTACACATATTGCTAAAATTCCTGCAGCCTAATGTGTACGGATTTGTGAATTTTGAATGATTTGAAGTTCATGAATATCTTGAGGTTGGTTTGTTTTGTCTTGTTCAAACTCTGGATTTCATGTTTTTGCAGTTTAATACATTTCTTGAGAGGAAAGAAATGTTTAGATTTCCAGCTAGATGTAAAATTGTCAGAGAGAATAGAAGTTAAACATATAAAGAAACAATCTTGGAAAATACTAGGAAAACCTTTAAATTGCCTAGGCAAATGCAGTCAAGGTGTTTATTTTTAATCAAAACTCTAGAAAAAGAAAGGTTAACTTTTGGGAAAACTAATGAATGCTGTAGGCTTAGTGAAAAACAATTGCTAGGTGCTCTATTTTTCAGACAGCTTCTAATAACATTTTTTGATCAGCAACAGCATAGTAATATCAAATAGAGATAAAAAATATATAGACATTTTAAAAATTATTTTTATCTTACGCCATTTCCATGACGACATGATTCTCCACACCTGTCAGGCTAATGGGAAAATCAACACGCCCTTAAATGCCAAAGACTGTTTTCAGACCCTTGAGTTGTCCTATTAATCCAGTCCATTTGCATGCTTCTCACATGCCACTTAGAAGGCCAGTTTGCTTACATCCCTTCTTAAAA
This sequence comes from Ursus arctos, assembly GCF_023065955.2. Classification (NCBI taxonomy): domain Eukaryota; kingdom Metazoa; phylum Chordata; class Mammalia; order Carnivora; family Ursidae; genus Ursus; species Ursus arctos. Next base: position 38,075,748 of record NW_026622952.1, read on the forward strand.
CCTATTTACTAGAGTCCTCATCTTTTAGCTTGGCATTCAGGGCCTTCTACAATCTTGCCATATGTAACCTTAAATCTATTTCTCCCACTACCCCTTACATTGGGAATGTAATCCCTATGTTATGACTAATTTACTCATGGCTATTTATGTATTTCATGTAATTCCTGTCTGAAAATGCTTTCTATGTATTTCTGACTCTACACTGTGATCACCTCATTGTGTCTTCTACTCAGTGACAAGTTTCCTTCTTTTACACAAGAGGAGTGGGATTGGATTTTACAGTTTTTTGTCTCCCTTGCATTGCCTGGACAAGTGACATATTATAGACTGTAGTTTCTTAACAAATGTTTCTTGGTTAATGAGATGATTCATATACAAAATGCCTTTGATGAGAAGGATGAATAAACATGATCAGAGAGGTTAATGTAATTAGATTAATTCTCCCTTCAAAACTCACATCTTTGATATTGTTCCACACTAACCCCCACAAAGAAAGACAGAGCTGTCAGTAGTCACCTTCCAGATTCCATTTTTTTTTCCTCAAATACTTTCACGAGTAAAGATTTCTTGGTCAGTCCCTGGTGTTTTACAAATAGAATGATTTCCTAATGTGTGACGTACATAAGGAGAACCTCGTCTGAGGACTTAGTGAGCTGACCATCATAGATGGATGGGAGGCTTTCAGGAGATGCCTCTTTCTTCCCCCCTTCAGGTTCTCCAAGTACATCTGTTTATGACTGAGCTCCTAGAGGCTAGGTAGTAAGGGGGCCCACCGCACCAAGAGATGGACTGTGTATCAGACGCTGTGGAGACCACCCAGATCCCCCTTCAGGATGGAGACAACTGATTACCTTCGTGGCTGGGGCTGTTGGGTGCTGACATCCCACAGCTGAGTCCTGATGCGAAAATTTCTCTTGGCGGAAGGAAATCGCTCGGTCCAGTGCTATGTCTCCAGCCCAGGGAAAGCCTGCATCCGATGCTGGTCAGTGGAGGGATACGAAGGACTGTCCCCCCTGCCTCAGTAGGCCCTAGCTCTGTAGGGGAGCTCAGCTCTAGGGCTCCCTGAAGAATTGCTTGAGGTCTGTGTTGCAACTCCGTCATGGTTCAGCCTTACCCCGTGCTTGCTCTTGCTCATTCACTGCTTCATATGCATAATCCCCAAGACCAATCCCCAATAAATCTTGAGCACGCAAGTCTCCAGTTTACACTCGGTTTCCAGGGAACCAAGCTAAGACAGCATATATTCATAACAGGCATTAATAACAGCCTGTCCTCACTCTCGCTCCTGCGTGGAGAGAGATTTGTATGTGTGATATTTGGAGGCTTTCAGAGCTCCGTGTCTTTCTGTTTTCTACTATCTCCCTCAAATGTACTGGAATTGATCTCAGTATTTTAGGGATGCGTTCAATGTTTCTTCAAAAAGTTATTTATGTTTCTTGTACCTTTGAAGAAGTGGCTTGGCTTAGAAGAATCAGCATGGCACTAAGACTCAGAAAACTTAGATTTTGCATCCGGGTCTTATACTTCTCAGTCCTTGAGCTTTTCCGCGGCTCAGTGTCTACATTTAAAGTTGGTTTAATGGCATCTACCCTCTGGATCTCTGATGATGTGCCAAATGAGAGTAGATGCATAAAAAATTAAATTAGAAATATGTTTCCATTTATAAACATAATCATATTTTAAAAAGAAAAATGCCATTAGTAAAATAATCAGTGACTTTTTCAAAATCATACCCTCTTTAACCCTTCTCTGATTTTTTGTGATCTGAATTTTTAAAATTGACTTAAATGTACATACCTTCAGGGTCTCAGAAGACTTTAAACATCGTCTGTTCTAATTCTCCTTTTCCTGCATGAGAAAGTGGTAGTATCATACTGCTGAGAAACTTGTCTATCATATGATTAATTAGAAAAAGATCCACAGATAGCACCTAGGGCTCCCTATTTTCCTAATGACTGATAGGTATTTTTTTCATTTGTAAGGATGATAGAAATTTGGTCAAATTATTTTTGACTTATAATCCCCACCTACTAGTATTTGTTGTTTTGTAAAAAGTTATGCCATCCTTTCCATTTTGAATAATTCAGCTTTCTTTTCTCTGTCTTTCATTTCCATTGTTGCCTTTTGATTTAAATGTAGCCCATCAAAATGAGCTTACGTGGGATTGTCCCAAAAAGAGCATGCAAGTCCCTTTAATATAAAATGGAGGTAGTACTAAATATAGACTTAATTCCGTAAACTGACATCTCAGCAAATGGTATTTTTACCTCTGTGGACAAGTTTGTGCCTGTGTGTGCGTGTGTGTGTGTTTTATAGAATGGCATTTTCACATTGCCACCAAAGCACTCTATATAAGAAAATAATTCTCATTTGCCAGGTAGGGGTAGGAGCTATGGGACTGGTATAGCTGACTTCTGTCTCTGATTTCTCCATTCCCATTATTCTGTTTGACATCTCTGAAGCCAGTTTTACATTTTAGTAGACCCATAAATAATGGTGATAAGCTGGAAAGGCTGGACTGTACAAGAAAGGAGAAAAGAGATAAATAACATATATACATTCTGTTACATTAAAGAGCAAGGGGGCATTAAATGTTAGGTAAACCCAATTCCAAGCAGGACAAACTGAGCGACCAGGAAAAAAAAAAAATACATGTCAGCTTCAAGCCCTTCAATTGTTGGGGGGGGGGGTGCTCTCCCAGTCCTGGGGCTTCTTTCTGGGTGTTCCAGCAGGGTCCTCCGTTAACTGTTTTCAGGCAAGGTTAGGTCAGAAGGTATCTGTTCCCGACCTGACGACTCCTTTGGCAGCTTCACCCCAAGCCTGCCCCAAAGGTGAGGCCCCTGCAGGGAACCACTCCAGCGAGAAGCCCCTGCGTAGTTGCCTCCGAGACCAGCGCCTTCTCGCCCACCTGTCGCCCACCTGCGCGCAGTTAGCCCCCAGCCCTGCTTCAGACCTTGTAGGAAAAAACCCCACAAAAACCTTGCTTCACCTTACACTCTTTTTTCTTGAGTATTCTTTCTCTTGCGTATTTCTGAGGAGTGCATGCTTCAGTGTAAGGTGCTCCTTTTCCACGACCCTGCGGAATCGTCTCAGCTCATTTACAATTAACGGACAAACTCAGCCTCTGTCCGCGCCTCCGGACGTCGCCCGGGGTTCTGTTTTCCAGTCGGGCTCAGAAAGTGACCCTGTCTGGCTTCTGCTTGGGCTTGCAAGCAGCAGATCTTTCCTCCGTCCCCCAACAGGGTAGGACTTCGAAGCTCAAGGCGCAGAAGCGAGCGATTTCAGCGCGAGGGGCTGTTTGCGGCGAGACATCATAGTAAGAAGCACAGGTAACAGCGGAAGGACGGCGGCGTGAAGGCCCCGATGTCCTGGGACCCAACAATCTCACCTGCAAGCTCTTTACAGAGGGGCTGAGTCAAGGTGGCAGCTGATGCGCGAATGCCCAGGGAGCAGCCTGCCACGTTGGAGGCACCGGGTGGGGAGAGCCTGGGAGAGTCGCTGGCTGGTAAGGATGAAGATCTCACTGGTAAATCTCAAGACCGACTTTCCAGGATTCCACGGTAGAAGGAAATGATTATAAAGATCACAGACAATACAGGGGCTCTGCTCTGAACACACAAAAGCTCCCCAAACACGGCTACTTTCCTGCCTGGGTAATGCCAAGAATATTAAGCACCGGCCACACTGACATTCCTGTCCTGGTGGGTGGAAGAGGGCAGGGAGTCAAGCTGGTGCCAAGCTTCTCCCCTGCATCGTGGCGGCCCTGGCCTCTGAGACCACATAATTATATTCCCTCTGTTCTTAACAATTCATCTTTCATTACGAAGCCGAATGACCCATCCTGTCAGTAAAGCCAACCGGCATGGCTGGGAAGGAAGGGACCAGACACCGCAAGCCTTCCCAAACCAAGGAAATTAGACATTTCAACCACTAGTACTGATTTTTTTTTTTTTTAAGTGCCAAGCCATGCAGCTTAGCTGTCAGGGCAGTGAAGTGAAAATAAAATTAGGGGCCAAATGCCTAAGCCCTCAAGAAATGTCACGGAGAAGAAGCAAAAACAAGTAAAAGGTTTACCTTATCATTATTTTTTTTAATGTTTAAATATATGGATTGTTATCAGTGCACTGAAAATGGAATCAGTGACCCATTGGACCAAGTGCTTATATTTAAGAAATGCCTTGAACTTTAAATAAACACCATTTTCTTTTCTCTTGGATTAATTTCCTTGCAAATGTATGACACGGCTTGGGAATATACACCCAGCTGAAAAAGACAGACGAGGGCAGCGCAAAGCCTAATTTTCTTACCATTCAGTCTTTATTGAACAGACAACATAGCTTTCACAAGACACATGAACTTCTCCTCTTTCTTATCCACTCCAGGGACAGAGAAATTGAATTGAAGTCAGAATTCAAAGTTCCCTCCAGTGACCACAAAATAGCATTTTTAAATCTTGTAGCATTTTGTTTTTGCTATTTTGTTTTGTTTTGTTTCTTTTCCTTTTCCTCTGCAGGCCTGTGAATTTCTAAGCAGCCCAGTCCCTCCGCCTCCTCATTCCTGCCCTTATTAGCGGTAAAGATGTATCAAGCAGCTATGCAGCGGTAGGGAATTCACATCACCTCGCTGGGCCTTAGCTTTTTCTCCATAAACCGAGGGAGTTGGATTAAATCATTTCTTGCTCCGGTGTTTGGGTTGATTTTCTGGGTCTGGGTGGATTTAATGTTTGGATGTCCCCGTGTGTATGTGTGTGTGTGTGTGTATGTGTGTGTGTGTGTGTGTGTGTGTGTGTCTTTGTGTGGTGGGAGGAATCTCTGACTGTAG